>NC_139249.1:24826528-25074735 GCF_977018435.1 Lepisma saccharinum | reverse complement strand
GTGCGTGAAAAAGTAACCATGAGCACCAAGATATCAATAAGAAAGATTTGGAAAGATAAGTTGCATATGGAGATGTGTGTAATTAGTTTTGTTCTGGGATGTAGAAAAGGACATTGGCTAAACCGTGCGGGGTTTCAATACTGTGTCCACCCGCGGTTGGATTCAAGCACTGCATCTAGTCGACGAGGCAAGGATTCCACGAGCAGATGTTTGGTCTTCTCGTTAAACTCTCCCAAACATCAAACACGTGAGCCAGTAGAGCTTCCTTTGTTCTCAGCTGTCTAGGTTCCCACTCTCTCATCATCAACGCCCAAATGTTTTCTACTGGGAGACTTCGCTGGCCAGTCTTCTCTTCAAATTCCTGGGTGCTGATTAAACCAGATGGTGGTCGCTTTCGATGTATGGACGCTGCTGTTGTCTTGATCGAAAGTCACGTGAGGAATCTCATCTTCAGGGTGTCTCTCTCGCACGCTGGGAAGCATGTGGTTTTCCAGCACTGCGACGTATTCCTGCGAATTCATTCTCGAGGACACTTCCACCAATCCATCTACTCCAGACGAACTGATCCATCCCCACACCGCCACGGATATCCTGCCACTCCCAGCATGGGTAGAAATGTTCTTGGGGCAGTAGCGAGTGTTGTTGCGCCTCCAAACATAAACCTGACCATTTTCGTCAGACGAAAATACTTTCTCGTCGCTCAAAATTACGTTCTGCCAAAATTCTTGAGGAGCTGGTAAATATTGTAAAGCAAAACTGATCCGTGCTTCGTGATGGAAATGCATCATTGCTTCTTTCTTTGCCGCTCGACGGTGCCGAACAGTTGCAGCATGGCACTCCAGTTTCAACTCGGCGAATCTTCGTTGCAGCCAGGAAAGGATTGCCCTCGCTCATCTCATGATGCCTGCATCTTCTTTCCTGGTTGTCTTCCTCGGCCGGCCTTTGTTGGGTCTTGACTTCATTCCTTGGTCCCCTTCTTCCTCGTAACGCCGAATCCAACGCCTCACGCATGAATTGTCCACACTAAGGGTCGTAGCAATCTGTAGTGCAGCAGATCCGCCGCACAAGAACATGCGGACTATCTTTTCTCTTGTAAATTCCGAAGTGTAAGGCATGATGAAATGATATCGTAAAGGAACATTCGGACCGAAGGGACATGCTGCACGTGGCACATGCCTCTTGAAAACACCTTATCATTGGTGCATGTAGAGTTTCACGCCCATTCCGGTGCAGAAAGTTTCATTTTATTGGTTCCGTTGCAAGTGACATGCTCAAGGCATAGATACGAGTAAAACTGCTGCAGGATCTCGAATGAAGCACCCACCGGGGCTCGAATTAAAGCCAAAGCGTGGTGGCAAAAGGCAACCGTGAAGTTACTGCATCTGAGATTTACGTCAAGCAGGGCCTGCGTGGTGTGTGCAAAGAAACTTACACTTGCTTTAGGAAATAGGGATACTATTGAATCAATGCAATATAAAAGAGTATATACCGTAAAATATACATTATTATTGACTCATGCATTCCCTGAAAAAAATGCATTGTTTTCTCTCACATTTCTGCCCGCAATGAATATAAATGTATAATCTATTAAATTAAGCAGGTGCGTGCAGATTTAAAAATATTGATAAGATGATTGAATTGAATTGAATTGAATTGTTGATTTTTAAGTCCACTTTGTGCACAGAAAGGTTAATTGGGACTGGACCTACAGTTTATAGTGGGTTCCAAACCACTATGTGCCTCCACCGGGTATCGAACCCGGGACCCCTTGATTAAAAGGTGACGACTCTACGACTGCGCCATCGGGGAGGCCCTAGTCCTCTTACGGAGATAATTCGTTTGGAGGAATAGAAATGCCCTATCAAAACAATTGGGGAATATTATTTTCAATGTGGATATTCTTTGGAAAATATGTTTCTAACAACAGTTTACGTAAATAGTGGGGACGTGGGGTGAGAGATAGGGACGGAGTTGGAAGAGAGAGAGGGAAAGCACACAATTTTCTGTTCAGTGCGAATCTTTGGGATTGCTTTTTCCTAGCGCACCAAAAACACAATACGTATAACCCAAATGCAACCCAAACCTTCAATGGCGAAATTGTGAGTCAATCACTCAACTGGAATAAAAAGTACGGATTTAAATCTAGGAGGCCAGAAGATAGTTATTGCGCTACCATGTGCCAACACAAAAAAAATCCACTTTGCCCGCGATAATTGTCATGCCTGAGTGACATGTAGTTTACGTTAGTTGTGAGAGTTGCTTCCAGTGCTTCCATTACCTGCCAGCAGAGGCGTGGCGTGCATGTAGCCGCTGTTACCGCAGGTAACACCAAAATATAAAGAATTGAAGAACCCGTCTTAAAATATTATTACGTACATAAACTGGTAATATTGTCGTAAAGTAAACATTGCAGACTGACATTTTTTCTGACACCGGCAAAAGCGAAGAGGAGGACTGATCCGGTACCCTCCACAGGCAACATGAGGAAAGGGTCCTGAGCCCACGCAAGGAAGACTTCGCGTTGCGGCAAAGACTGACCGCGGGAGGAAGAGGCGGGTTTTTGGCATGCCTGTTTAGCCGGCGCAGTTGCCGGTGATCCTTACCGGAAACATACCAGTGTTGCCATATTCAATTGACAGAAAAGAGCTAAGTCGCCTAATCGGGTCTATCTTACTCTGAAGGTGTCCAGTCACACTGGGGAACGATGGCGCAGTGGTAGCGTCGCCGCCTTATAATCAAGGGATCCCGGGTTCGATACCCGGTGGAGGCACAAGTGGTTCGGATCCAACTTTAGACTGTCCCGATTAGCATTACTGTTCATGAAGTGGACTTAAATCGCCAAATCAAAATTTAAAAAAATCAAATCACACTGGGGTAAAGCAAACTACCAAGTTATATTTTGTATTTACACTAAATATCAGCGATTATGAAAGTCCTCTTTGTCCTTCTTCGACATCATGGGCGAGAAGGAGAGGAGAGTGATGGGTATGGTCAAGGGGTCCGCTGTCCTTCTAAAATTGTCAACCTAAAATTCTATATTTCACACATATAATATTATTTCGGTTACAGGAATTTGTGATAATTGTTGATAATACTGATTGAGATTGACATACGTTGTCGCAGGAATGCAATAATTTCGGATTGAAGCAATGTTTTTGAGATGGTAGAACTGTTTTTGGGTGAAAACAATACTTACAAGCATAATTTCCCGATTGTTATCTTAGCACGCTCTGAAGTGTCAGGTGTCGCAGGTTCGAATCCTCAGCAAGAAATGGTTATTTCAATGTTCGTTGTTATTATTTTACTTACATAATTATAACAACTAATAATTACATACACAAAGAAATAATAATATTATTTCAATAATTCACCATGCATCCTCATCGTCACGATTATCCTATAAAGCGAAAGCCTTAAAGGTAGCAAAGGACGTAAAATATACGAAATAGTAGTGGTGTCAGAAATGAGATTTCGGTGGATTTAGCGAAACATGGGAGTGGGAGTAGTTAGGAAACAGATGAAGACTACATCTACTCTACATACGTCTTATTTGAAACGAAAAGTTTCGCGATTTGGGCAAATCTGGTTTCAAAAGAACTAAGATGGCAACATTAGTAGAACTGGACTTCTTGCAGGTTCCGAAGAAAATATTGGGGAAGGGCCGATGCTGAGAGGGGAGGGGGCAAGGAGGGTGCTTCACGTGTTACAAAAGTAAACAACGGTTTGTGGGAGGGACTGTGCAGTGCGAGTTTTGTGAGTGGTGTCTTTCGTCTTTATGTTGTTTTCGGGCATTGTCAATTAATTAATGAAGCTTGCTCCGAGTTCCGAGGTGGCGGGTTCATCTTATCTGGACAGTGTGTGTAATCGTGCGATAGAAGATATTTTGAAGCAATCTTTCGGTTCGTTATTTTGCAGAAAAAATCGAAATTGTGGTGAAAGGGAGGCCAAAGCCTATTTTGAACGATTTAAAAACCAAGTCGTCTGCTGGATGTGACCGACAAATCAATGTTTCGTGGTATAACGACTATCCGTGGTTATGTGGATGTGTGCAGTAGTCGAAACTCTTTTGTTAGCCATGTACTCAATTTTCGGGTGAAAAAAAAATCGTGTCGAATTCAGATGTGGATAACATGGACCATGACCATGACGCACCCAAAAATTCAAATTCAAATGAAAAACTTCTCTTTATGACAGCATCATAGAAGTTTTTTGATTTGATTTGATTGATTTTGCTTCGCTTGTGCCACTTTTGGCTAATTTGCGAAGATGGGGATGAGTGATGATACGATTAAATTGATGAATAGACATCACAAACGCCCATGCCCAAGCTAGGTTTCGAACCCGGGATCCCAGCATCATATAACTATTTTCAAAGTCGGATTGATCTGCTCTATAAGTAGCCTTCGATGTTTCTGTAAGTATCAAATTACGTATTATTGTGTCAACAACCAATGTTTGCGATTTCACTTTAGTCCTTATGTCAACATTTTTCTTCCTGATTAATAACTTTACCAAAATCTAGTATTGAATTGCATACGTACCAGATTAATATTATATGAACTACTTGGAAGACATTGGGGGGGGGGGCATGAGGTGGGGAGGCGCCCAAGTCTCCCTTAAATGTCCTACTGATAACCGGTAACACTTTTAAAAATCCACGCCACGCCACTGCCTGCCAGTAATAATGATAGCGCTGAAAGCATAAAATACGGAAATGTGCATGTTTGGCGACCTATGAGAAAAGTATATCCTTGTGTTTTCTTTTCGAATTTTACTCATTTTTATGTCAACTTTTACATATAGCCAATGGCGACAGAGGATGACTGATGCTTCAGGGAAATTGATTGAGATTGAAGAAACAACGAAAAAGAAAAACTCATAATTATCAGAGGCTAGGACACAAGAAGCCTGGCTACGCAGCATGTTATGATATTTAAGTATATCACGGATTGCTGCTAAATCCTTTCCTAGATATTTGTAATGAATGAACCCCCGCCCCCGCTACGAGAAAAAGAAAGACTATAGGATGTGAAACATTCACAATGGCATTGCTTTACATTGCTCTTGGCCTTATTCCAAATGTAGTAAGAAATCAGCGATAAAAGTTGTTTTTTTCCCAAGGTATAAGTGTATTTGACCGCAAGGGCTACTATTTCATCATTTATAAAGAGTTATCTTCGTCGTTACACTAGCACCAGGCACAAATGCATCAATTTCTATTTCGGTTATTTTACATCACTCTTCTGCCTCTTGAGTTAATCGCGATAATACGGATGAATTATCAATTTATAAAATTGTGACGGGACAAACTCAGTGATACATTCATGCCTGACCAGATTTCGAATCTGGAACATATGACCTCGCTTCGCTAAAATGGCTGGCAGAAATGTATCGGAAAAGTATAGGAGCACCAAGAACCGGTTTCATCCAGCACAGACGATGAAATCATTTACAGCGACTCGCTGTGGCAGTGTTGCTCGCCACACCCTCCCCCTCGCTCGCAGGTAGCCTTCTCAGCACCCCGCCTGCTGATGGAAGAGTACGGTCAAAAGCTGCACCTACTTTTCGTTTCAAGCATATTCCGTCTGGAAGGTTTCTGGCACCCCTCCGCCCCCCCTTCACACCCTGGTTAATAAATGAGACTCTTGCACTTTCAAACCCCTTATCGCAAGAAAAAGCTGGCATCAATTTTACACCACCATACACTAAAATTTACACGGGAAACATTTCCTAACATATTTTCTTGATTCGGACTAAGGGCAAATTAAAAATAGTCAAAGGAATTATACACAAGAGAATTAAATTACTGAAATATGGAAAAGCGCGATACCGAAATCTGTAATGAGTGCGAAAGGAAAATAGAGAGAAGGAAAACAAAAGTATAAAAGTATTCGAATAACCAGATTAAGAGAGAAAGTTATCACGGCTCGAACAATGCAAATGAAAAAAACGAGAAAAGAACTAATACGAATTGAAGTATACGACAATCGGAAGTAAGCTGAAGGAAGCAAATTTTAATAAACGTGAAAAAAAATATATAAACAAAGGAGCGTTGGTTCGATTCGCGACGGAAGCTCATATTTGTTGTTCGAATCCCACTCTACACTGTATGTCCAGATGCATTTATACTTAAAACAAACTTCGTGGAACTTTTTCCAAAACAGATGTTGCCAAACATTTAAAAACAAAAAGAATAACTCTGAAGAAAAATGCCGAAAGCGTTATTGCAAAATGAAAAAAAAAAAAAGTGTAATGTGTGCAAATAGGATACAGTGGGAAAAGACAAGCGTGACAGGCATAGGCACACTGAACGGGGTGGGGATGGTTATGGGGGGGTCAGAATCCTCTCTTTGGACTTACCTATGGTGGCAGGACCAACGAGAAAAAAATCTCGGAAAGAATGGAGTTCGGGGGTCCGCATTAGCGCGAGTGATGTAAAAACCATTCACAACTTCCACGTCATTGTACTTTTGCCTTTCAAGGGTTGTTCCGAGCACACGTAAATTTTAAAGAAAATTTTTGATTTCAATTTATGCACAGATACATTCAGTGACGTGCGGTGACGTCGACGCTTGGGGTAGCAGTCAGTGGCGTGCTCAAAGGGGGGGGGGTGAGGTTGGTGTGGGTCACACCCTAACCCCCTTTAGGGCCCAGTATTCCTAAATAAAAGAATGTCAATAACAGGAAAATATTACAAAATGATGAATGAGTACTAAAAAAAGTACACGTAAACCCCACCCACATTCGAAAATAAAAAACGATTTGATTTGACTACTAAGCCAGAGATCCTGGGTTAGAATCTCAGCTTGGCCATGGGTATTCTTTGTGTGTGTCCCTTCATCAATTTTATCGTATCATCTTCGCGATTAGCCAAAAGTGGCGGAAAAGCGAAGTAAAATAAACCAAATCGAGCAATCAATAAATGATTTCATTTCATTTTTGTTACTTAGCGTCGCTTTTTTGTCACATTTAGTTAATTGCGAAGGTGATACGATAAAATTAATGAAGGTACAAACACAAAGAACACCCATGCCCAGGACAGGGTTCGAACCCGGAACTCCTGGTGTCTTAGCGCGCTGTGATAACCACTCCCCCACGGTTGGTTGATTTGGTGTTTTAAGTCCACTTTATGCACAGAAACAAAACAGGAAACAAAACACACTTTTTCGTAGTTTCTTCAATAATATTCATTTGGCTTTTTGAGTTCTGAGATACATTTTTCATTCCAAATTATTTCTTTATTCACTGCAGAGTTCAACACATAGGACAAGAATGCGCACTCATCACGGGTTCGAATCCTGGCCTGGATTGTTCATATGAGGTCCCTTCATCAATTTCATCATATCATCACTCATCCTCATTTTCGCGATAACCAAATGTGGCAGAAAGGCGAATTAAAATAAACCAATCCAACAACAATATGAACGTGCGTCCTCTTGCCCAAATAAATACATCCGTATTTATGACTGTTAGAGGCCAAGAGTAGTATATTTAAATAAAACACTACTAAAACGAGAGTGAGAGAGAGCCCGAGCACATATTTGTAATTTAATCATTATATATTCCATACTTGACAAAAAAGAAAGAGAGCATAACATTATTGTCTGCACATAACACGTTCCCATTTCATAAATAATAAAACTACATCCCATATTATACATACATATTGTACAACGTGTAAAATATTGTGTAAATACAGAGAACTGCAGAAAATTTTACCCTGAGTTCTTTAGAGGATTTACAAAAAAATCTATGAGAAACCAATCCCCTATCTGTCCTATAGGAGATAGACTGGGCGACCTGAAAGCACGGGCTTTCAACCATTGCAGAGGGGGGAGGGGGCAAGGGAGGTAGAGGTAGAAATCTTCCTTTTCTTTAGCGCGACCGTTTCTACCTGGAAACTGGTCTGGCGGAAGAAGAGCGAGCTAGGGTATCCAGCCAGCTTTGCCCGCGGAGAACACCGATGGACGAGAAGAGCGTGGAAAAAAAGGTGTTGCATATGAGCTGTGATGGCTTTAACAAGACAATCAATATTGTGATTTGAATATAATTCGAGATGTGAGATTGATTGATCTATCTCTGCTAGACTAGCTACTCCTCAGTGCACGTCACTGGATACATTAATGGAAACGGAACTTATGATCTAGAGTGGTGAGCCACCAGTGGGAATTGTATCTAGGACCGCTTGATTACAAGGCGACTGTAGGCTATCGCAAGGGGCTTTTTTTTTCTGAAATTGATAACAGAATTAGTCATAATGCTATCTTTTCGTCTACAGGACTCTCTCATGGGAGGTGTCAAGTATCCGAGCGATAACGAAATCCGTGATACCTCCTTTCTTCACATATTCGTTCGGAAATGGTAAAAGAATAATAAAAAACTCAAGCATAAATGTTAACAACACTTGTTATTATTACCAGAGACATTCTCAAAATAAACTTGTTGTCCGTTGAAATCAAATCAAGAGGAAAGCAAGATCTCCACCCGGTCGCGTGAATCTGTGGCTAGATTCAAGAGTTGAAAACACTTCGCTTCTCGCGAGCTGCTCTTCCTGGCGAAACTAGATGATATAAAATTCTGGGTTGCATAACCGTAAGGGGGGGGCGTTTCCTTAGATTTCCAGTGTACAGTACTTCAAAAGTTCAGTCCTGTGATGATTGAAATAAATTTTTGATCGTAGTCTGCTTACCTGACGATTGCAGTTTCTTCGCTACCAAGTCTCGCCACATCTTTGCAGCATCATTATGTCAATTCCTGTAGCTTCTGGTTTCTCAATGTATTTAATTGCAATTGAGTCATATTGTAGGCAGGTGCGCCACGCGGTAGGAGTCGGGAGGAACTAAAAATTGACCTCTCAACGTCCACTAAAGTGGGTTTATGCCTTATAATCACAATGACTAACTTTCTTACCAGAAAGCTCAATGAGAATAACTCACTCTCTAGCCTTCTTAAACCTGGCGGTTCATGGATGCAGCAGCACAAGCCTTCCATTTGACCCTATCCTGTATAAGATCAATCCAATCTATCTTTTCCGTACTTGCCGATTTTCTTTAGGGATACTTTTCTTGTGTGGTAGCTCAGTCTTCTGTATTTGTATTTAATGCTCTTTCATGTGCGAGCCATCGGCTGTGTGCACTACATCAATTTTTATCCATTAGTATGATTTTTCCTACAATCTACACTTTTCCATGCGTTCCATATAATTGTTAACATAGCAGTTCTGGTTGTTTTAACTGTTCTCACTTAAACTAACACTTATTCCACTTCTTTTTTTCCGTCTCTGTACACAGGCCTGTAGCTAGAGGGGGGGGGGGAGGCAGGTGGCAACTGCCCCCCCTGTGAAAAATTCAGAACACATTCCTACCTGAAATTCTCTCAATGATCTTTACAATTATATCATGTGTTACTCTAGCAACATAACAAAGACCCTTTTTGATTTTGTGGTTTATTAGGGTGTATGGGATTCCGTATAATGTCGTATCATGATTGGGGGGAGGGGGGAATTCCCTTCCAGATTCAGACTTCGGAAAATGATTTCGCAATTTTCAGTATCTAGAACAGTTGTGACATTTTGAGTAGTCTTGTATTAAAGGTAACCTAATGTGTTCGGATCTTTTTCTTGAATGTGTTGCCCTGAACTTGGAACTGCCTACATTTATATTTCCGAAGTCTACCTTTTGGTAATAGTGATTCATGTGGTAGAGAGAGGGAGTGGATATTTGATTTTTGTTACTTAGCGTTGCTTTTCTGCAACTTCTAGCTAATCGCAACAATAAGTGATGACGTGAAATTGATGAAGAGACACTCATAAACAGCGCCGCAACCACATGGGAGCAGGGGACATTGCCCCCCCCCCCAAGATGGAAGTCCATTCTAGGGGAAGCAAACATTGAAGTAAAAAACAAGACTAGGTGACTCTAAGAAAGAAGGGCAATTGGATACTCATGATGGAATTAGTTTTTACGTGTTCCTTGCATTTTTCTTCCAGATGGCCAAGGAGACTTGCAAGGGCCACAGAGGGGAAATTGCCCCCTCCATTTCAAATTTTATACAAATTAAAATACATTTCGTAAAATTTTCTTGCTCGCTTCGCTCGCAATGTCTGCTACTCTTATAGTCCAACTTCAGAGCCATAGCTATTGGTTCGCGGGAGTCAGCCCTGGGAGCCAAAACGATCTATAGTAAAAAAAATGTTAAAGAGAATGCCATGGCACCCCGTGAAGTTATTTGCACCCTATTGAAACAATTTCTTTCTATGAAACTTAATACGAAATATTAATGATCACAATAGTCATCCAAGAAGTCATTGATCAATGAAGGGATTCCTATTTGTTTGTCATTTGTCAAAACATGTATTTCAACTATAATATAATACAATTCACACAATATTTTGCAAAATGGTTAACGTAACCAGTAGCTAAACATTGTCTGTAGTGATGCAAGAGTCTCCCCTTTCAAGGAAATAGAGTCCGTGGTGGACTAAGGGACCCATGTTTTAATGTTTTAGCAAGTACAAAAAATGTATTACAAATTTTTACACAATTCGTCAAAGTGTAGATGATATGTAACCATTATTATTTAATTAATTCGATTTTTCTTGCATAACACAACACAATGGTGTTGTTGGATTCACATTAGATTCCTTTGTGACTTTATGACTTTTGCATACTGGAAACTAGAGGGAATCATTATGAAGCATGATTTATAAAGGGCTCCCTTAATCAGTTTTTCAGAGAAGCCCAAAGCTGTTGGCACATATTAATCATCTATTAACATTATGGACCTGTAAATATCAAGTAGATACAGTCCCTATTAGCTTATTTATGTTAAACTTTAGATGCAGTGGTGTGCCCAGGATTTTCGAAAGGTAGGGGTTATGTCTACATTTTTAATTAGTCAGTCCTCATTTTGCCATATTTTCTTGCCTTTGACGTTCTTTGTTTTAAAATATTGGACCAAAAGGGGGGTATAACCCCCACCTTGGGCACGCCACTGATTCTTTGGCAATCTGGAAAGATCATTATCGAAATATTGCTATTTGATGTTGCTCGAAGTTTTATTATTTGTTGCAGTTTCAAGATATCATCCCTTTTCTGTTACTTATCTCTTTTGGGGGAGGGGGCAAGTGCCTCTGTGTACCCTGCTATATCTGCCAATGCGACACAATATATTAAGAAATTGCCCCCTCTAGGATTGACTTCGGCCCCCCTACAAAGAATTCCTGGCAACGGGCCTGTCTGTACAGCACTTCTTATCCCCCTGACTATTTGTAAAAATACCGCCACTTTTTCCAGTAGTTCCATATTTCTTTGCACTGCAATTGATTCGATTATTCTTTCTATGCTTAGCTTCTCCTCCTGCAGAATGGGCGTGTCCTGACATAGGAGTAATTGATCTGCCCCATCATCACCATTGCATAATACGCATTTATATCCTCCTCTCTCACTTTTTACTGTATTGTGCCTCCATTCCCCCAGCTTCATCCATGCCAACCCCTCTCTTGCTACCATGCTCACCTTCCTGATGTACGCCACTTGTGCTCATTCCCGTGGTCCCCTAATTTGGAGCATGAGCGATCTCTTAGTTTCACATTCTGCTATTATTTCCTGCCTATCTACGTCCTCTCATCTTTGTTTCACTAATTGCAATGTCCCCTGGTATGTACCCCCTCTCAGATCCAGTCCATTTTCATATAGTTTGCCTCTGATTTTTTGCCCATGTTCCCATTTCCTTCCCTTGTACCTGTTGCATCAACGTTTGCCCTTTTATCGAGTTCTCCCTTCTCGATATTAATGTCGCCCAGTATTTAACCCTTCTTAATATACCCCACATATTCTCCTTGACCAGTCCAACAAGTTCCCGTAGTTAGCCACAGTTTGCAGTTCCTATGCTGATATGGAAACTCTTGTAAAATGTGCATTGTACTGTTTAGTACATCACCCCCTTTTGCTGGTACCCTATTAATAATGTGTGCTATAGTGTTTCCACAAAATGTATATCGTATTTATCCAATTTCCATACTGTCCGCACTATTTAATTTGTTATCGCCCCATCTTTTCCTTGTACCGTTTGCATATGTATTGTCCATGTCCATGCCATAGTGAGAACTAGTCCCAAGTATTTTATTCTTTTTTTACTTTTTCCAACTTTGCCCTCTAAAAGTTCACCTTTCGTCTTTTCCAAATACACATCCCTTCTTGACAGCAGCGGATTAAAGATGTTCTCTCGGAGGGGGCGGGCAGCCATTACAGCATCCCCCTTCCCCGAACTTCCCTCACAAACTACAGTCCTAACATATGTCATAAAATCACTGTCGTAACTAAAATGTTGGAGACCCAGCCGTGTGCAATTTTTTTTAAAGACATAAAATGCATGATAAATGTATTTCGAATATAATAAATTTTTTAACATGTAACATATAACGTGCGTCCAATTCCTTGGGAGGCCGAGAGATCGGGGAAGTGTTGAGGGCGGCCCTAACGGAGATGCAGACATTTTCGACCAGTAACTCCCTAACTACGCCTCGGAACTTGGTAAGAGTTAGGAAACGAGGTTGAGGCGGGCCCTCAACCCCTGCGGTTGCGCCACATGTACATGGAGCGACGTGAAATATAAAATACACACGCAACATGTGTAACCTAAATTACATAAATTTTCTCTCAAACGTGCACTCTTCCTTTCTTCCAAACAATTGTTCATGTATTTTAGACGAAATCGATAAGGAGATGTCTTACTTCTCTCGCTGGTAAATTCAATGCGTTACAGAAAAGTAAATACATTGCGAGCGAAGCAAGAAAGAAAATTTTTAGATCCATTTTCTTGCAAACTGAAAACAATATTGATTTAACAGGGCGCAAATAATTCCACGGGCGCCATGGCATTCTCTGTTTTACAATTTTTTTAAATTTCTAATAGATTGTTCAGCACCCAGGGCTGATTCCCGCCGCCCCCTAGCTATGGTTCTGAACTTGATGAGATGAAGAAAAGTAGGCATTGCGACCGAAGCGAGCAAAAAATGTTATGAGATGTATTTTCATTTGCATAAAATTTAAAACCAGGGAGGGTAATTGTCCCTTGCAGGTGCCCTTGGTCGTCAATGTTTGCCCCCTACAATTGATTTCCGTCCAAGGTTGCGAGTGGGAAATGCCCTCTGCCTCCCCTGTGGTTACGCCACTGTGTAGCACACCAATCATTCTAAGTTGTTTAACCAATAAAATAAAGACTAATAGATTTCTCAAAAATCAAAATACATTGACGTTTGATTCCAATAGATGTGACTGTTGGGAACAGTGGAGCAGTTTAACCTATGTTTTGCCCCAAACAAGCAAGAAGAACACGCTGTGACACCTTCCATGCGTGCTAATTCTTAGCTCTTGGGTATCTCATAAAATGCCACAATGTTTGATACATTTCGTTCCAACTTTGTGAATTTATCAATACATTTAAAAAAGAAAACTCTTGTGAGAGGCGCAGGAGAAGAATGATCTCCCCCCCTCAAACCTTTAATTTGCCCTTGCAGCAAACTACTAAGATTCAGTGGCGACTCTTGGCTTTTTCGGAGTGTAGGAAGAAGTTATGGTAAACCGAGGAAGGTTTGAAAAAGGGTTCAATTACATTCACACGTCTTGCTTGTACTACCCATTGCATTTAGAATGTTAGCTGCAGCAGGCACGTATCCAGAGGAGGGGCTCGAGCCCCCTCCGAAATTTTTCGGTTTACAGTAGATAAAATGAGGTTTTTGGCTTGTGTGTGTGAAATAAAATATTGTGATTATAATTTGAGGAGGAATATAATTATCGAGGAAAGGCGGAGAATGTTCTAGAACCCTGAGGGATAACCCTGTTATTGATGATATTGTATGTAAACTTTTCTTGCTCTTTCGGTGTTGTCGCAACGAACGTGAGCATTATTTAAAGATTTGTCAGCATTTGGAAGTTGCACAACAAAACTGTGTTGAAAGTAGCGCCATGAGTCGGGCAATTCGTTGCATTACTAATTCTCTGAAAACCTCGAGAGGGAACGTTCTTGAATAGGAGGTGGAGTCAAACTACTGGCAGTATTAACAAAACATTTGATGTGCGGAACATTCCAGAATATAATATGGATATAAATATGTGGATTCAATTTCACGGTTGGTCTGTACAACAGAATCATTCTATAAGACTTCAGGAGTAAATGTGACAGTCGATTAGTGATCAGTCAGTGCCCATTGACAGTTTATAAGATGGTGAGACTGGAGGGGGGGAGAAGAAGATGACACGTCCTTTCCCATTGTACAAATATTTATTGTTATTAATTATCTTTTCTCTTGTGCAAATGTTTATTGTTCTTTAATATTAATTTCTGTAATTTACCTATCACTGATAATGTACTGATGGCGGAATGTTTAAAATGTATACTTCCTAATTAACAGTTATTTGTTAACTCAAATAATTTGTCAGAGTTTACTTATGTACAAACTACACATTTTTTGTAACCCGCAGTTGTTGGAACGTAACAACTTTCCTAAGCACAACGCATAGTATGCTGAAGAGTAACATGTTTGTTAAGATACCGCGAATGGCGTCAAAAGGGGGATATGCATGTTACGACACACGAATCAACTTGTGAGAATGTTTGTTTCAAGCGTCAACTTCACGTTACAATTACTTGAGAACTACTTGACGTATTTCAATGTAACAAACGCCATTCTTGATTAATTTTCCGTACTTTCAAATGAGCAGAAAATAAAATGGGATTTTCATTTTTTTAAAAAAACTAACTTTCTGTTGAAAATCGTACTTCCTTACGTAGTTGAACGTATTGTGTCCACTAATTTCATGAGCCCCTCTCATACCTAACAGTTGGGCTGAAAAGTTCGTAGGCTAACATAGTAAAAAATATTTTTTTGACGAAATTCGATTTTATTATTCACTATAGTTGCATTCGAGGGCGATACAACGATTATAGCGGTCATACAATTTTTCGATGCCATTTTTATAGTACGATTTCTCTTTAGCCTCAAAATAGGCCTCAGTTTCGGCGATTACCTCTTCATCAGTGCTAAATTTATTTCCAGCGAGCATTCTTTTAAGGTCTGCAAACAGGAAAAAGTCACTGGGGGCCAGATCTGGAGAATATGGTGGATGGAGAAGCAATTCGTAGTCTAATTCATATAATTTTGCCATCGTTTTAATTGATTTGTGACACGGTGCATTGTCTTGATGAAACAGCACTTTTCTCTTCTTCAAATGGGGCCGTTTTTTCGTGATTTCATCCTTTAAACGCTCCAACAACGCTATGTAATAATCGCTGTTGATGGTCTGGCCCTTTTTGAGGTAATCGATGAATATAATACCATGCGCATCCCAGAATACTGATGCCATAACCTTGCCAGCCGACTGTTGCGTCTTTCCACGCTTTGGATTCGGTTCATCACGTGCAGTCCACTCGGCTGACTGTCGATTGGACTCTGGAGTGTAGTTATGGAGCCATGTTTCATCCATTGTAATATATCGACGGAAAAATTCGTGTTTATTACGGTTGAATATCGCTAAACATTGCTCCGAATTATCAAAACGTTGTTGCTTTTGATCGATTGTGAGCACGCGCGGCACCCATTTTGCACACAGCTTTCGCATGTTCAAATATTCATGCACAATATGTCCAACACGTTCCTTTGATATTTTTAAAGTCTCAGCTATCTCGATCAACTTCACTTTACGATCATTTAAAATTATTTTGTGGACTTTTTTGATGTTTTCGTCGGTAACAGCCTCTTTGGGGCGTCCACTGCATGCATCGTCTTCGATGCTCATTTCGCCTCGTTTAAATTTAGGAAACCACTTCTCAACGGTTGATTTTCCTGGTGCAGTGTCCGAATAATGTTTATCAAGCCAAGCAACAGTATTTTTTTTCACCAAAAAGCAATGCTTTATTAACACACGAAATTATTTTTATCCATTTTTTCACAATAACAAAAGCTGCTTCACTCACAATGCTATATCTCACGAACTAATTTGTGAAATTTATACACGTATCTTTTGAAGGTTAGTACTAAGTAAAAATCACATGGATTTAATTCTAGTAACGCCATCTATGAGTCAGCCTACGAACTTTTCAGCCCAACTGTTATATATCTTCGAAAGCAGTTTTTCAATTTGTTGTTGTTCACGAAATATTTCAGGTCGCAATGTTAGATGAGACACCCTGTATATATATATATATATATATATATATATATATATATATATATATATATGTATGTAGCTATATTAGCAGGTAACAATATGTTATAAACACATTCTTACTTTCCAAAGAACCGCTCATGTGGGATGGCCAAACGGATCCT
The DNA here is from genome assembly GCF_977018435.1 of Lepisma saccharinum. Classification (NCBI taxonomy): domain Eukaryota; kingdom Metazoa; phylum Arthropoda; class Insecta; order Zygentoma; family Lepismatidae; genus Lepisma; species Lepisma saccharinum. The sequence continues at coordinate 25,058,405 of NC_139249.1, read as the reverse complement.
GATCCGAAAAACCCGGATCCGTTTGGATCCGCATCCGAAAATTTTTATGATCCGGATCCTAAGGATCCGGAACCAACCGGATCCGCGAGAGTCCGGATCTGGCCATCCCTAGTATGCAGTCCGAGAGTTTCGTTGGTTAAAATGGACTTTTAAGTCAACTGTTTCGGAAACACACTCAAACACTAACTACCACAAACAGGCAACCGTGAAGGCCGAAAATTTTATGAATGTCGAGAAGAGAAAGCAAGAAGATATTGCATATGTGGAAATTATAGCAGAAAAAGCAAGCTCCACCATGACCCCATGTCATATACCTACCGTGCCATTCTTTGATCTACCAAGTGAGCTACCGAGTCATCCTTTGCTTCGCTTGATCTTTTGCTGTCGCTGTAGAGAAATTGCACAGTATGCCTGGTGGAGCCTGCATTTTCCGCTAAAATTTCTGCATAGAACATCTCATTGTGTATGCCCAACCGTAAGATGTTGCCTGTTAATTAACAAGCACAGAAAAAGGTGATAGAACAAAACTAAGGGACATTCCCACCGGTTGAAGATATATTTTTCTTCCGTGGTCAACACGAGCTGCCGTTTCAAGGTGACAATGAGATTGACCAACCGAGGGAGGTTTCACACCGAAGCTACAAGCCTCTGCGGTGTGAAAAGTTTCTGTTGATTGGGTCATTGCAAGCGAAATGTGTGCCTTCGGTCTGAATTCTTCCTAATCTTGAAGATCCAAGTCACAAGGATGGAAAATTAGGATTTTGTTAAGGTTACGTTTTGAAGGCAGGCGACACCACCATAAAGGATCATATGTAAACCTGGGAGAACACATTCGAATGGACAGCTTCATGAAACGGACACACATACACATATTGAGATAATTTCGGCACAAACACAACGTTCGTACATTGCAACAGAGGAGTCGAGTGATAAAAAATGTCCCGATATCACGTTCTGAAAAAATAAAAAAAACAGCTTAAACAGTGGCAGATTTAGGAGATAGTTGCTCCCCATTTTTGGCCCCGCAGTTGTCTACCAAGAGAAAGTAAACTTTTCTTCCCCCCTCCTTCCCCCGTTTTGGAACTGGATCGCCACCATCGAGGTTATATCTATACCCCTTTAAAAAAATATGTTTTTAGCCTCCCCCGAGAGGAATTTCTAGATACGTGCCTGAGCTGCAGGCCATGCTCAAGGTGTGGCACGGGGCCCTTGCTCCTCACTTTGAACTACGAAATATTTAAATGTGAACCTATAAAAATCGACGAAAATAACATTGACGATATTTCAGATTTTGCAAGAATTTATATCTTCTTCCCCCTCCCTGTCGTGTGGATTGACGATAATAAAAAAGTGTTGCCAAAACTTCGAAATTATGCTAAATACTTCTAAACTGTGGTAGGATTTATTATTAATTATTCTTTTTTTTCGGATAATTGTAATTCTGCATCTGTTTTTCTAGAGTTTTGAACTTGCGTTACTTATTTTTAATAGTTATGTAATAGTATAAATTTCCCCCCAAAATTGTTTAAAATGGTGCAACAAACAACATGGGTTCAACATCGAACTTAAAGGTTTGAGAAAACTGTTTACCCCCAACTTTCTACAGATTTCGTACCATCAAATCTCCTGACGAACTAAATCGAGCAGGATGAAGAAGAGACAGAGGATGGCTGTAAAATAGCTTTCCGCTGGATCGGCATACTCCCTTCCTTTCGTTTGAAACATGCCCGCTGGTAAAGTAGAAATAAGATTTGGACATAATTTTATTTTTATTTCCTGAAAAGATATTCCTTTGAATTAGATTTCCCTCTCCCAGGGATTGGTGTTTGCAGATTATGCTAGAAACGGTGCTAAGTGCCAACAAAGATCAAATTGTGCTTGGTTTAGTAACATTTTGTTGGGGTTGGCATCGCTGATTGAGGAAAGTCTTGATGGTTCCCAGATCCTCGCCGATCTTCTTAACCTTTCCCCACTCCCTTGAATAGCCCTTCCACCCCCACCCATCTGTCTGTAGGATGACTGCCGAGATTCCTTAGCGAGCGGCAGAAAAGCCCGTGTCCTCGTCTTTTGACTGCTACTGGAGCGACCGAGAGCAGTCAACTCTTGACTAACCTAGGCAATTGTATGCACATTGCGCTCATAATTTTATAACACGCAGAGAACTGGAAAAAAGTAAAAATAAACTGTAGGAAGTTCCTCACTTCCTACATGGAGGAATCGCCCCTGTTAAGATTGATAGTTGTAGTTCGTCTAATTTTTTTCCTTGTCACCCTAGTAGCGCTGGGGTGTACGTATATGTCAGCTGTTCTCTCTCTCTCTGGCTATGTTCTTTCCACAGTGACTGCATGAAAATATGAGTGAGTAGACAGAGGTGGCGGGAATATTTTCTAGATCCTCTGTGAAGGGGTGGTCACCTTCACGTTCATTTCGTGCTTATCTTTCGTCGCCCCCTCCCCTTTCCTTCGTCAGCCTTACCTTTATTCGCTCCTCTTCGCCTCCTATCTCTCGTCGGCTGCAATCTTTCATCGCACCCATCCTTCTTAATTTTTATCTTTGCTCGCCCCCTGTCTCTCATCGTCGCCCCTATGTTTCGTCGTTCTTATCTTTGTTCGCCCCCTTATCCTTCGTCGCCCTTATCTTTCGTCGCTCCTATCTTTCGTCATTCTTATCTTTGTTCGCCCCCTTATCCTTCGTCGCCCTTATCTTTCGTCGCTCCTATCTTTCGTCATTCTTATTTTTGTTCGCTCCCTTATCCTTCGTCGCCCTTATCTTTCGTCGCTCCTATCTTTCGTCATTCTTATCTTTGTTCGCTCCCTTATCCTTCGTCGCCCTTATCTTTCGTCGCTCCTATCTTTCGTCATTCTTATCTTTGTTCGCTCCCTTATCCTTCGTCGCCCTTATCTTTCGTCGCTCCTATCTTTCGTCATTCTTATCTTTGTTCGCCTCCTTATCCTTCATCGCTCTTATCTTTCGTCGCTCCTATATTTCGTCATTCTTATCTTTGTTCGCCCCCTTATCCTTCGTCGCCCTTATCTCTCGTCGCTCCTATCTTTCGTCATTCTTATCTTTGTTCGCCTCCTTATCCTTCGTCGCCCTTATCTTTCGTCGCTCCTATATTTCGTCATTCTTATCTTTGTTCGCCCCCTTATCCTTCGTCGCCCTTATCTTTCGCCGCTCCTATATTTCGTCATTCTTATCTTTGTTCGCCCCCTGTTTCTCGTCGCCCCTATTTTATTCACTCGTTTCACTCGCCGTTAAGCTTCCTGCTCCCCATAATGGTAGTTCTTCGTAAAATACCACAATATTTGCCTTATTGAAGAAATAAAATGAGATCCTTAATGTTCTGCCGCCCATCCGTCCCCATTTTCTCTAGTCTTGTATGTTTCTTAATTGACACTATGTGTGATATATTTCATTCTAACTGTGTAAATTATTTATGAATATGTGAAAAAATAAAATAGGTCCTTGGTGGAAGTCCCCCACGACGCCCCACTTTAATCCGCCCTTGCTTCTTGAACACCATAGTTTTTGTTTTTGTGAGATTTACTTGCAGTTTGGATTCTCTGCTGTATCTTTCCAACCCGTCCAGAGCCCTTTGTAGGCCGGCATTTGTCTCTTGAGATCAGAACCACATCATATGCGAACAGGAGCGCCGGTACCCTCGTAGTCCCCAGCTTGGGGGTGTCGGTTAGTTCATCCTGTACATACTCCACCATCTGACTACCATGCGAGAGACTCGGGCTAGAACCTCGGCTGGAGAGAATCTGGATTTTTTCCACCTGTTCAAGCGACTCCGGCGCCCAACTAGCGCCGTATAAAGTGGGTAGCTGGATTTGGATTGATTGGATTGATTTGTTGTTTTAAGTCCACTTTATGCACAGTAAGGCTAATCGGGACTGGACCTACAGTTTAAAGTGGGATCCGAACCACTATGTGCCTCCACCGGGAATCGAACCCGGGACCCCTTGATTACAAGGCGACGACGCTACCACTGCGCCATCGGGGAGGCCAGTGTGGGTACCTGGAGTAAACTCTCGGGGATAAAGGCGGACAGGAGCGTGACGCTGATCACATCATCCCCACCTTCGGCCGTTATCAAGAAAGTGTGCGGCCCCAACTCCGCACCCCCTATACGCCTTCATGGCGTGGTACAAGAGCACAGGGGACCACTTTACTTTTTTTTACTTTTCTTGCAAACGTTGTGCGCTGGAGATTTTTTGATAAAAAGAAGAAAAGAAACCGATGAATGTTAAGCACAAAATCACGCCACGACTAATGTAAACAGGTGGAGAAAGACGTGTATAATTTACAACCAATTTATCTTGGAGATGATGCCCTTGTCTCTTCCTTTACTCGACCTATTACAAATTATGACAAGTTGTTAAACAGTATTCAGAAAGTTTCACTGGGAAACACTAAGTAATAGAGCAAACATAATTAACAGTTTGCTTGAAATCCGAACAACAAATATTATGAAGACGACAGAATGTTTTAAAAAAAAGGCGAGAGCGTTTTTTCAGAACTAGATATTTAAATGGCAAGAATAAAAAATTGGATGATATGAGTGAAGCAAAAGCACTGAACGTATCCATAATTTATAAGTTCTACTCATTAACGCTGCCTACAAACAACTCTAGCCCTCTGAGGGCCAGAGCCTGCCCTTTCGGTGACCCGTGGTCCGCACATCAAGTCCCATCGCTGCTGTTGTCTGACTTTGGAGACCGGAGACCACCACATATTTTTTCAAGTAACTCCATCGTCATCACGATCAGCCCAAAGAATAGAAAAGTGCATCTTTTTATGATTGTGATGCCCATTTCCTTACTTGTTTTAGGCTGTTTTAAGGTCGAATCTCACGGAACTGGATATCCAGTAGTTGGCGCTGAACTGGCTACCCGAATGTGATGGCTGCTTGACTGGTTTGGAGGAAATGGCTTTCCTCGACTGGATTCTGTGGAATGTGGTAATATGTCAATGAAACTGAAGAATACTAGCGACTTGCTTAATTTTTGCTTGATTTTAGCACAGACATGTTTGGATATTTGAAAGAAACATTTCGTTCAAGAAAGGTCAGCGATATTCATGAACAACCAAAGGATTTATTTATTTATTGAGAAAATTCTAGTTACAGCACAGGTGGCCATTTTACACTGAAATTGTCAACAATGAAAACGCAATAATAATATTAATAATAAACGAAAATATATTAAAAATAATAATTAAAAATAACAAAATAACACAAAGAGAATAGCAAATTCACAAAAAAATAAGCAAAAGATGGCACTATTTGATATTATTTACAAACATTTCTTCTAATAGAAGACCGAAAGGCAAACACGGAGGAAAATATATCGATTCTTGATGGGAGGTCATTGTATTGTGTGGCAAGTCTGTGAAAGAGGGATCTTTTTTGAATTTGTAGTCTAGCTTTCTTTGTATAAAATAATCTTGTGTTGCGAGTTGAGCGCATAGGTACTCGAAAGTGGAATTCCTCAAGGAGTGTGTTGCAGCGGATTTTGCCATTCACGCAGAGGAAATCAAGGTATTTTTACACGGGAAGGGGTTAGGGCAATAGAGGCATATTTCCCCCCTAATAGTGTTGTTGCTTTCTAACAAAACACTTCTTAAGTCTGAAGTTATCATGTTCCTGCAACGTTCTTGTAATAATGAACATAAATTACTGTGAAATGAAATTATATGTGTGAAATGTATAATTTTAGATTGACATCCATTTTCCAGGGGAGACTGTGGCCTCATTTGTATCCCTTGTGGATATCCATGACGACATCTCAATTACGTTTTATACTCCAAGAAAGTGATCACAAAATGTAAACATTCAGACACACGTTGTCTTATTGAACAATGTAGTGAAACAGATATAATTCTCCTTGCCTTTAAAAACACACTTTCTAACCCTTTGCAATACATTCTATCATTGTAAGAGTTAGTGTTTTCGGTTGAATACAAGTTTTGAAAAGGGGGTGCGGAATAAAATTAAGGTGTGCGCAAGCACCCCTTTATGCCCCCCTGCCGCCGAATGCTTGCACAAAAAAATGAATGAACGACTGACTTGCAAGTGCGAGGCCCTGTGCGGTGGCATGCGTCGCACACCTCTAACGGCAGCCCTACCTTGCACCCCCTCCCTAAATACGCCCTTGCTGTGAATTGCATTTATTCATCATTTGTCGCCAGGAAAGTTTCAAGACTTACTTAAAATTATGTGTTCACTAGAGCTATGTTAGCGTGTAATGACAATAATAATAATAATAATGCACGTTAACTGAAATAGCTTTTTTTTTTTGGTATTTTTGCTTTGGACCCCGACCCCGTACAAATCACAACAAATCTGTTTTTGTGTCTGGGGAACGATTTTTTTTTCTCCTCTGCGAAAACCAAAGCCTGTCAAGCAGCTTATCATTGTTTACATGTAAGACGTGGTCAATTGTAACGGGTCCTATTATAGCTGTTATGTAGCTTTCTAGTCAGGAATCCACTGCAATTTCTTAAAATAATCCTAACTGCTAGGTAAACGCCAACATTTTGGAAGGCCTACCGGTATCGATCCAAACTTCGATTGCACAACAGGAAAGACCGTTGACTATTCCTTGCCGGGAGAGTTCACAAAATATATCAATTGAACTTGAACATCTTTTTCAACAAGCGTAGATCAAAACAACGTTTTTACCTGAAATTTAAGTTGACTTCAATTTGGGTGGTTGGCCCTCAAGAACTGTTGCGTTATGGGGTTTAATTTAGTTTATGTATCATTCTGAAGAAACCTTCCCTGATATATACATCGACAACACTAGTAAAAATAGTAGAAATCATGTGGGAAGAAAAAAAGAGGGAATATTTTTTTCTCGGTATTCAGTCGCATTTTAATTGCGAAGTTAATTTAATTCGCTTTTTTTCTTGTCTATTAGGGGCGGGGACTTGCTGGCAATGGGGCGACTGATGTTATTACAGCGTATAAACGTTAAATATTCTCGGTGAATTTTCACTAACAACCCCACCTGTTTTAGTTGCGTTGAGTGAGGGGAGCACAAAACTGCTCCAAACAAATATCTCCCTTGAAACAGAAATTGAGTAATGAACGTTGTTTGGAATGCTTAGTTCTGAATATTGTATGTCATGCATAATTTCAATGGTTTGTCAGTAACAAGGATGTATGCTCAAAAATGCATCATAATACAGCGTAGAGTTGTAATTATTGTTTAGAGGAGTTTGTTGAAGGCACGGATGTAGTATGCATATAATAGTGACAGTACACTCTACTACGAGATTTTTTTTATTTTTATTTAAGAGTAGTATGCGATTTAGTGATGTATGCGTCTTTTGTACTTCCTTTTGTGGGTCTTGAAGGCAAAGCTAATTACTTGAACATAAACAATGAAGTTCAAAGTTTGCTGTGTAGAGGGATATAAAAACGACGGAAAATAACCAAATGGAAATAATCAGTTCCTCATACTGCAACAAGACAACCTCTTCTTCGCCTCTTTATAAGCTGCATGTCATCTTCATCGTCACGATTAGTCAAAAGTGGAAGAATAGCCACGCTAAGTAAAAATGAAATCAAAGCTCTCCTCCGTCACTTTCCACCTGCACCGTTATTGATTTAGAAAAACTTTACATTTACACGAACTGTCTGGTGTGGATGTGACTTGCAGGACGGTGAAAGATCTGGGTGACGGGTGAGTCAACATCCCTCACTCAGCTAGAAATTTCCACTTCAACACTGGGTGTGAATCACGGTGTGAAATCCTGGGGGGTCGGGGGAATTTCCCCCCACCGACAGTATTAGCACCAAAAATACCCGCACCAAAAATTTCCGGGAGGGACAGTTTTAGTTATAACAAGCAAAAGATAAGCAGTTACTTTTAATTTTAAATATACTTTATGATATATATTATAAAATACATTATTGTATGTGGTGAACTAGCAGTTATGGCCAATGTACATAGTCTGTGCATAGCAACGATTATGCATCTTGTTTATATGTCTTATGGATGATTTAAGTTTTAATCATGTAATCCACCTTGTTACAAGTTTGAATATATTTAATTATGAAGTTCCAATCTTGAGATGTTTATTTCTGTTTATGTCATTAATATTAGGACATAACAAAATGGCGACGAGGATGGGATAAGATAAATAATTACTACTGTAAGTAGAATTATAGTAATTAAGTCCAAGTGAGCCAGTATGGAAAAACACATAAGTTTTATACCTGCATTTGAGGCTTATAACCCAAGCCAGGATATAAATTCGTATATTAAAAGATTCAAGGCTTTTATTGAGGCTAACAATATACAAGAGAGGAAACGAGTGTTTACTCTTATTTCTGTAATCGGTAGTTTACCATATCAAGAGCTGGAACACAGATTAAGTCCAAAGGATCCACAAGATTGCACCTTGGAGGAACTCTTTGATACATTGCGAAAAATATATGCACCACAGGTTAATAAATGGATTCAACGATTCACTTTTATGCAAATAAAGCAAGGTGAGACAGCTACATCGTACATAAATCGTTTAAAAGTTGCTGCAATAACTTGTGAGTTTACAACAGATGAATTAGACACTCGTCTTAGAGAAAAACTTGTGTTTGGAATACCCGATAGTATACTAAAAGATAGATTACTGTCAGACATGCCCAACACATTCGAAAAGGTTTGTGATGTAGTACTCCAACATGAGATAATACGCACAAATAAAAATAAAGTCAATCAAAATGCATTTTTGGTAGGTGAAAATAAGCAAATACAAGGCTCACGTAGATTCGGTACAAACAATTCGTTTGCTAAAGCTCATTTTTCAAAGAATCAAAAGATACAAGAGAATCAAGATTCGGAACAAATAATGCATCCAAAGGCAAGACACAATCTAAACCCCATACTGAATTTAGCCAAAAATTTGTATCTCTGCAAAATCAGGCAAATGATATAAAATGTAAACGCTGTGCAAGGTTAGGTTGTACATTCAAAGAGAACTGTCCTGCATTCAATGCTATTTGCAGTTTCTGTAAGAAGAAAGGGCATTTCTTGGCTGCATGTTTCGATAGAAATAAACAATGCAAGGAACCTGCCGTCAACTTATCTAGTATGTATAAAGAAAATTGTGAAATGAGGAACAGTAATTTGGATACCAAAGCTAATGGTTATGGAGAATACAATTCTCAACATAGCTTATTCTCTGTGCAAGAAGATAGTGTATATACCTTCTTAACTACAAACACGCAACAAATGTACAATAAAAAAACAAACGAATCTATTTCTAACTTACAACACGCAGCTGATCAGATTTCATTGCGAAATGAACGTTTACCTTTGTACATAGATATTATAATACAAGACCAATCGTTAGAAGCTATTGTCGATTCTGGTAGTTTTGCTAATTTCATTTCAAAAGATTTGTTAACTAATATTATGGGCAACTTCACACTGAGTCCGTTATTAAATTCATATACTTCGATATCAGGTGAAAGATTGTGTTTATTAGGCCAATTAAGCTTAAAACTTTACTATCATGGCAAAATGTACATGATGCCTTTTGTTGTTGGCGATAATATCAATACAAATATATTAATTGGTAGAGTTGGAATGAACATATTATTTGGTGATTGGCGCAGCAAACTTCTAAATGAGTTTCCCGAAACTTATTATGTTCAAAAGGAAGATTCTACACATGCATGCTTAGGTCTTGAATCAAAAGATTCGCTACCAGATGCTTGTTCGAAAAATCAGCGTTCAAGCATAATTGATACTCCAAAGGTACATCAGCAAAGGATTGATGATATAGGTGAATGTTCACGAACATCATATGTGCAAGGGCAAAATAGCAAAGCCATGATTATGAACAAACGTAAAGCCGACGTACATAATTCAAGTAATGTAAAACAAATGAACATTGAAGACTGTCGTTCACAATTACTGACATCTTTTGCAGAAATGTTTAATGAGGATATTAGTACACCCATTAAAGATTTCAAGATATCAATACCTTTACAGAAGAATGCTAGGCCTGTGTTCAGGAAAGCGTACAGAATAGCGTATTCATTACGAGATCAAATAAAACAAGAAATAGATAATATGTGTAAGCAGAATATTATAGCTCCTATAGAACATTCAGAATGGGCTAGTCCTATTGTGCCAGTTAAGAAATCAAATAATTCTATACGTGTCTGTGTAGACTACTCGAAGACGGTCAATTTTCAAACCGATGGTTTAGTGTATCCTCTACCAGATTTTCCTGATATTTTACAAAAAGTTAAAATAGGAAAGTACTACACCAGGCTTGATTTACGTTGAGCATTTTTACAAGTTAGTTTGCATCCAGACTCACAAAACATATTATGTTTAAATTATGATTCTCACTTGTACAGAATGCAACGTTTACCATTTGGTACAAATGTTTCGTCTCAGCTTTTCCAACAGGTAATTGATTCAATTTTAACAGGATTGGAAAGAGTTGCAGCATTTATTGATGATGTTATCATTTCTGGAGATAGTCTACAAGAATGTTTCCTAAGAACAAAACAAGTTCTGGAACGCTTCAAAGATTATAATGTTAAAGTCAATTTAAGTAAATCTGAATTCCTAGTGCAAGAAGTGATTTACTTAGGAAGACGTTTCACGGCAAATGGAATCACACCAACTGAAAAGCATGTGCGTGCTATTTTAGAAAGTCCAGAGCCAAAGGATAAGGTTCAACTACAAAGTTTTTTAGGGATGGTTGCATTTCAAAGCCGTTTTCTACACAACTTGTCATCTACAATACCACACCTATATCGACTTCTGAGGAAAGGCGAAAAATGGTTGTGGTCTAATCAATGTGTATCGGAATTTAAGGCTGTTAAAGATAAGATTGTTCAGACACCTGCTATAATTCCTTTCGATCCTTCAAAAGAAATAATCCTAGAAACGGATAGTTCTTGCTACGGTGTTGGAGGACGATTAGGGCACAAGATAAATGGCGAACATCGAACAGTGGCGTGTTTTTCAGCTACACTTTCACCTGCTCAGAGGAATTACTGTCAGGGAGAAAGATAGGCATTAGCCATTGTTTCGTCTGTTAAGCATTTTTATTTATATCTGGCAGGTCAAAAATGTACAATATACGTACACTGATTCAACGACTGCGAAATCATTGCTTGATTCGAATACACCAGTGCCAATGCAACACAATGCACGTTGGCAGAGGTGGAAAATATTCATGGCATCTCTGAATTATGAAATAGTGTATTCTAAGAAGGTTCCAATAGCAGACGCTTTGTCAAGATTACCACTTCCTGAAGAATTGCAATCAGATTTGGTTTTAACAGCGTATGCAGATCTAGAACAAAAGTTACAACCGTTACGCATATCTGAGATCAAGGAGCATACAAAAAGCGATAGTTTGTTGTCTAAAATAACAATTTACGTTAAGAATGGTTGGCTAAGAGGAATTGATCCACAAATCAATGAGGAAGCAGTAGCTTTATGGAAGAAACGTCTGGAACTGTCAACAGAAGATGGATTGTTGATGTGGGGAAATAGAATTGTATTGCCAGAGACACTGCGATGCAAGTTTCTGACTCAAATTCATGGCCTGCACAGTGGCGTAGTGAGATTAAAACAGATTTGCAGAGATTTAGTTTGGTGGCCTAAAATGACGTCTGACATTGAAAGTTTTGTTGCAAAATGTGATGCTTGTCACACGAATGCAAGAGCTTCAGCAAAACGACAATTTACATCATGGACACCGACATCACAACCCATGGAACGTGTACATGTCGATCATTTCTATTTCAAAGGTTATTTATTCCTGTTGTGTGTTGATGCTCACACGAAATTTTTGAATGTTTGGCAATGTTCTAATTTAACGGCTCAGGAAGCAATTAGACATTTAAAAAGCCAATTTTACATACTTGGTTCTCCAAAAGAGTTAGTCTCAGATAATGGACAACCCTTTGCAAGTGAACAATTTAAGATGTTCTGCCAAAGGTTGAGTATTGAACTAAAGCATTCCTGCCCATATAAACCTTCGGGAAACGGGTTGGCTGAGAGAACAGTCAATACCGTGAAAAGGTATCTAACCCTCATAGGAGATTTTCCAAAAGGGGATGTTAGAAAATTAAATACAGAAGTAGAATCACTACTGCGTACAGTAATACACTGGCATAACAACACTTCATTGCAGTGGCGTGCGGTGACATTTAGACTAGGGTACGCAAGAGAAATACGTAAGGGAAATCCTTAGTGGATAATTTACTAATGGCTGTATCAAATGCATTCATATGCACACAAAAAGAAAAAAACGATTTTTGCCGCATTTTTTGGTATGTTAAAGGAAGCAGAATTCAGGGGGTGCTCGTTGCTATGTGAAGTACGTATGCATTACGTCATCTGGGAGGATCGGGTTTGACGGTGCTCGTTGCTATGTGCAGTAAGTTTGGTGCGGGGTACATTTAGCTACTAACACCAAACACGTCGCAAAAATCAGATCAAGCAGGTTATTGATTTTGTAGCGTTAGATTTATTTTTATTGTATTTTTGTACTTGTAGACTGCAATCATGTCTAATTGTGCTGTAGCAAGCTATAATATCCAGTATATTTGAGAGAATCCACTTATAGTAAGCAAGAACAAGATATGGACAATATAAATTGCAGAAGATATTCGGATTGTAAATCAGTTTCTTGTAGACAAAAGGAAATATATCAGTCATTGTTGGACCTTTTACCAGACATGATTGAATCAGTTCGTGATTTAAATGATTCCAGGAAGAAACAGAAGATTTTAATTTCAATGCAACAAATTATAGGAAAGATAATTGCAATATTATCAGAAAGTTAAAGTTATCAAAAGTTAAAAAAGAGGATAAATAGGTATGTCTTTTATAGTGCAATGGAATATAAATTCATTTACAGCTAGAAGATTAGAAGTATTACAAATTATAGATGAGCATCATCCAGGTATATTGAGTTTGTCCGAATTTCGTGGTAGACAGCATCAATATTATCAAATACCTCATTACGAGTTAATATCCAATTTACATACTAAAGATACAAGAGGTGTAGGTTTATATATACATGAAAGTATAAAATTTAAGAGAGTAACATTACCAGAATCATTAGGGTTGATAAAATTATTTAATGTAGAATTAATAGCAGTGAAAATTAAGATGAACACATTAGAGTGTACAATAGTTTCAATTTATATTCCATCGAGTTATAAATCTCAACTTATTAAAGTAACACACTTTAATGAATTATTATATTATGTCCACGACAATGTCATTATCACAGGTGATATGAATGTTCATCATGAAGCATGGGGTTGTAATTATAGAGATGCATTAGGATGTAGTATTTTGGACTGGATTAGTGATCGATCATTACATTTCATGAACGATGGGTCAGCTACTCATTATCCATGGAATGGTAAATCACCAACAGCCATAGATTTAACTATTGTGTCAAATAATATAATAAAGAAATTGTTTTGGGAAGTAGATTTTGTGAATAGGGGTAGTGATCATTTGCCAATTTTCATTACACTGTTAAATGATGCACACTCAGTACCTAAAATATATTCATTACCAATTAGAAGGTGGCAGGTTAAAAACATCGATTGGGAATTATATTCTATAATTTTGGACTCTTATATCTCAATGGAAGATATTAAACAGGAACAAAACATAACGTGTCAACGTTATTTACAATTAATAACATATGCAATGGATATTGTAGCTAAACGGAAGAAAATTAATAATAAAAACAACTTTCCTACTATAAGTTGGTGGAATGATGAGTGTCAAGATGCAAAAGAAGAAAGAATAAGATTGTCTGAAATATTTGCTGAACAACCTTTGCCAAATAATTGGATAAATTTAAAACAAGTAATTGCTAAAGCAAAACGTATCTTTAATAAAGCAAAAAGGCAAGCATGGGAAGAATTCTGTGAATCATTATCACCATCTGTTAAAACAAACACAATTTGGAAAAAAATAAATTTTCTTAAAAAAGGACATAAAATTAGAGTTTCACCTATAACAACAATTTGGCAAGAACATTTTGAAAAAAAGTTTACACCTAGTTATGTAAGAAATAAAATACCCGAGATTATAAATAATATAAGTTCCAGTGACGAAATTTATTCAAAAATAACATTGCAAGAATTAAGAGAAACTCTAAGTAATATAAAATCAACTGCTCCAGGATACGACGGAATAACGTATGAAATGATAGGACATCAATCGGACAATGCATTAAAAGTACTTGTAAATATTTATAATAATATTCTGAGAAGTGGAAATGTGCCACAAAACTGGAAAACACATCTGATACTACCTATACTTAAATCAACTAAAGATCCGAAAGAAGCTGAATCATATCGACCTATTACGTTGGCTCCTACAATTGAGAAGATATTTGAAAGATTATTATTAAAAAGATTAGAGTGGTATTTTGAGAAAGAACAATATTTTTATCCCTATCAGTTCGGTTTTAGGCTAAACAAGGGTTGTATTGATGCATTATCAACATTAACATTGCATGTTCAAAATGCAATGTATAAGAAACAATATACATTTGCTCACTTTATAGATATACAAGGTGCATATGATAGCGTTGATCCTCATATATTAATTGATATGTTAAATCAGACAAATACTCCGAAAATAATTATGAAGATAATATGGAACTTGATGATAAATAGGAAAATATTATTTTGGTTTCAGGACACACTTAGTGGGCCCCGTACCACTTCACAAGGATTACCTCAGGGAAGTCCACTGAGTCCATTATTATTTAATATATATATGAGAGGAATATTTCAATTTCATAATTCTACAATAAAAATAATTCAGTATGCAGACGACTTGTGTATATTAGGATCATTTTGTAATCCATATGAAGGTATTCAGAAAATAGAAAATAATTTTTATAAAGTGAAATGTTGGCTGGAGAGAATGAACTTTATCATATCACAGAACAAGTCAGCAGCTGTATGTTTTAATAACAAAAGTGAACATAAATATCCAAATACGTTGACACAAATTGCTGGTATTCCATTTCAAAATAAAATAAAATATTTAGGAATTAATTTTGATAGAAAATTAATGTGGATGGATCATATAAGGTATTTACAAGCTAAAGGTGAAAAAATTTTCAACATGCTTAAAATTTTAGGAAATACTAATTGGGGTGCTCACCCAAGAATAATGCTTTATTTTACAAAAACTTTTTAAGGCCTAAGCTCGAATACGGATGCAGTATATATGGAAATGCTACAGAAAGAATTCTATCTAAGATAGATAGTTTAGAAAGAAAAGTCTTGAGGAGATCATTGGGTCTCATGAATTCAGCTCCCAATGTAGGAGTTTATTTAGAATCCATAGAAAAACCTTTTAAGTATAGATGCAAATGGATTACAAATAAATTCGTTTTCAAGTGCTGGGAAACACAAGAACATCCAGTAAATAAACTTATGCAAGACCAATGGATTTTATATCAAGAGAACAAAATAAAGGGACAATATTCAACTTTCCTACAATGTAAAATAGAATTTCAAGATTTATTTTCTACAATAATAACGCATAGCAAACATCCAATTTATGAAATTTCATATGATCAAATACCGGTAAGGAATGTTTCATTAACAAGTTATGCAAATATTCAATTATATTTACAAAATTGGGAGAATTATAGATTCATATACACAGATGCATCAAAAAATAAAGAAGAAGTAGGATGTGCTTTTATTGACTCTTCAAATGGAAATATTAAAAAGTTTAGACTACCTGGAGAGTGTTCTATTTTCTCGGCAGAAGCATATGGAATATATCGTGCATTGATGTACATTAATAATATTCCAGATAAAAGGATATTAATATTAACAGATGCTAAAAGTGTTTTGTACAGTGTGCAATCTTCATATAAAAAGTTATATAAGGCATCAGCATTGGTACTTTACATAATAAGATTGTATGTTAAGTTAACTACAGAGGGAAGGACAATTCATTTTGCATATATACCAGCACATTCAGGGTTTCATTATAATGAACTGGCAGATAAAAATGCTAAAGAAGCAAGACTTATGGATCACAGAACGAATATATTATTATCATATACAGATATGTTACCAAGAGTTAAAAACAAAATTCAACAAGATTGGGAGATATGGGTCAAACAAAAATTTACATATATGGGTCATTCATATAAAAATGTACTAAATTTAAACAATAAGACTCCGTGGTTTTATACATTTAATATACCCAGAAAGTTTTTAGTTTTAATACTAAGATTGAGATCAGGTCACATACGTTTAAATCACCATTTATATAAAATTAATTTAGTAAATTCACCTATGTGCAAGTGCAATCTAGATCAGGAAGATGCTCATCATGTTATATTTCAATGTCCACTTTATACCACTCAAAGGGAGATGTTATTCAAGAATCTAATAAAGAAAGGAATACCTCTTCCAACTTCTTTATCCTGTTTAATATCGTCACCAGATGTAACAATTGTATTTATCATTTGTAGATTTTTTCATGATATTAATATAGACATATGAAAATTGTAAATATTCAAAATGTGTAACTTGATATAGTCACCAGATATAACAATTGTATTTATTATCAATTTTAAATTTGTATGATAATGATGTAGATAAATTATGTATAAGAAAACTGTATATATTCAAAATTTGTAATTTGTGTAACAGTGTCATGCATGACATATTTTTAGGACACTTGGTGTAGAGCTGGTATAACAGCTAAAACCAATAAAGTATGAATGAATGAACAAGTTTGAATATATTTAATTATGAAGTTCCAATCTTGAGATGTTTATTTCTGTTTATGTCATTAATATTAGGACATAACACTTTACTAAGAATAGTATCGAAAACACACACAAAGTAGTGTGCTTGTGTGCGTTGAATGCTATATCTCTCTCAAGAGATCATTAACAGATCTACATCAATACGCACAACAAAAGTAAAACAAGAATGCAAGACAATAATAACTATAAAATCTAATTGATTTATATTAACATAAAGCAATAACTAAATAAAAACGTCTACATAATAAAACCACTTCAACTATTTCATAATTTATTAACATCTTTAACCAGTGAGTAAAGGATTTAATTTGCTACTTCATGATATCTCAACTATACCAGAAAGATAATTTTACAGGAATAATAAATATCCCTGTTGGTTTACAAAAGAGATTTGTAACGGTCGGATTGACCATTACTGGTTTTGGTATATTGTAATAATTAATTGCTGGCCAGCTACAAGGTGTAGGGTTAAGTAATATGCTTCCATGAGTGTACTTTTATGATATTATTGCATGTAAGTGTATATTATTGAATTGTGCTTTGCTGGATGTTAGATTCCCCTGTTTCTTACCTCCCCGGTTGGGGGAGCTAGCAGTCTTTCAAGAGACCGTTGTAGTGGAATTTTCCAACGCTACGGGGTCCACGTCCACGGACGTTTACCCCGACTATAAAAAGAGCCAGTGGGCTTTAGCAAAAAAAAACAGTGTTTCCCCATTGATCGACGAAAGAGGAACGTCTCCTCAAGTTTAGTCCACTTATGGTGGCTAAACTGGATATCATAATGTAGCATCTGGTTATGCCAGCCCCTGTTGCTGTCCCAAGTCCCCTTTTAGAAAAAGCTTTGATTATGTGGATATTTCCGGATTTGATTAATTGATGCCCAAACGAAGGAGTGAAGGCGTAAGGAAACGCAAATTGTAACGGAATATCATTTAAGCTGAGGATAGGCCCACCGAGATAGTTTTGCTAACTCGGTGGTAAGGGAAGTGCCGATGGTTATGCCATAGGTGCGCATATATATTATTAGAGATTTGGTAATTTGATCTATGCAAGACACTCATGGAAACGCTCTGTAAAATATGTATATATATAACTACGTAAAATAAACCAATATATCCTACGAGAATGTTATAATTTCAAGAACTACGGTACTGTCCATTTAACCAGATGTATATTCACTTGCTGTATATGTGTAAACGAACCAGGGACATACAAATATAAATTGTTATGTGAAACCCCCCTTTTGTAATTCCGGGGCAAATATAATCTGCTCGCTTGGCACCCAGGGTGAGGTGAAAGGAGAGATTGAGGGATGAAAATAGGAAGTAATCCAGAGGGCCGGAAAGAAACGAGGGATAGGGGGGCGACGACTTTCACATATGGGGGCTCTATTGTCCAGGATATATCTTGTTGTATAAATTGTCGTCAGGTCTATAGGTTTGAAAGATAGACGGACTGACGGACGGATAGATTTTTTAATTTTTACAACGAAGATCGTACAGAAGTGAATGTTATTACGAAGTGGAAAAAGTAAAGTAGAAAAAATGGCAGTACAAATTGATAGAGATTTGCTTGGACAGCTATTGGGTAATCAGGATATAAGCGATAAATCTCAGGAGGAAATTATTAGGGAATTAAATAATCTTGCTTTATCGCGCACTGAACAGCAGAGTGCTAAGGAAGAGGAGAAAAAAGTTCAGAAAATTCTCGATAAGTCAAATTTACCGATTCCAGTCTTCACGGGGAGCGATGACAAGATTTCGCCGCATGATTATTTGCAAGAGTTGCGGAATTATAAAGATGTCATGAGCATTTCGGAGAAGTCATTGTTTGACAAGATTCTTCCGTTTTCGCTAAGGAGGGCTGCAGGGGATTGGTTTAGATTTTCACGCCCGTTTGAAGATTTCAAGAGCTTTGAAAATGCTTTTTTGGAAGAATATTATTCTGTAGATTATAAGAATGAGATCGACCGTTTGATTCTGAATCGCTTCCAAATGAGCGAAGAATCTCTGGTTTTGTTTATTCGTCGAATGAGGAAACTGTTTTCTATGAGGCAAAAAGAGACAGACGAATGTGAAGTAATAGAACATATTCTATCTCATGCACACCCTAGTTTCCGAAGGCATTTGTATGGAATGCAATTTCAGACTTTGAAGGAATTGGAATCTGAAGCAGCCATTGTTCAGAGAAGGTTGTATTCAGAAAGGCTTTATTTTTCACCGCTCGCCGGTGAGACGGAATTATCATTTTCTGAAGTTTGCAACACTGAAGAGGACACCTCACGAAGAACAGGAGGAAAACATTTGGCTTTGTCCGCGAGGACAAGCGAGGGGGGAACCGAGAGTGACCAGCTACCCTTATGCTCTCTGAATCCAGGTTTAGGAAAAAGGATCAAGGGCTGTGAAACAACCGCGTTTCTAAGAAGGGGTATTGGCGGTGACACGACCGTAGGACAAAAGAGACCCTCTTTTGATGCAACTTTTGGGCAAGCGGGGGCCAATAAAAATTCTGCAAAGATAATTTGTTGGGGCTGCCGTTGTGAGGGCCATAAACTTCAGGAATGTCAACAGACCAATAAAAGGAACCAACCCGCTGGAAAGGGAGGTCAGCAGCGTCCCCAAATAAACATTTTGTCACCCGCCGGGAGAAAACGCAGAAACAAAGGCCGTTTTTTGAATGGAGAAGGCTGTTTTCAGCAAGACCTCGAACCTCTCATTCAATGTAAGATTAACAAGAAACGCTTTGTATTATTTGCAGATACGGGAGCTTCAGCTTCTACGCTAAGTTTGGAGACAGCCAAGTTGTTAGAGAGGGATACAAATAAATTCATGAAGACGAGAAAATGGAACATTTCGTTAGCTGTGGGCAGCGTTATATCAGTTGGCGAGATGTATGCTACTGTTTGTATTAATAACATGAAATTTAAGCATAAATTTATCATCCTTGAGAATTGTTTCCGTGACATAATCGTTGGAAGGGATTTTTTGAAGCAGAGTGGGATAATTTTGCACATTGAGCAGAACGGTTGGTCGTTCAAGGATAGCGACGTGATTTACACGTTCTCGAAGCGTGCATGTAAACGAGAATTCGCTGTTACAGTTATGCAGAGAAATAACGTGGTACAGGAAAGGAATAACTCGTCAGATCACTCGCGTCTGGATGGATGCAACACACATGCGCAAGAGAATAGCGGGAAGTCTACGAATGAGGATACGGGCCAATTAGTGGATTCTCAAGGACTCGAAGTTCAGAAGACTGCAAACGCTGGTGCATTATGCTCTCTGAAAATCTCGAAAGAGGTAAAGAGAAAACGGAGGAAGGGAATAAAAAGGGAATGCAAATTTCCTCGAAAAAAATCCATTTCTACGGACAAGAAGAACCATGCATTATCATTTTTGCCTTTTGCTTTAGAGGACAATGAAAATGATGAATTACTGGTTTCCGAGAGGCTACAAAAAACTTCATCGCTTGTTTCAGAGCAAATGAGAGACAGTTTGTTATCTCATATAATGAAACAACTGAAGGGAAAGCATTTCTCTGGGAGTAGGAAGCATAAGGAGAAAGTTGCTAAGTTGGCCAATCAGTCGTTTTTGGATGAGGAGGGAGTTTTGTGCAGGAGGATAGACTGCAAGGAAGATTCTAAGGGAACAGCCAAGATATGGGTCCCGTTGAGTTTGAAATCTCAAATATTGACGTCACATCACGATTCTGAATTTGCAGGACACAATGGGAAGCAGAAAACTTTGTCGAAAATCAAGGAGAAATATTCGTGGCTTGGAATGACACGAGATATCGCTCGCTACGTCAGAAGTTGCGTTCCCTGTACTGTTTGCAGCAAAAGGAAGACAGAAGAAGTGAGACTGAAATACAAGAAAACGAGCCCAGCTTTACATAAGGTGTTCCCGGATGAAGAGAACGAGATCAAACGTAGGCCATGTAAATTTCGCATTGGAGGCAAGGTGTGGCTGAAAGAGAACACTATATCTGGCAGATTGCGTGGCGTTAATGGTGAACTTGAAACGGAACACTCAGGTCCATGTTTAATGTCTGGAAGGATTAAAGAAGATATTTTCAGGGCAAAGAATGGGAATGATTGTCCGATTGTGGAAGGTGAACCAGGCCAGTTGTCCAGCCATAAACCACCAGCTTTTGCTGTGTGGTGGAGGGACAGAAAACAGCCAAGGGGAGCCACGCGACAACTCCTAATGAGGGTTAGGAAGACTACCGTCGGGCCGCCTAGCCAGCAATCCCAGCTGTCATAATAGCCGACCGCGGATCTTCTTTTATTTGTTATTTTTTTATTTAGTTTTCATTTGTATATAACTTACCCCCATTTTCTTCATTCACACAACACTGTTTATTTATTTGCGTGTCTCCAAGTTGTAAACAGAAATACACATTGTGGATTTAGGTTCGAGAGTCGAACCAGGACTCGGTTGAGAGTCGAACCAGGACTCGGTTGAGAGTCGAACAAGGACTTGGTTGAGAGTTGAACCAAGACTCAGTCGGGAGTCGAACCAGGGACTCGTTGGGGAGTCAAACCAGGAACCAGAGAAAACCAACTTCAAGGAAGATGCTGTCAGGAAGACTTCATCCTAGAGAGGATACTTCAGTGGAGGACTTCACAAGGAAGAGGAAGCTTGGTGAATCTGTGAACATTGTGGACAATGTGATAAAGTGAATGAACTAGTGACTATTTCATTTTTCAGATACTCTGAGAACAGTTGAATACCTTAGTGGGTATTGTGTAATTGTGTTGGATGATTTTGTAAATATGGTAATCTTGTTTTGAGTGTATTGTTTTTTCTTGTTCCTCTTGAAGGGGGGAACTATGTAACGGTCGGATTGACCATTACTGGTTTTGGTATATTGTAATAATTAATTGCTGGCCAGCTACAAGGTGTAGGGTTAAGTAATATGCTTCCATGAGTGTACTTTTATGTTATTATTGCATGTAAGTGTATATTATTGAATTGTGCTTTGCTGGATGTTAGATTCCCCTGTTTCTTACCTCCCCGGTTGGGGGAGCTAGCAGTCTTTCAAGAGACCGTTGTAGTGGAATTTTCCAACGCTACGGGGTCCACGTCCACGGACGTTTACCCCGACTATAAAAAGAGCCAGTGGGCTTTAGCAAAAAAAAACAGCGTTTCCCCATTGATCGACGAAAGAGGAACGTCTCCTCAAGTTTAGTCCACTTATGGTGGCTAAACTGGATATCATAATGTAGCATCTGGTTATGCCAGCCCCTGTTGCTGTCCCAAGTCCCCTTTTAGAAAAAGCTTTGATTATGTGGATATTTCCGGATTTGATTAATTGATGCCCAAACGAAGGAGTGAAGGCGTAAGGAAACGCAAATTGTAACGGAATATCATTTAAGCTGAGGATAGGCCCACCGAGATAGTTTTGCTAACTCGGTGGTAAGGGAAGTGCCGATGGTTATGCCATAGGTGCGCATATATATTATTAGAGATTTGGTAATTTGATCTATGCAAGACACTCATGGAAACGCTCTGTAAAATATGTATATATATAACTACGTAAAATAAACCAATATATCCTACGAGAATGTTATAATTTCAAGAACTACGGTACTGTCCATTTAACCAGATGTATATTCACTTGCTGTATATGTGTAAACGAACCAGGGACATACAAATATAAATTGTTATGTGAAACCCCCCTTTTGTAATTCCGGGGCAAATATAATCTGGCACCCAGGGTGAGGTGAAAGGAGAGATTGAGGGATGAAAATAGGAAGTAATCCAGAGGGCCGGATAGAAACGAGGGATAGGGGGGCGACGACTTTCACAGATTATAGAAACATTAAAATTAAAAGAGTATTATAGGAAATGTATGAAAGACACTGGGAAATCCATGAAATGCATTGAAGAAAATAACATGTTATATAAAGAAACAAGAAAAATAGTTAAAACAATGGTACGAAGGGCTTATTCTAGGTATGTTAAAGAAACCGAAGAAAATATTAAAAATAATACAAGATCTTTCTGGAACTTTATACAAAATAAAAGAGGGAGATATAACTGTACTAAACAGACTATGGTTTTTGAAAATAGAAAATTGGAAACAAGTCAAAGTGTAGCAAATAGTTTTGCGTCTTTTTTCAAATCTGTATATGCGAAAGGTATAAGCTCATATGATATTCATGATGATGTTAAAATGAATGTATCATATTCTATATCAAATCATATAATTACTGATAAAGAATATTTTGATGCTGTAAAGAAATTGAAACCTAAGAGAGCTAGTGGTCCTGATAAAATTCCACCCTATTTATTAAAGGCATGTGCAGAGATACTAAAGAAGCCACTCTGTTTTATATACAATTTAGTTCTAAAATATCAAACTTTTCCGAATGTCTGGAAAACAACTCGAGTTTGCCCAATTTTTAAGTCAGGAGACAACTGTAAAATAGAAAATTATAGACCTGTAGTAATTCTCTGTGCGCCCGCCAAAATATTAGAGCAAGTATTGTACACAAGAATCTGGAATCACAGTAAATGTTACATAAATGAAAATCAACATGGTTTCATTCCTGGAAGGTCAACAACAACAAATTTAATTAATTTTGTTCAAGATGTTCATGCAGCATTTCAAAATCGATTACCTATACATACGATCTATCTTGATTTTGCTAAGGCTTTTGATTCAATTAATCACAATATTTTATTACGCAAACTTTCAAGTTTCGAGTTGACTAGTGATTTTCTGGCTCTCATGGCCTCATATCTTAATGGTCGAAAACAATATGTAACCTATAGACAATCGAAGTCGTTTGAATATATTGTGAAGTCAGGTGTACCACAAGGATCGAATCTTGGTCCACTACTTTTTGTATTGTTTATAAATGACCTACCATTACAAATTGAATATTCTAAATGTCTCATGTATGCTGATGACATAAAGATTTATAAACAAATTAATAATGATGGAGACATTAGGAAACTTCAAAGAGATTTAGATATGGTGTATGAGTGGAGTATAAACAATGACCTTAATTTTAATATCAAGAAGTGTTCTTTTATGGAGTATCAAGTAAAATAAATACCTCTAAAATCTCCTATTTTATGTGTGGAGAAGAGCTTGAAAGAATACATTTTATTAAGGACCTAGGCATTATTATGGATCGTAATATGATGTTTAACAAACATGTATCATACATGGTAAACAATGCATTAAGATCATTAGGTTTTCTTATAAGAAATACGAGGAATCTAACTAATGTAGACAGTATTTCTCTCTTGTATAATGCATTAGTTAGAAGTAAGCTTGAATATGGTTCTAATGTTTGGTTTACATGTTATAAATCCCAGGAGTTGGTAATTGAAAGAATTCAAAAACGATTTTTAAGATATTTGTATTACAAAAAGTATAATGTACCATCATACTATAATAACTTATCATACAATGACCTACTTAATGAGTTTAATTATGAAAGTCTTATTAATAGAAGGGAAATAACACAACAAATATTTCTGTACAAAACAATGACTGGCATCATAGATAACCCTACTTTTCTCCAAAAGATATGTTTCAATGGAAAGAAATGTGGCTTAAGGCTGCGGCAATTGATGTCTTATGATATTCCTAAAACAGAAAGATTCAAGAATTCGCCATTATTTAGAATGTCCTTTGCATACAACAAAATATCTATATTGCAGTCTAATCTTGATTTTAGTATCTCAATCAATGAGTACAAAAAATATTAAGACAAGTGTTTATAACATAAATTATATTGGGTGAAGCGCTTCTAAATTGCTAATTGAGTGTTATTGAGTGTTATATGATTCTATAGTATAGTTTAGTAATTTATATTACATTATATTTGCGTATGTGCTCTACCTGTCTTATGTCTCACTGTATTATATTATGTGTTTCTCTTGTTTATGTATTTCTATTTTTATTTGTATTTTTATTGGCTACCTTCTGTAAAAGGAGAAAATTTCTCTGTTGAAGGAAATAAATAAATAAATAAATATATATAAAAGTAAAAAATTAATTTATTTCTATGTAATTAATAATAATATATTTTTAATTTAGTAATTTATTTTTACTTTTAATAACATTTAAATGTGTATATCGTGTAATTTGTGAATATGTTTGTGGGGGAGCTTGTAGATTAAGATCTTTCTCCCCCCACCAGTCTTCAATGATTTCGCACCTTGGTGTGAATTGTGGTCCCCCAGTGAACAAAAAAACAAAAAGAACTTAAAGCGGTCCAGATATAAATTAAGTCAAACGTATATCCATTATTTGGCAGGGACTCGAACCTGATCCTTTTATTTGAGTCGATAGAAGAACAGCGAAAGTGTTGTGTATATCTCGCGCTTATTCCTTCGCAGTTATTCCGTTAGCCTTCTATTTCGCTGTAAAGCCTGGTTTACATTGTTCGAGTAGACGAGATAGCTGGATCGAGTAAGGTCAAGCGAGCTACTCTCCTCGTGTAAACAAGTGGGGAGAGTACTGGAGCCAGTACTCGCTCCAATAGTCAGGGCAGTCGAGTGGCTGTCCAAGAAGGACAGCGACTCGACCGAGTTGCTCTCTCCCCATCAATTTTTTTCACTCGCGCGTAAACTCGACATACCACTCGCGGTCCATGTAAACGCTTTCTGAGGAGAGTGTTGTGAGTTTGCTTGTATTTTTTTTAATCAACCATGAATGAGGTGGTCCAAGTCTGACAACATGGACGTCCACAGGATTTTTTCCAGGGGGGCAACATGGCATATTTTCCCCAATAATATAGTGTTATTCCCTCAAAAAACATTGTTTAAATTTGAATTTATCATGTTCGTGCAATAATTGACACACATTATTGTGGCTGAAATAAAACTATATGTGTGAAATATATAATTTTTGGTTGAATTTAGTTTTCCGGGGGGGAAGGGATCTTCCGGACTCCCATGTATGACAACATGAAGTTTGTAGAACTGTACCGTGAATATGAGTGTCCATGGAATTTGTGTCGATTATAGCAACAAACAAAAGAAACTACTGGCGTATATGGCCATTAGTGCAGGATATGGGAGTTGATGTATTTGGTGTAGGAGAAGTAAAATTGAAAATATATAATTTACGTACAATCAAGAACAATTGAAAATAGAAAAATCAAGGAAGTCAGTTTTCTTTCTAGACATGTCCTGGTTCATTATTGTTTTCATTTCTCGTTAAAAAAGAAAAGTGTTTAAAGAGTTTCAGAGCTCTTTTTTTTTTAAAAAAAAAAAAATCGCCAACGACGTCAATGGGTTCATTCTGTCAAAAGAGCACCAAGCAGCTCCAGCAACTATCCCACTTTGCTGGAGTCGAGTAGAAAGTGCATAAACAGTTACTCGCCATAGAAGGGTCGAGTCGAGCAGACAGGCCAGTAACTCGTCCCAGTAACTCTCCAGTTTACTCGACCAATGTAAACCAGCAATAATTCCTCTCGCCCTTATTCAAGTTCGCTTTCGCGGTTGTTCATTTCGCGTTTATTCCGGTGTTCAAATTTGGTTTCGGAAATAATCCGTTTTGCTGTAATTCCTTTCGTGGTTATTCCGTTCGCGTTTAAACCTTTCGCGCTCGTTCCTTCGCATTTATTCCGTTCGCGCTTGTTCCTTTCGCGTTTATAATTCTAAACAGGGTGTGAAATCCTGGGGGCCGGGGGGAATTCCCAAACCAACAATCTAGGACTCAAAAATCCCCCCCCCACTAAAACTTTCCGGGATGGGAGTTTTTGTTACAACAAACTAGAGATAAGCAATTACTTTTAATTTCAAATATACTGTACTAAGAATAATATCGAAAACATACACAAATTAGTGTAGTTGGAGGGTTCAATGCTTTTTCTCTCTCAAGAGATTTTAAACAAATCTACATCAATACGTACAATAAAAGTAAAACAAGAATGCAAAACAATATTAACTATGAAATCTAATTGATTTATATTAACATAAAGCAAAAACTAAATAAAAAGTTACTCATCATAATAAAACCACTCCAGCTATTTCATAATTTATTAATATCTTTAACCAGTTAGTAAAGGAAGTAGTTTGCTACTTTATAATATCTGATATATATAAAAGTGACAATTTTTTGTGTAATTAATAATAATAATAATAATAATATATTTTTAATTTAGTAATTTAATTTAGTAATTTATTTGTACTTTTAATAACATTATAAATATGTATATCGTATATGGGGGAAAGGTGAGGGGGTTTGTACATTAATATATTTCTTCCCCCCCCCCCACCAGTCTAAAATGATTTCGCATCCTAATCCTAAAGTCAACATCCTCGGTTCTCGATGAGATGTAAAGTAAAGTAATATCCAGACAGCAACCTCTCCTCCCCAAAACTACTGCATTTCAATTGTTGTGTATGTGTCCGGACCCCCCCCCCCCCCGAATGGCTTGCCAAGTACTAAATTAATTAATTAAAATATTCATAGCGTAGGTTGTATGATGAAGGGGCCGAACTTACTCGAAGTAAAGGATTAGATTGGGATCGTACGGCTTTGTATTGATAATAATATCTAATAATATTAATGCACACTACTACAATAATATGCATAAAATATTAATCATTAACTTTATTTTTCGTTATCCTCTTATGTTATTCTATAAATATTAAGTAGTGTAATTTATGCTATAACCAGTGCCGGAAATGATGAACCCCCCTCAGGCAGATTTGCCTACACTTAAAACTAGCTCAACATGCCCATATGAGCTTTTTGCTCAAGTGTGGAACCCCGTCTAATCAAAGATTTTTGTAAAAATGCCCTCGGGAAGTTCCTGTGAAATGATGAGCCCCCTCAGATTGATTTGTCCACACTTACAAAAGGCACTTCTGTCAGATTGTTGTCCATAATCCTGTCAAAAATATGCCCCTCTTGATATTTTTTTTGCCCACACCTAAAACTACGCAACACCCACCCACATACACACTCACACCCACCCACACCCACACATATTTACTTCCGGTCCACTTCCGGTCCACTTCCGGTCCACTTCCGGTTCACTTCCGGTCCACTTCCGGTCCACTTCCGGTCCACTTCCGGTTTGCCTACTTCCGGTCCACTTCCGGTCCACTTGTGGCCTATTTCTGGTTTATTTATATTGCATCATGTTTTGCAACAAATTATTACCTAATATTATTCAAAAAATTATTAGACATGTGTTGTTTTCTGATTGGTTGCTTATGACATAATGTAATGATGTGGTGTTTTCTGATTGGTTTAAATAAGCAGGGTTTCTATTGGCTCTATAAATCTATATAAGCCAGAGCACAGTGCAGATTCTTCACCATTGCTGGATCGGCAGTGGAACCCACATCGCGGGGGATAGAACCTGAACAGGCTCCACCAAAGTATAGGAGACTTGAAGCATATAATTTGGCGGAATAACCCAAGTAAGGTCATAGAAACAATATACACTGATACAATAAAAGCCAATTTTTGGCAGGGGGGCCAAAGTGGTTCCTAAATACAAAATAATTAATATCTCAAGAACTAATTGACATAGAGCTATGCAGTTTTTTTTGTCTGCATTGAACCCAACTGATATTTTTTATTAAGCATAGAATTTTGATTTGAAACCCAAGAAATTTTATATAAATACCAAAGCCAAAAAATATTAACACACATACACACATACACACACACACACACAAAATATTCAAAACACACTGCTGAACCCAACTGATATTTTTTATTAAGCATAGAATTTTGATTTGAACCCCAAGAAATTGTATATAATAAACAACAACAAAAATGCCAAATCAAAAATATTGTAATCAATGCAAAAAGAATATAACCAGCCCCAATTGGGCCAGGCACCAAAAGAATTGTAACCCAGACAAATGCAGAACTCCCACAAAAATTTGCCCAAAATGCCATAGAAAATATAGCATGCAATACTTCACATATACACATAAAGGTACTTGTTCTGCACAGTCATCAACATTGCCCCCACTACCATCTACATCTGCTCTGAAAAGGAAGCATGAAACACCTGTTAATGCTTCACCGGCAAAGCAGCCACGCTATGAACCCATCCATAGCAGTTTTAATGGACAATTAAGGGATTACCGGTTTGTATCAGAGCAAAAATGTGGTATTAAGAATTTTTTGAACAGTATAAATTCTGATGTGCAGGCAATTCTAAATGCACAAAATGGCTCTTATAAGCTGTCCCTCAAATTGTTTACACAATATAAGAAGCCAAATGGCACAAAATTTACACAGCCCCACATAACAGAAACTGTACCGGTATACTCAAATGCAAATTCAGACAAAATAATAAGCAGTTTGATAGATCAATTGAATATTAAACACTCTGAATTTGCAGCAAAAGAGTCTGGATGGAGCCTATGCGGTTCTCCACACAAGTTATATGTTAATATTTCTGAATTCAACCCATTACAAGGTTCCACTTATGTGCCATTACCTGCCAATATTAAAAACAAAACAGCCGTGGTTAATATAAAAAATAATGACCAGAAATGCTTTTTGTGGTGTATTTTAGCTGCTTTGTATCCAGTTTCAAGGAATCCTGAGAGAATAACTTATTATAAGCAACATGAACACAATTTCGATGAGGCAATGGAGGGTTTAGAATATCCAATGTCTGTTCAGAATATTGATAAATTTGAAAAAAAGGCCCGGGATATTAATGGTAAACAATTATCTATTAATGTATTTACTTGTTCCACTGGCCGTGTCAATTGCTTGATAGATCCTCTCAGAATCAGTACATTTGATGATGAATCTGCTATTCCGATTGATCTGCTCTTAATTGAAGGGGATGGCACATATCATTACACTCTGATACATAATCTTGAAGCTTTAGTCAGAACACAACTAGACAAATCCAATAGAATATTCAAGTTATGCAGAAGATGTTTGTCTGTATTTGATGGTCAAAAAATGGTGAATGGTGTTTGTGAAAAGAATGCAGAAATTGCTAAAAACAAGTTAATTGAGCATCTGAAATACTGTGGGAACCATAAACCTGTTCATATGGTGATGCCAATGCCAAGTGAAAAAGTCAAATTCAAAAAGTTTGAAGCCTTGTTGGAACACCCAGCATATATAGTCTGTGATTTTGAATCAAACCTCAAACCCCTTGCATTCTGCAGCCCAGACCCTGAGGAATCTTCAATTACACCATACCAGTTACATGAGCCTTCCAGCTTTTATTATGTGGTTGTACAGGATGGGGTTGTTAGTAAAGAAGATTTATACATGGGAGCAGATGCCATCAAAGAATTTGCACATAGAATAGAAAATGAGTGCCATGACATAGCATCTAATATTTTATTAAAATCAAAACCCATGTTGCCTTTAACAGAGAAACAGATTGAAGATTTCAACAATGCAGAAAAATGCCCGGTATGTGATTCTGAATTTTCAGATATAAATATCAAGGTGAAACACCATTCTCATACAGATGGTAAATTCTTAATGGCCCTGTGTAATAGCTGTAATATTAAGATCCAGAGACCAAAATTTGTCCCCATATTTTGCCATGGAGCATCCAATTATGATTTTCATCATTTGATCAGGTACGAGGGGTTTGACAAGCAGAATTTAAATATTTTAGCTGAAAATGATGAGAAATATATTGCTATTAGCAAAATAATTAAAGTTAATGGTGTTCCTATTCACTTAAGATTTCTTGATTCATACAGAATTTTATCAGCTAGCCTGGCTACACTGGCCACTCAATTATCTGATGATCAATTCAAAATCACATGTGCTTTGTTTCCAAATCAGAACCTGAAATTAATTAGGCGGAAGGGTGTATATCCATATGACTATGTTACAGATTTTTCTAAATTTGATGAGTGTGCTCTGCCACCACAAGAAGCATTTTACAGCAAAATCAGAGGATCTGGAATCACTGATGATGATTATCACCATGCCCAATTGATGTGGAACAATTTAAAATGCCAGACATTTGGTGATTATCACATGGCATATTTGAAACTTGATGTGACCCTCTTAGCTGATATATTGCAGGCATTCAGAAAATCTTCCATGCAAAATTATAAGCTGGATCCAATGTATTTTTACAGTGCTCCGGGCCTAGCATGGTCTGCAATGTTTTTGAACACTAAAATGCAATTGGATCTGATCCAGGATCAAGATATGTATCTGTTTATGGAGCAATGTATAAGAGGAGGCATGGTGCAATGTTCTCAGAGATATGCCAGAGCAAATAACAAATATATTCCTGATTATGATCCAGCACTGCCATCAAATTATATACTGTATGTAGATGCAAACAGCCTTTATGGTTATGCCATGATGGATAAACTGCCATATGCAGGGCTTGAATGGGTTGAAGATTTCAATATTGAAGATCTTAAGGATTTTGATGACAGTAACTATGGCCTCTTCTTAGAGGTTGATCTGACAATTCCAGATAATTTACACAACAAATTTTCTGATCTGCCCCCAATTCCCGAGGTTAAGTGCTCACCTGGCTCTAAACAGAAGAAATTGATGATGACTCTAGAGCCGAAACAGGGTTATGTCATATATTACAAAAACCTCCAGTTCCTGATGAATCATGGTGTTCAAGTGACCAAAGTTGGAAAAGTTTTGAGGTTCAGGCACTCAACATGGTTGAAACCATATATTGATACAAACACAGAGCTTCGAACATCTGCATTGAGCCAATTTGATAAGACCTTGTTTAAATTGATGGTCAATTCAGTGTATGGCAAAACAATTGAAAATGTCAGAAAACATATTGATGTTAAAATAATTACTGACCCCAGCCGGAGCAAAAAATTGATTGCAAAGCCCAACTTCAATTACAGAAGAATTTATGATGAAAATATGGCACTTTTCAACATGAAAAAAACAAAGATCAAATTTGATAAGCCTATTTATGTGGGGGCTGTGATATTGGAATTGGCCAAATTACACATGTTAAAATTGTATTATAATGTGTTGAAACCTTTTTATGGTGATTGTGTAAAATTGATGTACATGAATACAGATAGTTTTGTTCTTGATATTCAAACAGAAGATGTTTATCAAGATATTGCACAGCCTGAATTGTTTAAATATTTTGATACCACTGAACATTCAAAAATTAAACCCCACAACAAAAAGGTGCCTGGCAAGTTAAAAGATGAGACACTTGGTGATGTTATTGTGGCATTTGCTGGGTTAAGGGCCAAGATGTACAGTTTTGAAACATGTAGTGGTGTTGTTGCCAAAAAGGCCAAGGGCATTGGCAGAGTAACTGTGGACAAAGAGCTTGAATTTGAGGATTACAAAAATTGTCTCAAATCATGTAGCACAATCAGAACATCAGAATCCAGAATTCAGAGTGTGGATCACTTGTTGACTTCAAATATTGTAAGAAAAGTGGCTCTGGACCCACATGATGATAAGAGATGCATTTTGTCATGTGGCATACATACTTTGCCATGGGGTCATTGTGATTTGAAAAGTGGCAATCAATGCCCAATCACAGAGCATGATTTGAAATAAATAAACATGCCTATGAACTTATTTGGGTTCAAAAAACAGGCTATTATGGAGCTGCCAACACCACAACCCTCTTCTGATATGATATCTAAACTGAGTGCTTTGTTAATTATTCATCTGAACAGCATATTTACAGATGTTGATGATGAAACAGGTAAAATATTGTACATATTTAACAATAATTTAAATCATTACCAATTACCTGTAGGTGGTCAATTGCAATTTATTACAACTCCTGAGGGTAATGTCAAGATTTCAGTAGGGAGAAATATTTATAGAATTAAGCACTCAAACATGATTTCTGGCACTGTATATACTGTTTCTGCTGGTGACTGCTTATATATTGAGGTCCCTGGGTCATATGACAAGCTTATACCCTTTTTTATAGAATTAAGAATCAGATATTCAATAATAAATAACCACTAAAACAAAAATGCCTAATGATATATTTGGCCATACAAGACATGAAGATCACAGTGATGAGATTCTTATGCTTGATGTCAGAGTCAAGAAATTAAGAAGTGATTTACAAGCTTTACAAACCACACTCAATGCCAGTCTTCAATTAGAAATTACAAATTTACAATCACAATGCATGGACCCTCTTCTTAAAATTGATTCTGAACTTAAATTATTGCTTCAGAAATATACTGACCTGGTCACATTAGATAATTTTCAAAGTTTAGAAGAAGCTGTAGCAGCTCTTCATGCCAAATTTAAAACCCAGGCTAACAACTCTGAGCAATTGAAACAACAATTGGAAGATCAAATAAATAATGTCCAGGAACAGCTCCAAACATGTCAAAAGCATAAAATCACAAGAAGATTTTGATCTAGTGATTTCCACTCTAAAGGAACAGATTCAATCACTCCAAATACATAATCTGGACCCTCTGAACAATGCCATAGCCGAGGTTAAAGAAAAAATTGAGACACTTGAAAATTTTATGAACAATTTGCCATCTTCTGATGCTTTGAGTGCAATAACTCGGAGTGTTGCCAATATTAAGCTGCAACTTGAAACATATGAAGATTTTGGAAAAATTCAAAGTACCATAACCCATCTTGAGGGTATAATAGCAGCAGTGCAAAGTGATTTGACAAATATACAAGAATCTCTAGAATCCCGCCTGCCCGGTATTGTAGATACCCTTGTTAGTGTCCAGCAATAGATCACAAAACTTGAAAGCCTCAACACTGAATCTGAGCTGTCACATTTTCATCACTTGATTGATGATATCCAAACAAAGCTTGAAATTTTACAACAATCAACACCCTCTCAGGCAGATATAGCCCTGCTCCAAAATGCTATGCAAAATGTGGCTGATGCTTCTGAATTAAACAATGTAAAATTGGCACTTGAATCTTTGCAAAATACTGTGTCAAATCTGCCTACATCACAGGAACTTAAAAATATTAAGAGAGCTGTGAATCGCATATTGAAATCAGAAGATATCAAGAATATCCAGACAGAAATCAAACAACTCACTCAAACAGTGGCCACTCTACCAACTAATCAACATATTAATGAACTGCATGCCCTGTTTGAGGATATCAGAAGACAGGTCCATGATCTTACTGCTCAAAATTCAAAATTGGCAGTTATTGAAAATTTGCAACAAATTGTAGCTAATATCAAGCAACAGCTAGGGACCATGGAATCCAATCAAGCAAATGCTCTGTCTGTTTTTGCCACCCAGCTACAAGAGATTGTGCAACAATACAAGAAACTTGTTGTGGACATAAAAATCAAGCCAGGCCATGATGATGTTGTTAGGACCATCAATGAGCACCTTGAATCTGTAACAAGCAGATTGCTTACAGCAGAAAAAGAAATAACAGGCATAATCGAGAATCCAAAACATACAGTAATTCTTGAATTGTACAGCATCCCCAACAAAGAATATGATTCACCATTTACACCAGGTGGCAAAATATATATGCTGTCACCTGCACAATTTTATTACCAGTTTTTTGTTGGGGGCACATTGACACCAATCAAGATCAAATATTGGCTTCAACCACAGGCACACCACTACCCCACCTTATCAATAACAAATGCTGACAACAAACCAAAAATCACCAGTGTAGAGTTAGAGGATTTTACAGATCCCAATACATTAGAAACAGCCTATGCTGAAGATGATGGCTCTCTGGAATTTAAAATACAAATAGGGGACAAATTATATTTAGAAAATCCTGTAGTATCAGCTGCTGAACACCCCATAGTTGCAATATTCTTGTTTTCATATTATGTCTAGAGAAATTATTGTTGATGAATTACACAGACAAGCCAGACATAATTATAAGAGACTGCCAGTAGTTACAAAAGGCATAGATGATTTATGGCAGAGCGACTTGATTGAGATGGCAAGTGGACAGCTGAAAAACTTAGACAAAATCAACAAGGGCTACCACTATCTACTCACTGTCATAGACACATTTTCAAAATTTGCCTGGGCTGTGCCACTCAAATCCAAGACTGGAAAATGTGTTACAGAAGCCATCAGGACAATCATCAATCAGAGTGGAAGATCACCGCGCTATTTGCAAACAGATAATGGCAAAGAATTTTATAATTCTGTGTTCCAACAATTTATTAAAAGCCAGTCAATAAAACATTACTCGAGTTACTGTGATCTCAAAGCCTCAATTGTAGAGAGATTCAACAAAACCCTAAACAATCTTATGTATAAACAATTTACACTTCAAGGTAATTATAAATGGATTAATATTCTTCCAGAACTTCTACATAAATATAACAACTCGGTCCATTCCACAATCAACATGAAACCCTCTGAAGTAACTTCATCTGATGAGCAAAAATTGATCAGTACTGTTTATTATCCTAGATACCAGCCAACAACAAGAAAGGCCAAATACAAGGTGGGTGATCAAGTAAGAATCAGCAAATATAAGCACTTATTCAAAAGAGGCTTTACAAGAAACTGGAGCACTGAATTATTTACAGTGGTTCAAGTTAAACCTGGGACCCTTAACACATATATAATAAAAGATCACCGAGGAGAAATTCTCAAAGGCAGATTCTATGAAGAAGAACTCAGCAAAACTAAGCAGCGTGACACATATCTCATAGAAAAAATCATCCGCAGAAAAGGCAACAAGTTATTTGTCAAATGGCTAGGTCATCCGGAAAACAGCTGGATCGATGCAGACAAAGTGATAATATGAGCACCTGGGATGTTATAAAAAGGCTGCCAGAATCTGAACAGCAGATTAAGAGAAATGGCAAGTTGCTGCCTGAAAATATTAGATGTCTTATTGTTGGGCCATCGGCTTGTGGTAAAACTACACTAATGGTTGATAATTTTTTATTGGCACCCAACTGGTTAGACTGGAAAAACAGGCACTTGTATGTCTTCTCTAAGAGCTTGGAACAATTAAAATATCAACAGCTGATGAAACTATATGATGGATTGGATATTGCCACTTTTGAACCAGATGTTAAGCCACTTCATGAATGTCTCGATAATTCTGTTGTTGTGTTTGATGACATTATACTGGATAATCAAAACAAGGTTAGAAATTTCTTTACCCAGGGCCGACACAAAAACATTGATTGCTTCTACCTTGCACAGACTTTTTCAAAAATACCCAAGCAGCTGATCCGAGACAACAGCAATTTTATATGTGTGTTTCATCAAGATCATACCAACCTCAAACACATACATGATGAATATGTAGGTGGGGACTTGAGGTACAATGATTTTTCCAAGTTTTGCAGTAGGTGCTGGAACCAGGACAGTTATGGGTTTGTCACAATTGATATGACAAGAAAACCCAATAGTGGCAAATACAGAAATAAAATCAACAATTTTCTAGACATTGAAACAAATATAAATAACCATGAAAAGGCCAATCATTGATGATCTTAAATTAAGAGATTATCTTGTAAAAAGATTTAAGGGATGGAAATCAC
The DNA here is from genome assembly GCF_977018435.1 of Lepisma saccharinum. Classification (NCBI taxonomy): domain Eukaryota; kingdom Metazoa; phylum Arthropoda; class Insecta; order Zygentoma; family Lepismatidae; genus Lepisma; species Lepisma saccharinum. The sequence continues at coordinate 25,022,143 of NC_139249.1, read as the reverse complement.
AGAACCGAGGAATTTATGAACATCACAAACAAACAGAACAGCCTATTATTGATGCTATTAGTGAATTAGGTAAAAATATCAAAACTGTTACAGAGCAAAATCAAAATTTGATCACAGAGCTTGTACCTGTAGCTGCAAGGAACATATTAGATTATCCAATCACCCCACTTTCCAGTATTCATACACCTAGTCCTGTTGCTCCTCGAAGAATTGAAGCTACTCTGGATCCTATTGAATTGGGTCTTCTTGCTCAAAAATATTTAAGCACACCTAAAGACAACAAAGATGAGGTTTTTGGCTTATATGCTGACACAGAGCGTGATGGTAGCATCATACATAGAATTGGCAATTTCAGAGTAACATTTATGGGAGATGATCTAATTGTATATTCAGAATCTCATCTTGGAGATAAAGGTGGTTTTGTTAAGTATCTCGGAACACCTGGATTGTGGGAACTGATGACTAGGAAAAGGCCTGGCAGCTATACAGATCAAGATTATGAGCATTACAAAGAAATATTAATAAAATCAGATGCTCTATACCAGAACAATGATCCCACACAAAAAAGAGTCAAGTCTAGCAGTGGAGCAAAATACAACAATTTAATCAAGCCCATATGGTCACAGATCAAGACAGGCAGTGGAATCAAACAGTACAACACCCTGCCTCAAGAATTTGTCTGGGTTGATGATGTCAGGAAACTTGTAGATAGGTTATTGATGATAGCTGGGGAGGAAAATGCTGGCAACCACAATTTTTACAATGAAAAGGTTGGAATTATGGACATGATAAGCACAAAATTGTCTAATTTTATAGTGAATGACACTAAGGGGATTGGATATCTTATAAAAATTATTAATACTCTACCACCTAAATTTTGGAATATTTCTGAGGGCCGGGGGTTGGTTAATGACATTATAAACAAGCTGCCATTTGAACTACATATTCCAGGCTATCAGTATTGTGGTCCAGGCACAAAATTGGACCATAGATTAAACAGAGGTGATCCTGGTGTTAATCCCCTAGATGCTGCTTGTAGAGACCATGACATAGCATACAACACACATTCTGATCTTGACAAGAGACATGTTGCAGACAAAAAATTAGAAGAGGCTGCATTTGGTAGATTTGTAAGCAAAGATGCTTCTTTGAGTGAAAAAATAGCAGCATTGGGGACCACCATAGCTATGAACACCAAACAAAAACTGGGGTGGGGGCTGTGAATATGTATATAATAAACCTAGAATGAAGGCCAAGGGTGTTATGTATCAAATACCTTATGCAGGTCTTAAATCTCTTAAAACTATTGACAGTCTTTTAACCAAAAAGCAGCGCAAGAAAAAAAGCTCTTGTATTGCCAAGGGCCATGGTATGAAATTGTTGCTTAGTACCCCCCAATTAAAAAAATTACAACAATCTAGAAAAAAATCACATGTGGGGGGATTCATATTTACTATCCCTGCCATCTTAGCAGCACTCGGGGCTGTGGGGAGCTTGGCTGGGGGATCAGCTGCCATAGCAAAAACAGTAATAGATGCCAAGAAGAATAGGGCAGAATTAGATGAATTGAAGCGCCATAACCTGGCCATGGAGAAACAAGGCAAAGGTGTTAAGAGAGCCATGAATAAGTTTAAAAAAAAAACAAGAGCCGCTTACAAACCAAGATATTGAAGCTTTAATCAAGCCACTGGGCATCAAAAATTTTAGAGGTGTGTACATGTCTGATTCTTTGCCAGAACAACCACTCAACAAAGAGTGTGGCATTGTTAATTTGGATAAGTACAAAAATCAGGGCACTCACTGGATCTGTTATCTTAAATATTTAAAAAATGAGGCATTTGTGTTTGATTCATTTGGAGGTATTCCACCTGAAAATTTAGTAAAATATCTAAAATCAACTAATCTTTATTACAATAATGCCCGTGTTCAAAATTTCAAAGATGTTAATTGTGGACATTTGTGTTTATCTGTTCTTAGATATATGTCTCAAATAAATAAACCATCAATTGAAAATTTTCAAAAAGCCTTGTGGTATCTGAAACATCATGGGGGTGTTCCATCTCACCAGCCAAAATTCAATATTGAAACTCAAATTACATGATGATATAGTGTATCCCAAAACAATAGCTCTCAGAGCATTTTATGGCATGTACTTGATCCCTAATATTACACACCACAACAACAAAATTGCAGTAGGGGATCAAAAAATTGTCATCACTCCAGGGCAGTATAATCTGTCCACTCTAAATGCTCAATTACCCAGAGGTGTAGTATTAACTCAAAATTCTGTCACTGACAGAGTAGAGATTGTATCTGCTACAGAAACAGTGGATCTGGGTACTATAGGAGAGCTGTTAGGCTTTGAGAACAACACAAAACTTGAAGCGGCCATCAAACACACTGCTATTAATATACCTAAATTCTTAGCCATAGAGACTCTGAATATTCACTGTAATGTGGCTGAGGGTATGATCACAAAATCAAATGGCATAGGCACTCACAAACAAACTGGCATCATTGCAACATTTAAACCTAATTCTGAATTTATGGAGCCAATCATCTACACTCCATCCCCAACATTATATTTTCCTGTGTGCCATAATAGAATAGATTATATTGAATTGATGGTCACTAATGAAAAAGAAGAATTAGTTGATTTTGCTGGAGCCACAACAACTGCAATCATAGAGATTAAAATTTAAATAAAAATACATACAAAAAAAAATGGAAAATATTGAGAGTTATGAGCTACAATCATTCCCCCAAACAGGAGGACATTTGCAAATTTAAATCAACCCAACACAGAAATTGAGGTTGATCTTGATGTAGGGGATGGCTTTATACACCCCCACAGAGCAGATCTATACATCAAATTTGATGTTGTAAAGCTCGATGGAACAGATTATCCGGCAAATTCAAATATAAGATTGGTAGACAATTTTGTGCCGCATCTGTTCTCTGAAATTGAGATCAGAAAGCATGGTGTTGTTATAAACAGAGTGGATTATCCCGGCATTACCTCCACAGCTTTAGCCACACTAAAATTATCCAAAACCGAGGCTTCTTACTACAAAATAGGTGGATTTGAGGCTGGTGATAAAATATTATCCAAGAGCCACACAGTGCTGTTCCCTATGCGCCTGTTGCCAGGATTCTTCTCAGATTACAAAGATATTATGTGGAAGGGTGGTTTAAGAATCACATTTAGAAGAGCTGCCAATGATAATAATGCTTTGATGAGGTACAGCACATTAAACTCTACAGGGGAAGCTTTGCCTAATACCCTACCTGATGAAGGCAAATGCATTATTCAGACTATGGAGCTAAGAATCCCTGTTGTTGAATATGAGGCCAGTTATGCTCTTAAATACAAAGCTGATATAATAAAAAATCCACAGATTCCTCTACAATTTTATACATATCAATGTGTACAGAAGCCCGCATCTGGTACCTATTATGAGTTTGATGCTACAAATTCATTCTCCAGTATACAATATGACATGCCGGATTTTGTGGTGGTATTGTTTCAGACTGGAAGACACAATAATCAGGAAAAAAATTCAAGTAAATTTGATAGCTGCAACATCAAGAACATATATCTTAAAAATGGCAGAAATGAGGTATTTCCTAGAGAAAATTATAATTTACACATGTCCAAGGATGATTTCCTCAAATTATATGAGGCATTTACATCATACAAAAGGGTCACTACTGACAATACTGACATGTATTACACACCAGATGAATTCAAAGCACAGAGACCCATGTTTGTCATCAACACTTCAAAAAGGAAACAAGTTGTGGTTAATGACAGGACAAACATTAAAATTATCTGTGAATTCCATGAGGCATTACCTGATGACACCATATGTAGTGTTATTCTCATAGGTGAAAAATCATATGTTTATGATGTAAGAAATGAGAGAGTCACAGAGCAATTCTAGAAGAATTACATTGTTTTAATATTAGATAAACAAATTGAACCTGGTATCCAATTGAACTTAAACCGGAAGTAAATATGTGTGTATGTGGGTGGGTGTGGCTTAGTTTTAGGTGTGGGCAAAAAAAATATCAAGAGGGGCATATTTTTGACAGCATTATGGACAACAATCTGACAGAAGTGCCTTTTGTAAGTGTGGACAAATCAATCTGAGGGGGCTCATCATTTCACAGGAACTTCCCGAGGGCATTTTTACAAAAATCTTTGATTAGACGGGGTTCCACACTTGAGCAAAAAGCTCATATGGGCATGTTGAGCTAGTTTTAAGTGTAGGCAAATCTGCCTGAGGGGGGTTCATCATTTCCGGCACTGGTTATAGCATAAATTACACTACTATATTAGATTTTTTTGATTTTTTGTTATTAATTTCCTTTCCAGGGCAGTTGTTTTAAAACATACTTTGGCGACCTTAACAACTACACGGCAGCTAGATAATGAATACGCGTTGTTATTGATTTAGTTTATTTTACTTCGCGTTTTGTGCCTCTTGGCTAATTTGCGAAGATGGGGATGAGTGATGAAATTGATGAATGGACATTCACAAACAACCAAGCCCGAGCGGGATTCGAACCCAGGACCCTTGGCATCGCAGCGCGATGTCCTAACCACTCGGCCACAGGGTCCGGCAATACGCATTGTTATATCTCTAATCTTATACGGTCCTTTTACCTATTCATGTAATAATAACAACACAATATTAATTATTGACATATCATGAATAAACCTATAAATTATATTAACATATTAAGTTAAACACTATCATTATTACTATTATTATAATTAGGCATATCTCAGACACTTGGTTAGAACCCCCCCCCGAAATATGTTTCTAGATACGTGCCTGGATATCAGTGGCGTATGCTGGTTTTAACTAGTGGGTAATCTCCGACATTTGATTCATCCACCCACTCCTGAAGTCTCCCTGCAAATTTACCTCAACATCCACACAGGATTTATGAATATATGTGTGAAAAATTTTACCTTATTGTTGCGAAACCTGTCGAATAATTGTTGTGATTGGAGTTAATCTACGTTTAGAATTTCAAGTAATAAAACAAGAAAATATAATAAACCTACAAGAAATAAACCTTTGTTCTTTCTTCGATTTAGTTTATTTTACTTCGCGTTTTGTGCCTCTTGGCTAATTTGCGAAGATGGGGATGAGTGATGAAATTGATGAATGGACATTCACAAACAACCAAGCCCGACCGGGATTCGAACCCGGGACCCTTGGCGTCGCAGCGCGATGTGCTAACCACTCGGCCACAGGGTCGGGCAAGAAAAACCTGTAACAAAGAATATGAAAGGAATGCGGTAGTGAAATAAAAACCCTCAATATTAATTGATGTGTAAAATTCCAGTTACCCCAGTACCCAATGACTCGTGCATTCCCGATTTTTGCTTTTATACATGGAAGTTTAAGTTCAAGAACTGTGGCACAAGAGATGCTACTCGCCTATCTGCATTAACTATTTGCAATTTCTCCGGAAAAGATTCTGTTCCAAATATTTTCACACGCAAATATTGTATTATAGCCATTGCCTTTAAGTTCCAAATATTTTCACACGCAAATGTTGTATTACATCCATTGCCTTTAACTTCAGTAAACACAGCACTATCACGAATACTAAACCACTAACAGCTAAACATATATTCAATTTTCGAATCGCTAATAGGAACAACAGCACAAAGCCACCTACGGCACGCATTCAATTCCCTGCGCCAATATTCTATTGTGGTTCCTTACTCCTTGACTCAGAATTAAATTCCCTATGGATGCTGAAAAATTCCCTTTCCCAGCTTTATATTCCCTGCGATGCGCGAGGTTCTATAAGTAGGAATCATTGCGTTTTTTGTTTAAATATTTTACATTCAAACATATTTTATCATTATGATCATTATTAATCTAAAGAGTGGGAAAAGCAACTTAAATTAACTAATGTATGTGTACGTATATATATATATATATATATATATATATATATATATATATATATATTATTTCTGATAGCTTTCCCTTTTAAAAATTATTAATTTCTGTGAAAGAAGTACTCTCACTGGTTTTGAAGGCTACCAAGAAAGTAATCACGCATTTTAAAACACAAAAATGAAAGAAGTAAGCATATAAATAGTTTAATTACTTCATTAATCGATTGATTAAATTGTTATTTGACGTCGCTTTTCTGCCACTTTTGGCTAATCACTACGAGTGATGATATGAAATTGATGACGGGACATTTACCAAGAACACCCATGACCAGGCCGGTATTCGAACCCTGGAGCTCTGGCGTCGTAGGGAGCTGTGCTAACACTCCGCAACGGAGGTCGGTGTAATTTCTTGAATGTCTAGTTCAAATGTTCAAATTTTAATTTATTTAATTACCTTCATCTTCAATATTATTTTTTTTCCTTTGACAATATCTGTTGAAATAGCAGAGATCAGGAACACAGAAGCAAACATAAAATGAGAATTAACATAGAATTGGTTCGCAAATGTTGTTCAGATTTTCGTTTCTCGCGCATTTTCAGATCTATTTTCTCTACTTCCCTTTTCAGTACGTAATTTGTGAACCCAGAATTCTGTTTCCTGAGAAATTTCCCTGTCGTAAACAACACAGCTCCTACGATACAAACGCCATCGGGGAAGAATGGCAGAAGAGGTTGCCAGCCGAGGGAATGGCGAAGGCTCTGGGGTAGAGAGTCCGACTGATGGACTCTTTCCAGAAGGAGGTTACCCTTGCCACGGAATCACCGCGCCTGAGAAGTCAAGCAGTGTTTCCTTCCCCTCCCTCCCGTCAAGGGATTTAAAGGGAGCTGGCGGCCGGTTCAAATCCGGGAACTTTTCTAACGGTGGAAGCGGCCCCGGCGCCAACCCAGCGTCGAATAACATGGGTACCTGGGGGAAACCCTGGGGGGTAAAGGCGGTCAGGGGCGTAATGCTGATCACATCACCCTCACTCACGACCGGATCAAGAAACTGTGGGGCATTACCCCCACACCCCCTATACGCCTTCATGGCGTGGTGCTATGCACAGGGGAACACTTTTGGTGGAATCTCACCCTGACGTCACCAGATTCCACCAGCTGGAGAAAGTGGCTGAAAGCCTCACAGACATTCCGCGGCAAACGATTGAAAACAAAGAAATATGTGAATCAAAGATTGGTTCGGAAGAATATTGCGAAGAAATAATAATAATAAAAAAAACTTTAAAAAAAATTATAGCCGGGCCATCTCCGGTTACCTAGATGACCCAGAGTATACGCTGCTGCTGGATATTATTTTCTATCTTACTAGGATAGTCGTGACGATGAATGTAAATCTAAATTTGTCGAAGAGTCAAACATCGAGGAACACGTATGTTCAAGTCGAGGCTCCAAAGCAAAACTTCGGTGACGAGATCTTTTTCTTCCACCGAAGCGGCTGCCTGTGCTCTGGTTCTTTCGACACTTGGTCTGTTTCTTACGCCCTGCTCTCATTAGACGTCACACATTCCTGCTCGAAGGGGAAGACGGGAGGTCAAGGACATGAGAAGGGTGGTGTGGTTTTCACCCGAGTCGAGAAACTTAAAATAGAACTGTGGGAAAGAACGAAATACGATGGATGAAACAACTGATTCGAAAACTTTTTCCTCCTATGCAGTGACAGAGCCAGAAATGGCACTTGGAAGGGGCAATTTTCCTGCGAAAGTCAATTCTAACCAATATTTACATAGTTTTTATGCAAACAATATGTAGCACTACTCTCCGTGGTCCATACAGATTAAGTTTTTATGCCAACAATACGTAGCACTACTCTCCGTGGTCTATACAGATTAAATTTTTATGCAAACAACACGTAGCACTACTCTCCGTGGTCTATACAGATTAAGTTTTTATGCCAACAATACGTAGCACTACTCTCCGTGGTCTATACAGATTAAGTTTTTATGCAAACAATACGTAGCACTACTCTCCGTGGTCTATACAGATTAAGTTTTTATGCAAACAATACGTAGCACTACTCTCCGTGGTCTATACAGATTAAGTTTTTATGCCAACAATACGTAGCACTACTCTCCGTGGTCTATACAGATTAAGTGTTTATGCCAACAATACGTAACACTACTCTCCGTGGTCTATACAGATTAAGTTTTTATGCCAACAATACGTAGCACTACTCTCCGTGGTCTACAGAGATTAAGTTTTTATGCCAACAATACGTAACACTACTCTCCGTGGTCTATACAGATTAAGTTTTTATGCAAACAATACGTAGCACTACTCTCCGTGGTCTATACAGATTAAGTTTTTATGCCAACAATACGTAGCACTACTCTCCGTGGTCTATACAGATTAAGTGTTTATGCCAACAATACGTAACACTACTCTCCGTGGTCTATACAGATTAAATTTTTATGCAAACAATATGTAGCACTACTCTCCGTGGTCTATACAGATTAAGTTTTTATGCCAACAATACGTAGCACTACTCTCCGTGGTCTATACAGATTAAATTTTTATGCAAACAACACGTAGCACTACTCTCCGTGGTCTATACAGATTAAGTTTTTATGCCAACAATACGTAGCACTACTCTCCGTGGTCTATACAGATTAAGTTTTTATGCAAACAATACGTAGCACTACTCTCCGTGGTCTATACAGATTAAGTTTTTATGCAAACAATACGTAGCACTACTCTCCGTGGTCTATACAGATTAAGTTTTTATGCCAACAATACGTAGCACTACTCTCCGTGGTCTATACAGATTAAGTGTTTATGCCAACAATACGTAACACTACTCTCCGTGGTCTATACAGATTAAGTTTTTATGCCAACAATACGTAGCACTACTCTCCGTGGTCTACAGAGATTAAGTTTTTATGCCAACAATACGTAACACTACTCTCCGTGGTCTATACAGATTAAGTTTTTATGCAAACAATACGTAGCACTACTCTCCGTGGTCTATACAGATTAAGTTTTTATGCCAACAATACGTAGCACTACTCTCCGTGGTCTATACAGATTAAGTGTTTATGCCAACAATACGTAACACTACTCTCCGTGGTCTATACAGATTAAGTTTTTATGCCAACAATACGTAGCACTACTCTCCGTGGTCTACACAGATTAAGTTTTTATGCCAACAATACGTAACACTACTCTCCGTGGTCTATACAGATTAAGTTTTTATGCAAACAATACGTAGCACTACTCTCCGTGGTCTATACAGATTAAGTTTTTATGCAAACAATATGTAACACTACTCTCCGTGTTCTATACAGATTAACGTGCAAAGCGTGAAAATATGGATTCTGTAGTGTCCGAATCTGGGATAAGTAAAGGATGTGTATTATTTTCTTCCATCATATTATTATACCTTTCCATTTTCATGATAAACTTAACGATATAAAAGTGGGGAAAATGCGAGGAAACAAGGACCTTTTCTCTCACGTCTCAGGCCAGTAGCCAGGCAGGGTCCAGGGGGGTTGACCCTCCCTGGCATTGGCGCCAACCCCCTCGATATTAGGTAAAACTACATTTTATAATTTGCTTGAAGAGAAGAGTGAAAATGTAGACTGCAGATATTATTTTGCTCACAACTTGGTGAAGGGGTAAATTCACAAAACATGAACAGCAGCTATTATATTCGTTCATCTTTTCTATGAGCCGCTGTCTAAATAGTGGTAAGTATTTAGGAGATTCTCTAGACATTAGGAAGTTATTTCATAGGGGCTCTTCTTTATCTGTACCTTCGCTGTTCCTGTTGCGGCCTCCCGTTTAGACAGAAATCTGTGATTTTGACGTCATCATCCACATTCCTTCATCATCTTCGCCAAAGGTCAACAGCTCTCAAGTTTTGGGAACGAAGGGAGGTTTTATTGCTTCGACCAGGGGTGGATATTGATTGATGATTGAATATTGTGCATTTTTTTCTTGTACAATATCAATACCTGCATCATCAAAAGTATTATGGAGTGTGTAGTAAGAGATGATATGAGGAGAAGTCAATTAACACTTCAGTAATTTACCTATATTTAATACAAGGACGTATTTAGGGGGGGTCCAGGGGGTTCGGACACCCCCGAAAGCTTTATCAAGTACTAAAATTAAATAATGAAAAATTATTCGTTTAGCCGTTATTATATAAATTCCTCTGAACGTTTTGTAACACAAGGATTATATTGGGATCATACGGCTTTGAAGAACACGAAGGACGTATTTCGGGGGTCTGGAGTCCCCCCCCCCACCCGATAGACTTATTAAGTACGAAAATTAAATAATGAAAATATACTCGTGTAGCATTTGTTGTATAGTTTCCTTTGAACTTATTGGAAAATAAGGATTATATTGGGATCATACGGCTTTGAAGGACAGGAAGGACGTACTAAGGAGGGGCAGGGGTCCGGACTCCCCGAAAAACTTACCAAGTACTAAAATTAAATAATGAAAATATTAGCATTTATTGCATAATCGATGGTTATTAATTTCCTCTGAACTTTTTAGAAGACAAGGATTATATTGGGATCATACGGCTTTGAATGATTGATTGATTGATTTGGTGTTTTTACTCAACTTTATGCACAGTAAGGCTAATCGGGACTGGACCTACAGTTTAAAGTGGGATCCGAACCACTATGTGCCTCCACCGGGTATCGAACACGGAACCATACGGCTTTGAATGACATTACATAGATGATTTATGTACACTATTACTCAAAATAATATGCATAAAATTTTAATCAGAAACTTACTTTTCTCCAACTACATGTAACATCATTTTTGTTAATCGATAAATATTCAATTATTCATCTATTTGACATTAATTTCATTGCCAGGGCACTGGTTTCTATGTAAGTTATTCCGATCTTAACTACAGGTAAGCTACGTAATGAATATGCGCTGTTATATCTCTATTCTTATACAGTATTTTGACCTAATCGTGTGATAATAACATAATTTTAATTTATGTATTGTAATTAGTATTAATTTGATTTAATATAATTACTTTAATTTAAACATTATTATTATATTATTATTATTATTCCTGAAACATTTGGTTCGGACTAGGGACGGCCAGATCCGAATCCTGGCGGATCCGATGAGCGGTTCTTTGGAAAGTAAGAATGTGTTTATAACATATTGTTACCTGCTAATATACATATATATATATATATATATATATATATATATATATATATATATATACACAGGGTGTTTCTAAAGGTCGTTTACAACGCTTGGGAGGTGATTCCTCACACGAAAACAAGCAAAAAGTCTAAGTTCCATTTTTACGACTGAGGCTTCGTTTCCGAGATAGGAGCCTCGCAAAAGGTGACAAAGTGAACGTCACACCTGACTGGGACGAATACTATCACAGATAGAGAGGCGGTTCCAAGGGAATCATAAAGGAATCGTATGTGCTCAGTCCGGAAGTCACTATGAAAAGTTCACTGCACGCATGCGCAATGGAGTCCTCAAAGGAATTGGGGAATTCCAGCAAGAACAATGCATGGAAAAGGTATGTAACGCAGCAAGAAGGACCGTGACAATAAGAAATGCGTTCAAGACAACACATCCCGACCTCAAACATCAAAACATGAGCACGGAACACAAAATCCGAAAAGTTGAGCACGGTTGCATACCCCAGTTACACGCGAGGAATGAACGAATCATGTCATGTGGCATACGAGAGACACATTACTCCACCAGGAGGAGGGAAAGAAAAACACAATATCAGATGATTGCGACAACGTGTATTTTTACACGCGACATCTACGTAATATCCCCCCCCACACACCCACACACACAACAAACAACAAATGCTACAATATCTTATGCACAGACAGTGCGTGTCACTGTACACCAACTGAAGATGTCACTTTCACCACACAAAGGGGGTGGGGAACAATACCAAGAGTGTTCTCACTGGTATTTGCCGAGGGCAAAAATCACAGACGGTTTTCAAAATGTCTGCCGTTTACTTCTACGCAGAGATGACAGCGACGAATCAAGGATTGTCGAGTACGAGCAAACAAGCCAGGTGTATCTGCTACCGTCGCGGCGGCAACGTTGATGCGAGCAACGAGGTCCTCAGCTGATGTGACAGGTGTGTCGTATACGAGGGTTTTCATTTCTCCCCAGAAGAAAAAATCGAGAGGGTTGAGATCTGGCGACCTCGGTGGCCAAGGCACAGGCTCATCCCTACCAATGAACCTATTGCGAAACACGTCATGCAGGAAATGTCGTACATTACAATCGAAATGAGCTGGTGCACCATCGTGTTGGACCACATTTCTTGCCGCAGTGCCAAAGGTACGGTCTCCCACAGTTCAGGCAGAATCTCACTAAGAAATGCATGATACGTGCGACCATTCAGGCGAACAGGGAGAATGTATGGTCCAATTAAATGATCATGTACTATCCCGCACCACACATTCACTGAAAACCTGTGCTGGTGATGGGCCACAAAAAGTGCATGTGGGTTGTCAAAGTCCCATACATGACTGTTTCTACTATTGAAGACATCCATCCTGGTGAAAATGGCTTCGTCTGTCCACAATACGTTTGCCCCGAAGTGAGGGTTTGTGTCCAGCTGATGCAACAACCATTGGCAAACTCCATACGAGGGCGAAAGTCACGAGGTAACAGTTCTTGTACTTTCTGCAGTTTAAAAGGGTGCATTCCTTCCTCTCACAACACTCGCCAAACATTCACATGAGACGTGTTTCGTGCCCGAGCGAGCACTCGCGTACTGGTGCCAGGATGTTCTGCGACCGCTGTTAACACATCTTCTGCAAACTGATGTGTGCGTACACTTCGGGGTTTTCCAACTTCTTGCCGCGGTGGTAACACTGGCCCTGTTTCACGCAGTCGACTGTCCACTACCTGAAAGAAGGTGTGAGACGGTAAACGTCTATGTGGAAAGCGTTCTCCATAAAGACGCCTTGCCTCACGGCCATTACCACGTTCCTCCCCATACATGAGATGCATGTCTGCTAGCTGCTGGGTCGTATACGCAGCCATCTGTGTAATAGGTAGCTGGAACTGGAAAGTTATTGTTTTTGTTTAACACTGGCACACTGCACAAATTGGCCGTATCACCGTACGAACACCACAGACCAATTGTTGCGATACTTGACTTGCCCACTCCACCACGTCAACTTCTTTCAATACAACATACTAGTACTCTTCAATGCGTATGACAACCTAGAGCGAACTGCTGATCATATCCCAGCACCTGCAACACGACTGGGACGACTGCCGGAGAGAACCAACCCTTCGAGCTCCTCTCGCGGGAAGAGCAGTCATGAAGGTCAAACGAAGACTACGAGAGCCAGACTTGCCTGTGCAACGCTTCCAAAACTGGTCTCTTTTACGTCACAATGATCGCGTGCGAACACTTTTGGTATTGCTCTCCACCCCCTTTGTGTGGTGAAAGTGACATCTTCAGTTGGTGTACAGTGACACGCACTGTCTGTGCATAAGACATTGTAGCATTTGTTGTTTGTTGTGTGTGTGGGTGTGTGGGGGGGGATATTACGTAGTTGTCGCGTGTAAAAATACACGTTGTCGCAATCATCTGATATTGTGTTTTTCTTTCCCTCCTCCTGGTGGAGTAATGTGTCTCTCGTATGCCACATGACATGATTCGTTCATTCCTCGCGTGTAACTGGGGTATGCAACCGTGCTCAACTTTTCGGATTTTGTGTTCCGTGCTCATGTTTTGATGTTTGAGGTCGGGATGTGTTGTCTTGAACGCATTTCTCATTGTCACGGTCCTTCTTGCTGCGTTACATACCTTTTCCATGCATTGTTCTTGCTGGAATTCCCCAATTCCTTTGAGGACTCCATTGCGCATGCGTGCAGTGAACTTTTCATAGTGACTTCCGGACTGAGCACATACGATTCCTTTATGATTCCCTTGGAACCGCCTCTCTATCTGTGATAGTATTCGTCCCAGTCAGGTGTGACGTTCACTTTGTCACCTTTTGCGAGGCTCCTATCTCGGAAACGAAGCCTCAGTCGTAAAAATGGAACTTAGACTTTTTGCTTGTTTTCGTGTGAGGAATCACCTCCCAAGCGTTGTAAACGACCTTTAGAAACACCCTGTATATATATATATACACATATACAGGGTGTTGCAAAATACCTGTTACAACGCTTGGGAGGTGATTCTACAAGTAAAAACAAGGAAAAAATGTCATGTGAAAAAATGTCGAAATCGGCACCGTTTTCGAGTGACAGGCGTGCGAAAATCGCCTCACACCATGTGTAAAGTACAATAACTCAAGAAGGAAGAAAGATATCAATGTCGGAATAAAATAATACAAACAAAATCGTACCTGGTGAATACAATGGTGCATCAATTGAGGCCCAGTGTAAATTGCGCAAGGGGACTCTCAAAGAAAGTGGGGAATCCCCTGCTGGAAAATACAAGAAATTTACTACTATCTTCTACATAATGTTGAGATCGGAATGTAGCCAGTAAAAAATGGCGACGTATGTCCACATGTCCCACTACTGCTGGGACACCGTCCCACACCCGGGAAATAGGAAAATAACTGCAAATCTCCTGTTGTACACGGTTCACATTGCGGTTCGAAGAAAAGAAACCAATTTGTCGCATGTCTCACTACTGCTGGGACACCATCCCAAATGGAAAAAAATACTGGAAAATCATAAAAAAAAGTTTTCAATCCCTTAATGTTGACACACTACTTTGCAGTACGAAAAACAAAAGTTAAACAATGGCCACATGTCGTTAGGCTGTACATATACTACAAGAGAGCTCCCCAAAGAAAGTGGGTAATCCTCGAAGGAATGAAGACGGAGAATGGCGAGAAAACGCACACAATGGCATGTAACATTTCCAGGCACAGCACATCTGGAAGGGATTCCACTGAGAAGCGCACAACCTCCGCACATGCAGATCGACGGTATGAAGTACAGCGATATCCAGCATCTTCACTCGTACCTTTCACTAAAGGACACTATGTGGTGCTGATAGGGGCTCACACAAACACCGGTATACTCAGAGACGTTGTTGAAAATGTCCGCCATTGACTTCAAGACAAAGATGGCATCGGCGAAGCACTGATTGTCTGGTACGTGCAAATACCTCTGGCATGTCACCAATTGTCCCAGCAGCGGCACTAACACGAGCAACGAGATCCTCAGCACTTTCCACAGGGGTTTCATACACGAGCCTTTTCATTTCTCCCCACACAAAGAAATCCAGTGGTGTGAGGTCGGGGGAACGAGGTGGCCACGGTAAAGGTCCACCCCTGCCAATCCAACGATCGCCGAAAATATCGTTGAGTAAGGCTCTGGCTCCCCGGTCGAAATGTGCGGGGGCGCCGTCGTGTTGAAACCAGATACGTTGTCTACCTGCCAGTGGCACGTTTTCCAAAAGTTCAGGTAATACGTCATGTAGAAACACCCGATAATTCCCACCACACAAAGTAGATGGCAAAATGTACGGGCCTATCAAGTGGTCACCTACTACGCCACACCACACATTCACTGCGAACCTATGTTGATGATGGCGCACAATGATTGCATGCGGATTGTCCATATCCCAGACGTGGCTGTTGTGGCTATTGAACATGCCGTCCCTGGTGAACATTGCCTCATCGGTCCACAAAACTATTGTTGGGAACTCTGGAATGGAAAGAGTTTGTTGCACGTACCATTGGCAGAAATCCATGCGTAGGGGAAAGTCCGTGGGCAGTATGTGGTGCACCTTATGCAATTTGTATGGGTGCAATCCCTCCTCTCGAAGAACGCGGAACACATTGCTATGGTGGGTTTGTTGAGTACGAGCAATGACACGTGTGCTGGTGTCAGGACGGTCTCGTATCGCGTCCAACACGTCCTCTTCAAATTGCACAGTGCGCACAGTGCGGGGTCTTCCACAATCCCACCTACGGGGTAGTAGAGATCCAGTTTCACGCAGTCGAGCATCAAGTCTTTGAAAGAGTGCATGTGCTGGTAATCGCCTATTGGGAAAACGTTCGTGATACAAACGACGTGCTTCACGGCTGTTTCGGTTTGCCTCTCCATAAACGAGATGCATATCAGCAAGCTCGTGGGTAGAGTACTCCACCATTGTCTTGTTCGAGAACTGCCCAGAAACAGGGGCACTTTCCCTCCGAGTGACGGATCACAACTACCGTGATTAGCACCCACGTAATGTCACACAGGTGTCCACGCAGTTGTTGCAAACCGAGAAAGAACACGGGAATACGTACTCTACGTACAGTATTCCTTAGCGCAATTCAACCATACACACACGCCAGACTAAACTCCACGCTGCGAGACGCAGAACAAGACAGGAAAAACAACGGTCGACTACAGTCTCTACGTAGTATCCACCAACAATAATACGTAACAGGTGACCTACACTCACAGCGCCTCTAGTGGAGCTTTCAGTACCAATTAGCTGAAATCAATCTGAGCGTAATTTGACGGCATAGCGTCATTTTCGAGTGAATTTCCTATTTCCCGAGTGTGGGACGGTGTCCCAGCAGTAGTGGGACATGTGGACATACGTCGTCATTTTTTACTGCCTACATTCCGATCTCAACATTATGTAGAAAATAGTAGTAAATTTCCTATATTTTCCATCGGGATTCCCCACTTTCTTTGAGAGTCACCTTGCGCAATTTACACTGGGCCTCAATTGCTGCACCATTGTATTCGTCAGGCACGAGTTTGTTTGTATTCTTTTATTCCGACATTGATATCTTTCTTCCTTCTTGAGTTATTGTACTTTACGCATGGTGTGAGGCGATTTTCGCACGCCTGTCACTCGCAAACGGTGCCGATTTCGACATTTTTTCACATGACATTTTTTCCTCGTTTTTACTTGTCGAACCACCTCCCAAGCGTTGTAACAGGTATTTTGCAACACCCTGTATACACACTATATATATATAGATATATAGTGTGTGTGCACGCGTGCGCGATTAGTAATTAATACACTTATACTTATGTAATTATATAACACTGCATATATAATGTTTTATTTTAATTTTTAAAACTGTAACTATAGAACAATTGTATAATTTTTGTATAACAGTTCTATCTTGTTAAATGTGTTATAGGTTTCATCCTGGAATGGAATGTCTCACATTCATGTGTGTTTCCATTTCCAATACATTCGAATGAATACATATTCGTTTCAATGGCATTTACAAAATCACCTCTGACATTTTATGTTAAACAAGTAAGATTATTTTTGTGCAGGAGTGTGTTAGCCGATGCGTAGCAAAGAATTTTAGGAACAACACTAGAAAAAAAATCTTGTAGGACTAACTAATGAATTTTTTTTCGTAATCGAATATCATAATACATTTTAAGGTGTGGTAATATTATAATGGGATTGAGATACGAAACTCTCGGATCCGGATTCGGATTTTCGGATCTGGAACTTTCGGATCCGGATCCAGATCCGTTATTTCGGACCCGGAATTTTTGGACCCGGATCCAGATTCAGATCCGGATCCGTTTGGCCATCCCTAGTTCAGACCCCCCCCCCAAAAAAAAACATAATTCTAGATACGTGCATGATTTAATACTATTAAACTTTTGAGAAATGGACTAGGTTTACAAAGCACCCTCCCCCTAGATACCAGTTATTACGGGCCTGAATTACATGAAGCATCGTTACTTATTTATTTAATTCTGATTTGAAATGCAGATTATTACCAGAAAACCTCAATGCAGAATTAGAAACAAATAATAATAATAATAATAATACTATTGACGATTGAATGATAGATTGGGTTTGTGTTTAATGTCCCCTTTATGCACAGTAAGACTAAACGGGACTGAACCTACAGTTTAAAGTGGGATCCGCACCAATGTGTCTCTACCGGACATCGAACCCGGAACCCTTTACTTCTCTTTGTTGTTACTCCTCAGGAGGGTTGGTTTCAAACTAACCCAGCAATTGAAAACTATCGATGATATCTGGGTTGTCTTTCTTGTTCATTTACAGTGTATTATATACATACGAGGGTCACTATTTATATTTTGAGCCTAACAATGAAAAAACAGGAATTTGGCATTGAAAACTGCTTTATTGTTTTTCGAAGTATTCTCCTTTATGGTCAATACACTTTTGCATTCGTTCGAACCATTTGTCAAAGCAGTTTTTCCAATCTTCTTGAGACACCTCCATAATATGGTTTTTGAACGCATCAACGGCGTCTTCCGCCGACGAAAATCGTTGTCCACGCAATTTATTCTTGACATTCGGGAACAAGAAGAAGTCATTGGGTGCCAAATCAGGACTGTACGACGGATGCCCCTTCAATTTGATTTTTTGACTGTTCATAAAGTCGGTTGTTAGACGAGATGTGTGACAGCTGGCATTGTCTTGATGAAGAATGATCCGACGGCGTTTGTTTGTTTTCCGTATTTGACCGAAGACCTCTGGCAAACAAATTGTTGTGTACCATTCAGAGTTGACCGTTCTACGTTCCTCTAAAGGCACAGTTGCCACATGACCAGTTTTCCCGAAAAAACAGGCGACCGTTTCTTTCGATGTGCTTCGAGCGCGAACAACTTTTGTTGGATTGGGTTCATCTTGAAACACCCATACAGTCGACTGCTGTATACGTTCCGGCTCATATGCATATATCCATGATTCGTCACCTGTTACAATCTTATATACGTCTTTTGAAGCACCACGATTGTATTTATTGAGCATTTGTTTGCACCAATTGACGCGAGCGTCTTTTTGAGTTTTTGTCAAATTGTGTGGGATCCAACGAGAACGTACCTTTCTCACAGCTAAATGATCATGTAATATTTTATATATGCTGGTGGAACTAATGCCTATGGTTGCCTCAATCTCACAGTATGTCACATGACGATCTTGCAGTATTAGGTTTTGCACAGCATCAATGTTTTCTTGAACAACAACTGATTGTGGACGACCTTCGCGAATCTCGTCGGTGAGCGAATGGCGGCCACGATTAAATTCGTTATACCAGCGTTTCACAGTTGCAAAGGATGGGGCTTCATCGCCAAATGTGGAAGTAAGTTGATCGATGTACTCTTGTCTTTATAATCCACGTCGAAAATCGTAAAAAATCATCGCACGAAAATGTTCACGAGTTAATTCCATTTTATTGTTGTCGCGCAATCTCCAAGGCAACATAAACAACACAAATGAAGCTATTGACAAAACATTTGAAGTACGTTATGGTCAATAATGCCAGACGATTCCGTGCAAACGTCAAATCGCGCCTAACTTCAATCAGTGTTGCCAAGGCTCAAAATATAAATAGTGGCCCTCGTATGAAGGCATGACATACTGGAATCACAAAACAATACATTTTATTCCTACTATATTTAACAAACGCATATTGAAAATGTAAATTTTTTTCCCAAGGAAAATTTTGCAATGTTATTTAAAACGTAATAATATAGGACTGGAGCCGGCCCCGTAGCGAAGCGGTTAGCACAAGGGGCAAAATTTTCCTTTTTCCCCTTCAGCTAAAGACTATTTTTATTATTATTATTATTATTATTATTATTATTATTATTATTATTGGTGGTGGTGGTGATAGTAGTTGGTCCATGTCCATATGAATGGAAAATGTTGGACAAATTAAGATGTCCCAGATTTGAACCTGAGCCAGATCTCCATTAATCGTTCATCCTCATCGTTGCTATTAACGTAATGCGGAAAAGCGACGTACAACAAATAAAAACACATTATTAACAGATATTGGCTTATACTAAAAGTAGTAGAAATAAGAAGGAACAGTAAAAAATGTACTAATATTGTCTGATGTCTTCAAATTTCCATGAAATTATGGTATTTTTGATACAATTTCCCTGCAAGAGGGAAATTTCCCTTCATGTGTCAACATTGGCCAGGGGTCCCGGGTTCGAATCCAGGCATGGGCATGGATATTTGTGAGTGTCCATTCATCAATTTCATCATATCATCATCATTCATCCCCATCTTCGCAAATTAGCCAAAAGTGGCAGAAAAGCGAAGTAAAATAAAGCAAATCAATGAATCAATCCATCGTTACTTTTCAAACATCGCTTTTTGCTGATATGGTTTACTTTTACATATAATAATAACGAAAATAAAAACTAATGTTCACAACGTATTGTTTTTAGCAAATGTAGTTTCTCTCTTCATTCGCCAAGAATGAAACCGTGAAGTTAAATAACATGAAACCATGTAAATTCATCACAGTGTCAAAATTCAATGAAAAGCAAACAAAAGATAATTATGATAGAGATTATTCTTGGATACGAAATAAAATGCCACTATGAAACATAAAATAATGTTTTGATATCGAATGCACCCTTTTATTAGCCTGCCATAATTGTTGGTTTTAACCTTATGATTATGGTTCTTAGGTAATAATACGAAATATAGGTCTATATTAATGTTTATTATTATTATTATTATTACTATGTTTATATCGTGATTCTATAGAACACCTGTACAGTGGGATCCATGATTATTACCGCCTCCCCGATGGCGCAGTGGTAGCGTTGTCGCCTTGTAATCAAGGGGTTGTCGCCTTGTAATCAAGGTGTCCCGGGTTTGATACACAGTGGAGGCACATAGTGGTTCGGATCCCACTTTAAACTGTAGGTCCAGTCCCGATTACGCTTACAGTGCACAAAGTGGACTTAAAACACCAACTCAATCAATCAACCATGAGTGTTATAGTGCAAATTGTTCATGACTATTTTCATTAATTTTTATCTTACGTCCCATGTGTTTTTAAGCGATGGATTTTTATGTATGCTGGTGCAGAAGTTGTCAACAGCTTGTTTTGAGTATTCTTGAAGCTCTTATTGGGTCAAATAAAGTGCACGAACATAGTGATGGACAATTTGCACGGTAATATTCATGGATCCCACTGTACTATGGAACGAAAATAGCTGATTTTATAGACCTCTGAGAAAAGTTGCCTAGGAGCGTGAGGACATTACAGCTGATGCCAGCTGTTGCAGAGTGTCAGTGTGAGTGACCTTCATGTCATTAGGGAACAAGCAGACGTGACTTGCTCAAACCACAAGCAACAAAGCTCACCCTATCATTCATTCCCTTCGGAAATGGAGCGAGAATGGGTTGGCTCCTCAATCAAGGGCAGTGTTGACACATGAAGGGAATTTGATAAAAAATACCACAATTCCAGGGAAATTTGAAGACTCAATATTAATACATTTTTGCTGTTCCTTCCTATTTCTACTAATTTTAGTATAAGCCAATATCTATTGATTTCGCTTTTCGCATCTTCCGTTAATAGCAACGATGAAGATGAACGATTAATGGAGACCTCACCTGACCAAAGTTCAAACTTGGGACATCTGGCCAGGAATCGATGAGATTTATTTGTCCAACATTTTCCATTCATACGGACATAGACCAACGAAAATACTACTACCAGTCTACCACCACCACCACCAATAATAATAATAATAATAATAATATATTTTTAATAATAGTCTTTAGATGAAGGGAAAGAAGGGAAATTTTGCCCCTTGGAAAGGGAAATTATGTCCTCAGATTGTGGCAACACTAATCAAGGATTGCACGTGTTGAAGTAAAAAAAAAAGGCAGGAAGGCGGGGACGCAATAAATCTCTTCCGTTCCAACTTTGAAGTTGTTCCACAAGTGGAAACCATTTTGCCATTGATTGGATTCTTTCTCTGAGGTGGCTGAAATGTTTATTGCTCACAGAGGAAGCTTGGTCCAGGCTTGTCACGTGATAAAACGACACCAGAGTCAGAAGGTTTTGTTGCCAGCCACCCTTGGAACTGAGAAACACAGGGTTGTCGAGGAAACGCGAGGCCTTGTCAAGGCCTCGCGCCGCCTTGTGCGAGCTATGCCTGAGAGGCCCTTTTATTTTGAAAAAGTAAAGATATAGACATGATTTTTGATATTGCGTAATTATTATCCCCCCCCATAAAACACACAAGATTTTCTCGTGAACCATTGATGAAATTTGGCCGCATGTACAGGACATGGACAAAACATTTCTTGCCGACCCCATTGGTGGAATGGTTAGCACAGCGCGCTACTATGCCATGGGTCCGTCCCAGATTCTTTGTAAGTGTCCGTTCATCAATTTCATCATATCATCACTCACAGTGATCGTCGCGATTAGCCAAAAAGTAGAAGAAAAGCGGCGCTAAATAACAAAAAATCAAAAAATAACTTTTCTTTTTTTAAAAAAAACTTTACGCCTTGTTTCGGTGCTACTAACCCACGTAAAACACATTTTATCGTTGTGTATGTATGGACTACAGATCCATCCTTGTTGCTGACATTTTTCTTCTGTCAAATAACACTGTTAGTATTCTTACACAATTTTGGCGATCTTAACAACACTTAAGCCACATAATGAATAGATGTTGTTATATATCAATTGTTTTACCATTTTTTACCTATTAACGCAATATTAATTAACTTACATATTTAATTAATAGTATTTTAATTGAATATAATTATTGAAATTATATTATTATTATTATTATTGAGACACTTGGTCGGACCCCCCGAAATGTATTTCTAGATACGTGCCTGTCACGTTGGTATGCTTCCTTCTAGGCTCAGAGTTCAGCCTCAGGCGAAAAAAGGAAGGTTTGTTGTTGTGTATGTAGGAAGCAGTAGCGTTGTGTGCCCATACTCGTATAAGAACAAGAGCTTTCCTTTCTAAAATATTAATACACGCCTTTCTTTTGTATTAGGTATATACAAATATGAAAATAAATACATATGTAAAAATTGGCACGAAAGGTTAAAACAAAAGACAGACTGTAAGAAATTGATTATATATTATGTATGTGATACATGCGTTTTAATACCTCGGTAACAAGTCTATGAAGTTCAGAAAATTCGCAGAACCGTTTGTACTTTTGTCATATCTTCACGATGTCCCCTAAGAGCCAAATTTCAGGTGGATAATATAATATTATTATTACATCTAAAATTATCCAATACGCCAATTATCCAGATCTACAACATTGTTTGAACATATTTATGATTTTTACATGCACGTGTCATGCATGCATGCATATGTGAATTCGGCACATTTAGTGATTTATTTAATTCTTTGTATATATTTAATCTACGAAATAAATAGTCTTCTTATATATTTCTAAACTGAACTGTCTGAGCTATCATTCAAAGATAAAAGAACTAAGTTTTTCCCTAATATTCATGGTAAAGAATATGATAGTTACAAAACTTTCTTATGAAGTGCAATAATAAACTTTCCATGAAAGATCTTCGTACTGGATATCAAAATAAACTTCTGAATGACATTAGCCTATGTTACTTGTGTTATACTTATTGATGGATTTGGTGTCGGGAAATGACAGTCGTTTTTAGGACATAAGTTATATGTCCTAATACATGTGTACAAACTTACTAGCAGAATTCCCTAGTGCAGTGCAACCAACGTATCATTCAAAGATAAGAGAACTGAGTTTTTCCCTAATATCCATGGTAAAGAATATGGTAGTTACAAAACTTTCTTATGAAGTGCAATAATAAACTTTCCATGAAAGATTTTCGTACTGGATACGAAAATAAACTTCTGAATTTATATAAGAACAGAAACCAAATGAGATATCCATTTTTCCGACTTTACTGGAAATTTATCTTGTATATTGTTTCAGGAAATACTACCGCTCTCACCCGTGTGTTTCGTTTTTTGCAAGAGGCAGAGGCGAAGATATAGTACAACCAATGCAAGCACTGCTTGCATAATTCGAATATCATTTAATGTACTTAATGTTCTAACCGTATTTAGTTTCCATCGCACTCGATTTCGCGAAAAAATGCGGCCGCAAACTCCCCCAGCAGCTCTGTAGCAAGCACCAGCCTCAATGCTTGCAGCCGTTCTGCGGGAAAATAAGGCCTCCGAAGGAGTCACATGGCGAAGCGTGAAATTCTGGTGGAACCCGTCCACAAAGCTTCTACAAAAAGCTGTGCTTTCCGAGCTTGCGTGATTCCCGAAAATAGCCGAGTTCAACCGAAAGCAGACGGATTCATCTATGGGTACGTTGCCAGCAAAAACTAGTAACGAATATTTGTCTTCATGAACACGTAAACAAGATCGCAAATATAATAATAATTGTTAGTCATAAAATAACTAAAAGAAGTTATTATCACTGTTCTAAATTCCATATATATCATATTATATTACAAATTATTTTAGATTTTGCGAAATGTAAAACGCGTAAAAAAAGTTGACATTGGGAGTTGGGGCATTGGAATTTCTGCACCCCCGTGAAGAGTTTTCTCAGGGAGGGAGGTAAGATTGGACGGACCTTGGTCCCGCACCCTGCTTCCTGGTCGGCCCAGCTCAAATTACGCCAGAAATGTTGACCGCTACCAGTGTTTGCAACTGCCAAATTATTTACGCAGTAATTCAAGTGAGCTCTTTCACAAATTTTACAATCAATAAATTGACTGCTTTTGAATAAAACTTGGGGTGAAAATAAAGCTATCTGAGAAAGAACTATCTACTGATATTTGTACATGGCATAGAAGTAAATCGTATACATTCTGCATATTATGAGCACAAGAATATGTTTTAATGATTGATTGATTGATTTGTTGTGTTAAGTCCACTTTATGCACAGTAAGGCTAATCGGGACTGGACCTACAGTTTAAAATGGGATCTGAAACACTTGTGCCTCCACCGGGTATCGAACCCGGAACCCCTTGATTACAAGGCGACGACACTACCACTGCGCCATCGGGGAGGCCCGAATATGTTTTAAGTTCTATTATTATGACGCAAGTGGTGTTCCCAGGGTCTTTTTACGGTCCCCATTTTGTCATCTTTTCCTTCCTTTGACGTTTTTTCTTAGATATACTGGGCCAAAAGGGGGTTATGTCTACCATCCACCCCCCCCCTTCGCCCCGGGCACGCCATTGAATGACACTTTATTACTTAAATATTAATGTACATACTCGTTCTGCTGAAATGATTCTGATTCCTCCGCGTAATTTTTATCTCCAAACTGATATATCTTTCCTTTGTGACGGATAAAATTAAGGAAATAGGTTGGTATCACTTTCTGTTGTTTCAGAGATTTTCAAAGTGATCTTGTGTGGATGCTTGTATTTGCAGTTGTGGAAAGCGCGTGGGATAGTGTGAGTGTTTGTTGCTTCGTGTTTTGTGCTGTGAATTTATCGGAATGAACGCGTATTTAGGAACGGTTGATGTGAAGTGCGGGTGTATTATTGAGCAATTGAAAATTGCTTCGTTTAGCTCGAGAGAGATAAGTGTTAAAATGAAAATCGTGGAAGGGGGTCGACCAACACCAAGAGTTTGAAATTTATTGTGGTGAGTACATCGTCTATGCATGTGTTTCTTTGCTTTGAAATGAATTTTTTATTGTTTGTGTTTAACTTTTTATTTAGTGTTTAAGTTACTCCAATGCGGTTTTTAGGGTGCCCAAAAATACTAAATTACATCATGCAGCGTAAAATAAACAAATGATTCCCATTTTTTTTATCTAAATCGGTTTGGTCACCGTTTGACCATATTAAATAATAATGAACAAATAAAGGTACTAATAAGTAAGTAAGAAATTCCGTCTCCCTTTAGTCGTATGCGGAAAGTTCGCATATGCAAAACGTTTAATATCATATGAATAACGTTACCTGGATTTTTTTAAAAAAAGTAAATGTGACGTTTGCGGATCATATGGTTTATTTTTAGTACAGTCACTTTATTACGATATTTTGACAAATCCAGCGACTGGGTAAATGAGGCTATAAACCTTGAATCTTTCCCCTCGGCATGTCGTTGTACTACATGTTTTGTTGTACTGAAACATTGCTTGCCTCCTTCGTAAGACTACGCTTCGCTACTGGCAAGAGGGTATGTGTGATGTACACTCGGTAAAGAAAAAATAGCGACACTTGCTCAGATATGGTTTTCACACGATTATGAAGTGAATTAAAACAATAAGAAATGCAGGATTTGTCCACCAACCGTATTTGTGAAGGAACGTTCTCAAATGAAGCGTTGCAGGGGAGCGGATATGAGGGAGTGAGAGAGGTAGGAGGCATCATTGGTCTTGTTCGTTCGGTGGAAAACCTCTCGTCACTGCTCTCCTCTCCTATCATCGCAGAAGAAACGAGAGGTGGTTTTGCGAAAACGATGACATTTATCCAACACCCCCAGTTCTTTTCTATTTTAATTTATTGTTTGATGTTTCAATACAAGAGGCTCCTTCTGGTGCTACTCTGTTGCTTTTGAGGTACATTATGCAGGCGGGAAGTTCGCATCTCACGAAGCACTCATCGGCCTCCATGCAACAGAGTAGCACCAGAGGGAGCCTCTTGCATTGAAACATAAAAAAACAAAAAAACAAATAAAAACATGCAAATAGAAAATAATTTTGGGTGATGGTTAATGAATCTTGTGAAACCATATCCGAGCAAGGGTCGCTATTTTTTCTTTACAAAGTGTATATGGCCTGCCAAGGTTCTGTCGAGTTCGTTTCCTGTCTAGGGACAACTCAGCATTTTACTCCGACTAACGCCAACAGGATATTGGTAAGTAATATATAGTATGGTCGGGGGAGAGGAAAGGAGAGTTCTTGCGGAACAGTTATGATAGACAGTTGATAGAGAATTGCGAGGTGCAGTTTTGTGATAGCTGCGATGAACAGTTTTGTTATAGACACAGTCTGTGATAGACGGTTACGATAAGCAGTTTGGTGATGGACAATGCAGAAACGATTGAAGTTTAGGAAACACGTGCGTGTGGGTGTGTGAGTGAGCAACACAATTAACATAACATCGTACAGTAGCAAGTCTCAAAGGTCATGAGGTTTCGACGCTCAGGAAATCACGAAGGAACATAAATCAAAAACTACGGAAAATTGCCGAAGGTAGAGATTGCTGCTACAACCATGCTACAACTGTTACAAGAGTCTGTGCTCACACACACCCACATCTGTGGATGAAGGGGACAAAATCACACGTTGCGTTGAATTGCTCATGCATGATGTCACAAGTAAAGTAGCATTTTTGATGTTTTGATTGGAGCATTTTGTTCTTGGTCTCACTTATCGCACAGACATCAAACAACTTTCTCGCTCTTCGGCTCGTGACATTCCAAATATTGATGTCGTAACAACGAGTGCATTTAACTCTGAATGAAAGGCGGGGCTTGTTGGTTAAGTATCGTGCGATTAGTTATACCCGTTCAATTCTTGGTTGAAGTTTCTGCTACGTATTGCAATGGTTGTGAAAGTTGTTGAATGTCGAAGTCAATCTTGTGAAGTATCTTTGTGTGTGCAGTATACCTATAAGCTGTGAGTATACCGTGTCAATTAAGGGTGGGTAGAAGGTAAGGTAAAATTTGTTTAATATGTATCCGTGTTAAGCACGTACTTAAAAGTTTTCGTTTATAGACGTTGCTGTACTATTAGGGGAATACTTTTCAACAGCTTATGCCCAATAAAAACATGTTAGAACATGCTGCAGAAATACAACTTTGGCAATGTTTATTTGGGGCGTGCCTTGCATAAGGACACTTACTTTACGCAAAAGTATAGTCTATTACTTGGGTGGGAAAAAAGTTTGTCAACTGAAGTATTGCATTTATGAGATGCTAAGTATTATTTCAACCAGAACATATGCTTCGTAGTTTAGTGACATGCAAGTAAATTTATTTTTAAAATAAATCCTTGACAGTAATTGAATTAATTTAGATTGGGTGAACGCCAGAGTAATCATATCGTATTCTTCCTTTTGGTAAAAAAATAAAATAAAAGTAATACGTTGTAACCGCAAGAGTTTTTGAACTGTGACAAGGGAAAGACAATAAATGAAATATTTCGAAAATTGTATTTCTTAGTTTAACCATAGCTTAAATTTGATCGATTCTACAGTTACTATACTTTAAAAGACCTTTATGATGACATATACCTCAACTTCTATAATTTCAATTTTTGTTGTCCAGGAAACCTGAATATAAAATCAGGAAACATGGTCACACCGTTGCCGAAACTTATACCTCCCCTGGCCCGGGAAAACAACTTTTTGAATAAACATTAATATGAAGTTTGAAATGGATCAAGCCAGCATTGCTTCTACATTTCTTGGTACTATTATCGTATGAATCATATATTTCGGACTTCTTTACATTGCTATTATTATTTTCGAATGTGGAACATTTCCTAAAATGAAATAATGCATATCAATGTCTATTTCTTAGATTTACGAGTACTTACTGTTACTTGTTGTTTGGAATCTGTAACACATTATGGCCGTGATAGCGTACTGGTTTAGGGGGCGTTCTGAGAGGCAAGCATAGTTAAAAAAAAAAACTCGACACATCATGTTCTAGTGAAAACACGGCAAGCTTGAAACACTGACTACGGGGAACATTGTGCTCTCGTGCAGAAAGCAAATGGCGGCAGCAGAAACAGTGTGTCGGACAGAGATTTTCGCAGAAAACAACATGTATTCACATTAAAATGGTTCAAAACTACATTTACGAAGTTCCACAATGCTACAGAAAATTATTACGGTAACATTATCGTATGAGGGAAACGGATTCCTTCAAATTTACAGGAGAAAGTACTTACGGAAATCATTTTCTTTAGCGTTGTGGAAGTTCCTGAATGTAGATTCTCGTGTTGTTTTCTCTGTCCGACATGATGTTTCTGCACGAGAGTGCAATGTTCCGTGTGTTAAGATGATGCAACCCCGTAGCCAGTGTTTCAGCCTCGCCGTGTTTTCACTAGAACATGACGTGTCAAGTATCTTTTTTTTTTTTTTTTTTTTTAAACTATGCTTGCCTAACTTAACTTAACCTTACGGAAAATGGTTTTTGGGGCTAACGTCAATGGTTTGCGACGTATTAGCATAATTTCAAATCCGGGCACGAAAGTAGATAATTTCCGGTGAACGAGGTTGCAACACTGCATAAATTGACAAAACACTCGCACAATGCGCCCTGAACCAGTACGCTATCGCCCGCCATAATGTGTTTCAGAATTGAAATAACAAGTAACAGTAAGTACTCGTAATTGTAAGAAATAGACATTATCTTAGTTAGAAATGCATTATTTCACCGTAGGAAATGTTCCGCATTCCAAAATAGTACTTTAGCAATGTAAAAAAGTGCGAAATATATGATTTATAGGTGTCACCCCCTAACTATAATAGTACCCTTATTTTTTGTAGCCCTACATTAGTATTTGAATTATGGTTTCTTTGCTTCCTACTTCTTCTTCCTTTTTCTTTCTCTTTCTCGGATTTGAAGAATCGAACTGGGTGAAATATACATATTATGTAATTATGGACATGCATGTACCTAGTTCAGTGTAAATTAGTAGTTAGGTAGGAAATCGTTCTGTTAAAGTTCTTAGAAGCAAATTTTAACGGAAATATTCAGACTTGGTAAACTAGACAGAGAGAGTTGTCAATTTTGTAGCATGCATTTTTTGTTTAATTTGTGTCGTAGGAATGTTGGAAATACCAGGGGCTTCTTAATGCATAGTGTAAATGTAGATTTTACATTACAGTTACTCAGAATGTTGTTTGTACAGATGAAGTGTGAGAATTAAAGGAAAGCAAAAAAATTACAATAAGCCTTATTACATTAGATATTCTCCTTACATGTAATTATAACACTCATGGTGATTTATTTACAACAGTTTGTTCTCCCATAAACTTTTATTAATAACAAAAAGCATACATTTTAGCACAAACATTCTACTTTGATGTCACATTTCTGTTAGTACAATTGCAATGGAAACAGAAAAACAAACAAAAATGTTACAAAATGAGACAGTTTAATAGCCGCGTGCCTCTTGGCCTTAATAACTGCTTGGCGTCTCCTGTGCATAGAAGTGACAAAGGTCTTGCAGATGTCTGAGCTGCTCACGTTATTCTTCAGGATGATATTACAAATATGCTTATCCTTAATTACATGCATTTTCCCAACTACTTTATTCAACATACAGGCCAATCATAATGGATCCTCCACCATGTTTTACCATAGTCGTTGTATTGGCAGCATTGTCTTGCGTATTTGCCTTCCTCCACACACTGATCACACAATCTGGTCCGTGCAGGTTTATTTTGGTTTAATATGACAAGATCACGTTGTCTCAAAATTCCTGATCCTTATGTAAATGCTCTTTAGCAAATCCAAATCTGTCGATACGTTTGTCCTGTACGAACAACATTGTGAGTAACTGTATATCCGAATTATTTTTTAAAAATACTTGTGTTGGCATTGCACCTTTGTCTTACAATGATAATTCAAACTTTCGTAAACCATGTTTGAGCCAAAAATAAATTCAGATAATATTTTATTCATATATTGGTGTAATAAATTATGTATATGATATGTTGTCATATTTTTGGTGCTACTTTACTATACGTGAGACACCTATCAATGATTTATTTTGCAATTTTTTACATTGCTAATGTACTAATGAATTTCTAACGAAAATAATGTCTATTTCTTACATTAACGAGTACTTACTGTTGTTCCTTATTTCCACACACAATATGGCGATAGCTTACCCATTCATCGCACGTTGTGCCAATGTTTTGTCGATTTTTTCACCAAAGAAGTTGAATTTTTGACAGAATAATTATTTAAACCATTGACGTTAGCCCCACAACCATCCACGGGTAGCCCCCAAAACCATTGATGTTAGCCCAAAAATTTACGATAGCCCCACGAACCATCACGGGGACGAGGTATGCTTACTAGGTTAGGTTCCATTAGCACTCCTTTCGTTCAATTTAGCATATACTGACAACATCGGGTTTTCTCGATGAAAGAAAATACATGGGGGGGGGAAGGGGGTGGCAAAGACAGTTTACTATCCCGTGGTTGAAAAAGGTTAGCATTGTGCGGAAGAAAATTTGGCAAAAAGTGGGGACCACCACTGCTGTCAAACTCTGGTGAAGGAGATATTCAAATGGAGGAGGTGTGGACTCTTAGTATGCCATAAGATTGTTTTAGTGCTCGGTCCAAGGCACTCATGTGCCACCTTTCAAGTGTTAAAAGAAGAAAAAACGTAACTGTTCTTTGATGCTTTTATATCTTGTGATTTATGGTTTCTGCAGCTTGAAATGAATTTTATGTTATATAAAATTGGTTGATTAAAATAAGGTCATCATTTTTGAGGGTGTGTATTAGTGAGGAGTCCTATGTTGACTTTGTACTCATTCATTGATTTCATTTATTTTACTTCCCTTCTCTGCCACGTTTGGCTAATCTTGAAGATGAGGATGAATGGTGAGAAGATGAAGTGGATGAAAGGACAATCACACGCACACAATCCAAATCCAACGGAGGATTATACTGGCTATGAGTCCACATGCGAGAGAATAACCAGTCTGCAAAAAGCAGTCCACGTGGAAGAGAGGTTGACATCTGGGTGTCTTGAGAAAGGATCACCCATTTGTACTCATGGTGTATGACAGAGAAAATTACAGAAACTATTTATGCATTGACGAGTTTTGTTACGTTGAAGTATTGGAAAAAGTGCAACTTCTACTTCAAGAAAAATACACCACATTTAGAAAATCTATAAGTGTTCACGAAAAAATTGTACTTTCTCATTTAGCATTAATTATCCACAATGAAACAGAATTCAATTCAAGGGCACCCACTGAGATGTCTGTAAAAAGTTTATGTAATTCGAATGGTAAAGTTGTAGCCAAATTTTTGTACAAATAATATTGTTTTCTGCGATTTACAGGCTATCAGTTACAGCAATTGACCACCATGTCCAACAATTTAATGAGAGAACGTTTTTACAGGAAACATTAGGATCATGTTAACTTATGTAACTAAGTGTGTGCAGACGGAAAAATTTTGGTCGGGATGGGATTGGGAAGAAAATATTAATAATCCTGACAATTGGGAGGAAGAAATTCTCCATTTCCCAACCAGATCTGAAAATTTTCTGGGATACTAGGGTTTTTTCCCATTCCAGTCAGGGTAGCTGCTGCGGCAACGATGACATCACCGAAGACCTCATATGTTTAAAGTCATTGTTTTTGTAATTTTGGAATGAAATCTGTTAATTTCAAGAAATTTCAGACAATTATAGTGCAGAAAATATTGAGAATTAACCTCTTTTAAATAAGATCCTTTGGAATTTCTCAGCTGTCCGGGATTACGAAATACCTTGAAGGTCAGGAGGTTAAGTGGTCTTTCTTTGATATGTATGTCTCTTTCAAACAATGTAACTTGAAACACTATGTCAGATTGTGGAATATCAAGAGTGATAGGGTGTTTTATTTCAGAGCTCAGCAATAATAATGGAACAACCTCCTCGAGCACGTGGACGTGCCCGTGGGAGACATCCTGCAGCAGAAGTGCCGAACCCAGGTCAGCTACACCGTGAACAAGGAAGACCTGCCCCTGGATTACGTGCAGCAGGAGAAGTACCACAACAGTATGGTAATCAAGGATTGCATCATCAGCTACCAGTAAGTTTTTCATTGTTAATTAACGTATGGTGAAAAAAATTTGCACAAAGTTTGCAACCCTGCGGAACTGGCAATATTGAACACTGACACACCATTTGAGCTGTGTTGGATTGTACGTCTACCAGTTATGTAGTGTGAAGAGCAAGAGAAGGTTGGTGTAAAAACAAGTCAGTATGGAGCTGAAAGAAGACGACCATCGAAAAATGATCGTGCAATATTGGACAGAGAATCGTGATATTCAAAAGTCTGAGCTTGTGAGACATTTTCAACGTGTAGGATTTTCCCGTCGTACGGTTTATAATATTGTGTCACAATTGGAGAAGGGAATCATTGTGGAAAGAAAGCCGGGCAGTGGACGGAAGTCGAAGTTAAATGAACCCAGAGTGTTACAACAACTGCGACGTGTTACTGCAGGTAAGGTGGCAAAATCCTACCGTGAGCTTGGTAGGAGGTTTCAGTGTGATAAAAACACAGTGAAGAAAGCATTACAGAAGATGGGGATACGGAGATATAAACGAAAAACTATGCCAAAAGTGACGGAGCAACAAGTTGTCCAGAAACAGCATTTATGAACCCTTGTGACAAAAACGTTCACTGCAACAAATGACGTGATTTGTATCATTGACGATGACTTATTTCACCCTAGATGGCAATGAGTGGCAGCCGAAAACCTACTATGATCCTGGAACTGCTGCCGTGCCCGATCCAGTGTGTTTTTCTACCAAAACCAAATTCCCACAGAAGGTGTTGCTATGGCAATTATCTTTCTTATTTTTTTTACGCTTGCCATGAGTGAGAAAGGACTGTCGAAACCTCAGTTTTTCAATCCTGGCCTTGCACTCAACGCCGACCGGTATGGAAAGTTCTGTTTGCCTAAAGTGAAGCAGTTTATCAATGAATACCATCGTGGGGACAATGTTGTTTTTTGGCCAAATTTAGCCAACTGCCATTACACTGCACAAAGTCTTGCGGCCATGGAGCACTTAGGTATCCCTTACATATCCAAAGAACAGAATCCCCCTCATGTTCCCAACTGTGGCCCATTGAAGATTTCTGGGCAAATTTAAAGCGGATGGTGTATGCCAATAATTATCAACCACGAACCGTTGCAACCCTCATCCAACGGATCCGCAGATGCTTGTGCGATGTTGATCCATCAACATTTGCTCCATCTATGCAGAAAGTGTCCCAAAATTGTTGCAAGGCCAGCAGACTCGGTGTGAATGTGTTTGTTCATTGATGTTCAGATATCACCCTTGTATACCAACCAGCACCCGAAATACATCTGT
This sequence comes from Lepisma saccharinum, assembly GCF_977018435.1. Classification (NCBI taxonomy): domain Eukaryota; kingdom Metazoa; phylum Arthropoda; class Insecta; order Zygentoma; family Lepismatidae; genus Lepisma; species Lepisma saccharinum. Next base: position 24,988,379 of record NC_139249.1, on the reverse strand, counting down.
GCATTTTTGCCCTTGACCGCAGCATTTTCTTTTTGTGCAAATTTTTTACACCATACGTTAATGATTTTGTTAGATCATTATTTCATGTTCCCTTGTTTCTTTATAACATTTCAGTCTCGGCAAGATTGAGCAATCGTACATATGAAAAGAGATTTTGTAGCCAGCATGTAAATAGATGTAAAATAATAATAACCCATGGTGCAAGAGCCCATTGAGGGTCCGTGCCTACCCACAGACTAATTTCCTCACGATGGTGGAAACATGACCGTAAAGATTGTAAGTACAAATCTCTGTTGAATCACAATTTCAGATTTACTTTCTGATGAATTGTCTAGTTTCTGCACGTTAGGAGAAACTTCTAATTGTATTAAATTGTTTCTTTCAGGAGGGTGCAGTGGGTGGCAGGGCCACACACCCTCTGCGACCTGATCACCAAGGTGGAGGAGATGAGGCGCTCAGTGGAAGAATGATGCACATGAACATCAGAGGTAGGTTTGATCAAAGTTCCGATTGTTGAATTCCGAATTTGCCACGGTCCCGGGTTCGAATCCCGGTCGGGTATGGTTGTTTGTGAATGTCCATTCATCAATTTCATCATTTCATCACTCATCCACATCTTCGCAAATTAGCCAAGAGGCACAAAACGCGAAGTAAAATAAACTAAATCAATCAAAACCGAATTTGCCATGTTGCATAGTAATTTTTTTATATGGTTTTATTTCTAATGATGTCTTTAACACATACTTCAGAGTCTTAGTGATTACGTACCACATGTTTTCTGGAGAACAATTTTTCTCTTCCATATACTCCTGCGTGATTCTTTGTTTGCCGTCATCTTGAATATGGACTGCTTCTGCCATCTACTTCATGTACATGTGGTGCAAAAAGGTATTTTGTCGCTTAATCATTTTGTTAGGTGGATTAGGTTTAGGGGTCTTAGCACTAATAAAATATCCATTATTTTCACTACAACATGTGTTACAATTAGGCCCACTTTAGACAAAAGCATTTTCATTAGAAAAATTCATAACATTTATGCCATGACCAAAATGCTACCAGGTAAAGTGAGAAATCTTGTGGAATTTCTCAAGGATAGAATTTGTCTTATTTCTGTAGCATTTTTCATAGCATTACCAATCAGGAGCAAGTCCTAGGTCATGAGCATATTTAATGGTGGCTGAGTGAGATTTAAACAATGTATCACTTCACATTTTAAAAGCCGATGGCTATTCAACTGAGAGGATAATCATTTCCTATAAAAAGATTTGATACATAGTAATTGCACTGTTTAAGTACATACATTATAATGTATACTGTACACGTATGGAAGAATATTTTAGTTGTTTCAATTGTAAACACCGTACACTCACCATAGATGATTGCAACTTGACGTGCCCTTTGTGCTGTATATATTATACATTGTAATCGCAAAAGCTAAATGAAATGTTACATGAAATTCTTCTGTGTAAAGTAAGTACCTATAATTTTTTGTTTTTTTACATAGCATTAATGCTAGCAAATATGTTAAGGGAAATGCTTGCATCTATGGCAGGCCTTAGTCAAATATGGTGAAAATGTGACATACAAATTACCAAATTGATCAAACATACTACTACACCATGTGATATATTAAGTCGGGCCTTTATTGGAGACACTTTGGATTGGTTACTCCGCCTGAAAATTGTGGAGAAATCAAGGGAATCATTAGAATTTTGGAAATTTTTATATTATAGACATCATAATTGAGGCAAATTTTTTTGAGCAAAATCAAACTTTTAATGATATAGTTTTACAAGAATGTGCAGCTACTAGACAAATCGTTATTTTGTCTCTAACCAGACATGACGAACTATCAGTAAGGAAGGTGAGAGAATTACGTTCTTCATGTAGAGTGAGCAGTGCCATAAAAAGTGGCAGTGAGGCATGACAAGATTTTGTATACCTTCATCCTACACTTCTGCTACCAATCCATCGAAAAATGCTACTAACTTCTGGATGTACCTTGTATACAGCCTATTAAGTAAAACATACTTTTACAAAATGCACATGTGCAGCATGAGACCCCAAGATAGAATCATAACTTTTAGAAAATAATTTAAAAATGAAAAGCAAAATCAGACATTTCTGTCTGAAAATTTCAGTTTTTGCAAATAATTGTTTTGTGCTATATTTAGTGTTGTTAGTTATGGATTGATTATTTGAAATGTGTTAAATGTATGGTACATTTATTATCTGTTTTTATGTAAAATCCATCCTTTTTTTTCAACAATCATCAGCCACAGTGCAGATTTTCTAAGTTTTAGTAAGCTTTCTTAACTTAAATGATGACTTAAGAAACGTTATAAGTATAGTTTTCAGGGTGGCTACCTGGAATTCTACATGAATTATTGGCTCCGGGAATTATGCGTGAATTTTTCACCATATACGTGAAAAATTGCAACTTTAATTAATCCAAATCCCATTGTATATACATGCATATTTATAAATACCCTGAGGAAAGTTTTTCACAGTTTAACATTTATCTTTATCGAGGAAGGAAAAGAAAGCTGCGTGGAAAATATAACAGAATTCTCTCAGTCCATTTACTTTGTCAGTGTCTTTTGCAGAATAATTTATCCAACAGGCGGAAGATTATTACAAGACGTCTTGAAGTTGAATAGTTAAATTTGACTTTGAAATTCTTATTCAGTTAACAATTTTCTGTAGATTACTATATCCTGTAATTGACTTAACGTTTGTAGATGTATTTGTAGTCTGAGTATGTGAAATGGTAAATGCAAGCTCTGCACTGTGTGTGTGTATATATATATATATATATATATATATATATATATATATATATATATATATATAAATCAAAGAAGGTAAAAGGAAACACTCACCGGACAGTAGAAAAATTCAAAATTTTCGCTAACTTCGTAGCATCATCGGTGTGAGGAGAAAGAGACTGAACCGGAATATTCCTTTAATATATTTGTGTGTGTAGGTGGTGATAGGCAGTAATACGTAAGGTTGAAATAGAGAAAAAACATCTGCTTGTACCCTTGAATTTTTGGAAAATTTGCCTTGAAGACCCGGAATTATACTTGAATTTTATCATTGTCCTAGAGTGGCCACCTTGGGTTTTGTGTGGAACAAATAATTGTAATACTGTGTCCTCCTAGCACAGAAATACTATGTCATGGGAGGGGGATGAATATCATGACATGCACCTGGGTATCCAATGTTTTTGTTATGGTACTGAGAATGAGAAATCATTTTATACAACTGGAAACTTATGCAGCACTCTAAGGTAGCTAAAAGATTGAGATACAAAATAATTAAAATCCAGTAAAAATTTGTACTGGGACAAGGAGAGAAAGAGAGAGAATTAACAAGACAATTACATGTATAATGTGGGATAATGTAAAATTGTAGGTATTTTGTAATCGTACTGTTTTGAATGAGCAGTGCCTAATGCTTGCTACAGAAGGCTGTAAGTTAGTGTACGTCTTTGTTTTATCCAGCTGTTATGGCTAACCCATAGACATAAAAATGTAACAAAAATAAATGTGTATTTTTATTGATAAATCTGTTCATGTATTACTATTTCTTTTCCAGCCCCTAGTGGTCCAGGAGGAGATGCCCCTAGTCGCGGTGGCATACGACAAGGGAGGTTCCTCCCAGAATTTGTACGAACAAGACCTGAGCAGTGTGGATCAAAGAAAGGTAAGCACATTTTTTACATGGTTCGATTTCTATTTGTATCTTTTAACACATACTTGGGAGTTTTAGGGATTACGTACTCCGTGCTTTCTTGAGAATGGTTTTTCTCTGAGCTACTGTGTACTTTCCAGTTACCAAGAATGCACCAAAATGCTTTCGTAGTTACGTTGGTAGGGTCTCAAGCACAACATTTGTTTGAGTTGAGCCTCATGTGGAGAGCCAGTAGAAAGTAAATGTGGGAGTAGGCTGTGGAATGCTTTGTTAATGGGAAATGTGGATGTTTGAGTAAGCTACCAAATCTTCTTTTCAGAAGTTCAAATAGTGCTGATTACTTTTAGGAAGCTCCAAATTTATTCTCACAATCATTATCACTATTTTATGATACTATCGGGTGTCCGAGAAGTCTTTGTATGAAAACAAAAATTAACTGTATCCGCTATATGCAACATAGACATGAAAAAATGGTACCAAAATGTTCGGAAACTATTCAAGTTTTATTGGCAATAGGAAAGAAATCAATAAATCTCCACGTGAGCACCCTTGGTAGCACGGAGTACATCTAGTCGAAATTCAACTTTTCGCCATGCATTAGCCAACATCAAAGGAGGGATTGATGTGATGACTTGGGTTATCCGTTGTTGCAGAGTTGCAAGATCGGATGCAGGAGTTCTGTAGACATTGTCTTTCACATAACTCCATAGAAAAAATCTAAAGGGGTTATGTCTGGAGATCATTCAGGCCACGCCGTCGGTCCATCTCGACCAATCCATTTTCCAGGAAATGTCTGTTCAAGGTAGGAACGAACCTCCAGACTCCAATGTGGCGGTGCACCGTCTTGTTGAAATATAACATCTGGGTGGTATTCTAGCAATTGAGGAACAGCAAACAATTGCAACATGTCGAGATACACTCCAGATGTTACAGTGTCCTCACAGAAAAAGAATGGTTCGATTATTCTGTCATGCAGCAACGTGCACCAAACGTTCACCTTCGGGTTGCCCATGGTCGATTTCCTCACCTCATGAGGGGGCTCTTTACCCCAGATACGCACGATGTTTGAAACTGTCTCTGCACTGTTTTTTGTGACCTGCTCTCGTGAAACCACAGGACACACTCAGCCTTTTTCTGATTTGTGTACATTTCCGGTTTGCTGGACCCTGGCACTGCTACACTACTGCAACGGTACAGAAATCTGAAACAAAAAAAACTTGAATAGTTTCCGAACATTTTGGTACTATTTTTTCATGTCTATGTTGCATATAGCGGATACAGTTAATTTTTGTTTTCATACAAAGACTTCTCGGACACCCGGTATATCTTATATGAACTAAAAATACCTTGTTGATGACAAGCACAGATACTTCCGTAAGGTAGTTTTTACATATTTTTTTCTTATTAATAAATTGGAATGCCAAAGAGTGGTAATTCACCAAGGTTGAAATTTACTGTAACAATCATTTCCACAATTCTGCGATACTTGTCTTTCTCCTACGAAAGTGCAAAAATCATTAAACATTCAGAACTGTTACCGTGAATTGCAGCAGCTGTCCATTTCACCTCCTTTATTGCAATAAAGTAACTGTTGCTTCTTGTTCTGCAGAGGAAGTAATCTGCAATGTACATTTCATTCTAGTTTGGCAATTTACTAACTGATTCTGGACAATTATCTGCTTAAATTTTTGTTGTATGTACATACTGCTTGCGTGATTGTAACGACCATGAACTACGAGAGAAAAATTTGATAAAATTTGAATGGATAATTTTTGATACATGATCAAGTAAGGAGGAAATAGGAGACACTCACCAGACACTGGATATATTTATGCCACTACAGGCTTCTTCAGATTAGGTGAAATATAGCAGAAAAGACTTGTTGCCAGGTCCTGAGCAAAGAGACAGTTGGCACGGAAAAATGTGGTTCTATCACCAGGTCTGATTCCATTGGTTTATTTTAGTTCACTCCTCTGCCACTATTGGCTACTCTCAAGGATGAGGATAAATGGTGATAAGATGATAGATGAGAGGACGATCACAAACACACATGCACAGGACACAACACCAGTCCCACATAGAATTATGCTGTCTGTGAGTTCCGAGTGCCAGAGCCTCATTAGCATGCAAGACTGGAGTTACCTGATGTACTAAGGAGAGAGAGGTTGACATTTCAATGCCTTATAGGTAGGGCTGTGCGATATAGTCAATATATCTAGTATCAAAAATACCGAAATTGACGATACCGATAATATTGATATTGATGATACCAATAGTATTGATATTGACGATACCGATAATATTGATATTGACAATACCAATAATAAAGAAAACCCACAGCTGAAAAAATCTCAGCTATGTGAGAGAATGGAGTGAAAGGCCAGGAACTAGAACTGATGGAGGTCATCGGATTCGTGTTCAGCTGGGGTTTTCTTTAAGAGCATGATAAACTCAAGATCGTGCAGTACTGATGTCTAACACATTCATCCCCATAACATTCCCTCAGTCTCAGATGAATGTCAATTTGTAGCACATTTTCTGCGGTTATAAACTCGATGACGGCACGCTACTTCAGGTGCTTAACCAACATTGCATGGTTACATGCTGACATTTTCCTCGCAATAGTTCAGCACCCCCTGGCGATAGAAGTTTGAAACCTTCAATGGAGAAGGTGGAAAATCTTATAAGTGTAATGTATGGTTGCTCAAAATCCAAAATGAGTTTACAAGGTAACAAAGAAAATAAAAACATAGGAAGCGTTACTTTGCAGCATGCCCTCGTATATATACTTTATTGCAGAGCCATTTCAGGATTGTAATATTGTTCATTGACATTCCAAATTACAGTTTGCAGAATTTCAACACAAAATGTTAATAAGAAATGAAATTAGACATGCCATATTTAATGCAAAATGTTGAATTTTTCACGAGTTTTGTATCTCCTAAACCAATTAAATCTCAAACTCAAAATTTTTACTGAAGTTACTTATCCTGAAGTACTGTATTGTGTACATATTTCAGATTTTTAAACAACTGCTCACCAGAGATATTTAACCCTGAACTTGGAATTTTTTAACAAAAAGTACATGTTTATGACCCTGTAGAAAAACAAATATTAAAGTCTCAAGCTTCAAATAATTTTGACGTACTCTATTGGTACGCAGGTACTTGCGCAAAAAAATTCGAGTGTCAAGCAAACTGCCTTCCCCCTCAAAAAAATGTTCGAAAATGTCATTTTGAGCGATTAAAATACACGATTTTAACCTTAAAATTTATTATGAAGGAATAATATTTAGAAAATTACACAGAAATAAAATTGTAGCCTATAATGTGCTTAACATCACAGATTTTGTCTCATTGTCGTAGGAATTACCAGAGCTGAGAAAAAAAAGTTGCCGCTGATGCTTACGAATGGAGAAAATGAGGCGCGCCATGATAAAAAAATGCCCGCCATCTTCAAATCGGTGATAGTAAAAATAAAATAAGAGTGGTTTTGAACTGTCAATATATGAGGCTCACACCACTCAAAAAATAAACTTTTTTAAAAATGGTCAAGCAACCAGGTTGTATGATTTCATATGGATTGACCCTGGAATATTTTTCAAAACTGCTAAAGGGATAGGTTTGGAAGTTAGCAAAGAGAAAACTAAATATATGCTTATAGGCTGAAACCTAGTGTTAGATAACAATCAAAATCTAATTATTGATAACAACTCGTTTGAACCAGTTTCCAAATTCAAATACTTAGGAGTAATATTAACAAATGAAAATTATATTAAAGAGGAAATAAAAAGTAGGCTTAATTCAGGAAATGCATGTTACTTCTCTCTTCATAAACTTTTGTCTTCTTGTTTAATATCTAAGAAACTAAAAGTTAAAATATACAAAACAGTAATTTTGCCTGTAGTATTATATGGATGTGAAACTTGGTCCCTTACATTGAAAGAGGAATATAAATTGAGAGTATTTGAAAATAAGACCCTTAGGAAAATCTTTGGACCTAAAAGGGATGAGGAGACAGGTGAGTGGAGAAGGTTACATAATTTTGAAGTACATAATTTATATTCATGTCCAGATATTATTAGAATAATTAAATCAAGAAGACTTATGTGGGCAGGCCATGTGGCACGAATGGGATAGGAAAGAGGAGTTTACAGGATTCTTGTTGGGAAACCTGATGGTAAGAGACCTGTAGGAAGGCCAAGACGAAGATGGAGACAACGTTGAGTTGGACCTAAAGGAAATCGGTAGGGATGGAAAAGAGTATATAGATCTTGCTCAAGATGGAAGGCCTGATTTGCTGCAGCCATGAACCTTCGGGTTTAAAAGGGCTAGAGAGTTAGTTAGTTAGTTATATTATATATTGGGTGGATGGCATATTTGCCTTTTGCAATGTGAATCTGGAGGGTATGGAAGGTGATGACAGTAGGAAACCTTGGGCAGTTGCTTTTGGAAACAGGGGGGTAATTGGTTGTGGGGTGAAGGGGTATTGTGTTTGTTTGTGTGAGTATTTAAGTTCACTTCATGCACAGATAGGCTTATTTGGACTGGACCTACAGTTTAAAGTGAGATCTGAACCACTATATGCATCCACCGCGTATCAAACCTGGGACTCCTTAATTACAAGGGTAATGTGAATCAGGATATATAAGTGTTTATTTAGAGCCAAAATGACCATAAGTTGGGCGTTTATAAAAAGATTGGGGTGTGTTTGGATAAACCATTGCATTTGTGAAATACTGTTGATTGATTGATTAATTTGTTGTTTTAAGTCCACTTTATGGACAGGTAGGCTAATTGGAACTGGATCTACAGTTTAAAGTTGGATCTGAACCACTGTGCCATGTGCCTCCATAAAATACTGTTGAAAACCACCAATAATGACTTAAGTTGTTGAAATGCCTGCATTATTGTCTGAAGTGATTTGTAGGGATATCAGCATACCAGTTCAACCCTAGTAGTCTCCTCCCCTCCTTTCCTCCCCTCCCCCCTTGTTGAGTGTTTTGCTGTGATAACATTCACTGTCACATGTACTGAATAAAATTTGCTTCTTACACTTTCTTCTTGCAGGTGAGTCAGGACAGCCTGAGATTTTGACTGCAAATTATTTCCAGTTGGTAAAAACAACTGACTGGTGCCTGTACCAGTATCGTGTGGACTTCGCGCCGGAGGTGGACGACAAGCGCCAGAAAAAATTGCTTTTGCGGATCCATAAGGCTGAGATAGGTGGCTATCTCTTTGATGGAACAGTCTTGTTCGCGTCACGCAGGTTGCACCCCGATGTAAGTACAATAAATATCAAGTATCCTTTATAGACATTGTGATGGTCTTCCTAGAGCCGTGGTAGAGTTGGTAGAGCATTTGGCTTCCACGTGGAAGACCTGGGTTCAAACCTTGTGGAAAGGTGATTTGGTCCAGGAATTTTTCCAGCAATTTCCCTGTTTCTGCGTAGCTGAGGTCCACCCAGCCTCGAAAATGGGTACCTGGTTGCAACCCTGGGAGGTAAAGGCAACGGGACACCATGCTGATCACATCATCCCAACTGTGGCCAAGTCTAAGAATATGTGGAGCTCTATATCTCCACATCACCCCATATGCCTTCATGGTACGTCTTCACATGCCCTGAGGTGCCTTTACTTTACCTTCACCTTGATTGTCTTCTTAGAAACATGACTATGAAAGTAGTTATTCACATGAATGATCTCTTTTTATATTGTTTTACTTGGCGGTTAACACACTAGTACACTGACCTTGCATGTAAGTAGGGTGCATCACATGTATAAAGATTTGGTTTCAACAATTTATAATAATGATTTTTGTTATTATTGTTTCTGAAAAAATCTAGGTCCATACATTTAGTGCAGTGACCTTATGACAAAAATTTGTTGAGAACATTGTGTGAATTAACGGCAGGATGCCGGAGATTTTCACCCCACAAAACATTTTTTCCCCTGCAGGGATGTTTTTATTCTCTTCAGAGGAAATGAAAATGAAAGCATAGTATACCATTTTTTAACTATGCAACAAACATAAGTGAAAAATCATTTGTGTTCATTAAGGGCATGCGATACTGTTTCCATGAACTTCTCCCAAGCTCTTCCGTCCGTGGCAGTGTGCCAACTTAGCTCTCTTGGAGCCAGATGTGGCTCTTTTGTGCACTCGTTCAGCTGTGAACTGGGACGCCCACCCCCGTGCCCCACTATGATGCCATTACTGGTTCCAGCCTGCATAGTCCAACTCTTGCCATACTTATACATTTTGCACATGCATGACTTAATATTGTTATATTGGTTGCATCACCCCACTCCCTCTTATCTCCCCAGCTACTTCTTCATAGCGCCGTGTTTGACATGAAATTGACATAATATTGTTATCAGGAAATCCTGTATTTTCCATTTCATATGACCATGGGTGGATTATTGAGATGTGCGATGCCGCCGGATCTAGATGTCGAAAACTAAGAATAAATTGTCATCAATTTATACTTAACGATAATAGCAGTGCCCCCACCCCTTGGACAACTAACATTATCCTAGGAGGCACTTTATCCAGCCTTTGTAAATCTATCTCTTTGAAGTCAGTCTTAACTCCAGTGAAGGTGAAATTTAGTTCTTTTATGCGCATCAGGTTTGGCAATACTGAAAGGAGGCAGGGAGAAAAGCATTGATCTTATGGGAGTATCATTTGATTCGCTCTCCTGGGAATATTAAACTTCTGATGGAATAGAAAAATATATCAATGGGAAAAGGCCAGTTTGAAGATGGATTTCACCAGCGGAAAAGTCGTAACTTCCATTTGATTAGCCTCAACTTGATGTTGAAGTTGATTCCCCATAAGGAATACATGGGATTCCGAAAATTCTTATTCATCATATTTTTCAAACATCGTGTCCAGCTTAATAATATAGATAAGAAAACGTTTCCACTTGCAACATGGAGAGAAATTCATACTCATGGATACACCCAGGTTTTTTTTTTAGTAGCAGTGCCCATTTGGGTGATATTTAAATAAATGCACAATTGGTGCATAACTGTATCTCCTCCCCTTAATGGTCTTGTCATCAAAGATTTACCTGTCGAAAAGTATGCAGCCTTGTGGATTAACCTTTAGCCGCCGGAGCTCTGTATTCTGTGCCTGTATTCTCGTTCACGCCGGTGCATTTTCAAGCGTGCGCTTTTTAAACTTACGTAAAAAAATCGTACCTCAAGAACTAATTGTCGTACACAGATGATGTCATTTATTTTGTTTTCTTTCTTGAAGAGAGGTCTTTTAGAGGAGGTAAAATTTATACATTGTGCGTCCCAATAATTAGTGTTAAACGAAGAGGAAGAAGAAGAAAGTTGAGATACCCCTGTATCTCCCTCAATAGATCGAAGTGTAAGGAAAAAGATGTATGTAGCGGTGGTACATTCCTACAACTGTGCAAAGTCTTGATGGAATTAGACTGATACTTCTTGAGTAAAAAAAATAAAAAACCTTATATGAAGCTGCAGTGTTGCCAGCTTTGGGACAATGTCCGTAATTCCGCTTCTAGATTTGGCCCTATGGATGTTGAATGGACCAAATTTGGAGGAAATCACGTCAAGGGACCACTCTATAAGCATATGTCATGCACATGCCAGAACTTTGGAAAAAATGGGGAAATTATAGGTTTCGGAAATTTTGCGTAATTATGGAACATTTCAAATTTTAGACCTTTGCCCCCGCTTCCCCCCCGGATCCATAATTTTCGAATTTTACTTAAAATGTTGCTTTTTACTCATTCTTACATTTAGAATTTAAATGGTTCAAAAATATGCAGTAGTTCAGGAGTTATAGCCTTTTATTTTCAATTTATCCCTTAGTAACAAAGGGGAAACAAGAGCTTTTTCAAACGACACTTGTTAATAATAGTAACAATGGATGTATTGTATAATACAGTACATAATACCTTTACATGTAAACTAATGAGCAAAGAAGACAACTGAAATACAGTGTACAGTTTTCAAGAAAAAGCACGTTAATTGCTTCCGTGTGCTAACACATGGTCGGGGCAAATTTTGACAATTGGGTTTTTGCCCCGGCATTCCCCCTGAGTCCTTAATTGTTGGACGTAGCTTAAAATGTTGCTTTTTACTCATTCTTGCTTTTGGAATATATATTTTTTCAAAACGATGCAGTGGTTTACAAGTTATAGCCTCTTTTAGAAAGCTATCCCATAGTAATAGGGTGGTAACAAAGGGAAACAAAGGAATTTTTCAAACTTTGCCTGTTAATAGTAGTAACAATGGATGTATTGTTTTGTAATTAGAGTATGTCATACCTTCATATGTCATATGTATACTAAGGATAAAAAGGGACAGAACTGAAATATCGTGTGTAGTTTTTGAGAAATTTCACGCTAATTGCTGCCGCACGCTGCTGGTCGAAATATCGACCATCCAGTGTTAAGGGGTTCACATGTGGCGGTCGAAATTTCGACCGTCAGGTGGCTAGAGGTTAAAGGAGGACACCATCCTCATCAACCTCACCGAACATGCATGAAAACTTGGGGGTAGGTTAAATGAACATTAAGTTTGAACCTGGAAATAGAAATTTGGTGAGGTTTACTAGTTCGATAGATCTTTATGTGTACGAGTGTGGGATTTCTTAGAATGTAAATATACTAAGCGTTTCTAAATTACATGTAAATGTCACCATCTTAGAACTGGAAGGCAATAGTTTAGTTTACTGACTGGTAACATACAAGGTCTGTCCAAAAGGTATCGGGACTACATTCAGGAAAAGAAAAATGATTGCATATATATATATACACAATGGGTTAAAATACTTCAAAATAAGATCCTTCTGCATCAATACGACGTTGCCAGCACTCCTGCCACGCTTGGTACGCCTCCTGGAAGTCTGCAAATGGAATCTCCTTCAGGCACTGCATCGAAGCTGCTTGCACTCTTTCAAACGTCCCATAATGATGTCCTTTCAGGCTCCATTTCAGTCGAGGGAAGAGAAAAAAGTCGAGCGGGGCCAGGTCTGGACTGTTGGGTGGCTGAGGCAGTGTTACCACTTTGTGCTTTGCCAGAAACTCCCTTACATGTAGCGAAGTGTGACTCGGGTTCCCTCCATGGTCCATGCACTGCAAAGACAGAGGCAACTGAGCCGGCAATCACATTGTATACCTGACATCCTCGACCAACGTCCCTGCCCATGAAGACCACCCTTCACTCCTTCCTCTTTGCTAGAAACAATCAGTCCTGATAATTTTTGGACAGACAATGTATATATAAATTTGCATACCAAAGAGAAAGAAAGTAGTTCCAAAAATGAAATCGGAAATACACCACTGATGCCCATTTGCACCAACATCGATTTACTCGCGAATAAGAGTAAATTCACAGTTAACCCACGAATCGGCTGAATATCTGTTGCACCAACAGAAACTCTGGGTAAGCTGGCAGTAAAAGGAGGATCAACTTTACCCTCCGAGATGGGTGAGTAAATGCGAAGTTAACCCACGTGCATCAGAATCATGGCTGCCATCTGCAACCGGTAATGTATCACTTCAGAATTTCAAAACTAAATAAATGTAAAATGGGAAGTATTGACACAAACTGCATACAAAAAGCGAGAAATATAGTCCGTTATTAAATAGTATATACTTTGGAAAATGCTTATTGTGCATATTCTGCAGTACAGAGTTTGTAAAAAATTGCACGTGCAATACAAATCCAGTAGGCCACGGAAGTGGAACAGTATAGCAATAAAACGATTGTGAATACTATTTCAAGGTATATATATACACATCGAATTGTACTACAAAATCATTATAAAACTACTTACTAAGATTGCCAGTTGCAATAATATATCAAAATGTATTCACAGGAATATTTTCCCCCATCTTTATCACCTGCTTGAAATTTTCTCATGGCAGTTGTTTGTTGCTGTTGACAGAGATACCAATGTACCCGTTACCTACATCCTTTCTCTTTTTTTCTGTCAGTCAGCCACACCATGCGTGGAACCACACCTTGAAACAGGTAACCAATCACGTGTCTATAACATTTAGGCACTTGCTTTGAGGCTATCTCCTATCCTAGAGAAACGCTGGGGTTTCGCGACTCACGTGGGCTGCTATGCCTTTCACATGGGTGCAATGGAAAATGATTCTAACTTGTGTGTTACCCTGACCTGTGGATTTTGAAACTCATGAGTTTGTGCAACATTAGCAAAAAGCTTAATTCACACAGCAGTTTGGAATCAAAAGATTTGATATAATTTATGTATAAAACCTCAGTAACCAAGTACTAACTCAAATCCTAAGGATAAGACAATACACAGTGTGTATTTTATTTGAATCAAGTATTACCAGTGTGGTCTTCAGATTCACATACTGTCTTCTCCAGCATTAATTATAACAAAAATGCATGTAAATTTCAGAAAAAGAAATTAAGCCATGTTTGTGCCTTAGACGAAAACGTTTTGGTAGACTATAGCTCATGAAAGAAAGTGGTCATATGTATGAATATTGATGTTTGTGTGAAGGGGTGAATAACAATGAGAAGTGAGGAAAAAAAACCTAAAATTCAATTTTGAATTAATATAGGAGAAAAAAAATAGAAAAATAATCACACGCTAACTTGATCAACTGTCACAGTATTCATTGTTCACCAAACCTGATCACAAAGAAATTTTATCTTATGATGCCAACACTGGGACATATCTACAAGCTTTCTATCATTGAAAATGTCTTTCGAGTGGATGATTTTGGATCAAACTCATGTTCAAATGGGGATCTTTTTTGAGATATTTTAACAGGAAGCTCCTGACTCAATAGTGAGCAAATTATACCACATTAAAAGATATTGTTTCTTTCATATGCAAACATTTCTTTATGTCTGTATTTTATGCATGCAATGTACATATATACTCTGAAAATATTCCTTTGTTTTGCAGCCGATGGAACTGTTTTCAGATGGGCCAGGTGGGCAGCCTGTAAAAATAACAATCCGACTCGTTGGTGATGTTGATTTTGGTGATCCTCAGTACCTCCAAGTATTGAATATTTTGATGAGGAGGTGTTTGGGTCACCTGAGGTTACAGCTTGTCGGGCGAAACTTCTTTGACCCACATGCTTCAGAAACAGTTAGGGAGTACAATCTAGAAGTCTGGCCAGGGTATGTTACGTCCATACGACAGCACGAGACTGCCATTTTGATGTGTGCTGAGATAACGCACAAGGTTATGCGACAGGACACTGTTTTGAATAATTTGAATGGATATGTGCAACAGAATCCAAAAGATTATCAGGTAATAAGACTCCTAATTTTGTTTTCTCATGTTAGCAGATTCAAGTGAAATGTGTTCGTGGATTAGAATTTAATATAGGATATTTTGTGCACTTCCTATCTAATTCCATTTTCGTTATTCGTTTTGCCAGGGGTCTCGGGTTCGAATCCCAGCCTGGGCATAGATGTTTGTGAGTGTTAATTTCATCATGTCATCATGTCATCATTCATCCTCATCTTTGCAAATTAGCCAAAAGTGGCACAAAAAGCGAAGTAAAATAAAGCAAGTCAATCAAACATTCATTATTTGATGGAGCGTGGCCCAATTGTGATGATGAGAATCATCGAAATTATGCAATTGATGATGGAACATGATGATACGAGGGTCATCCAGAAAAAAAAAGGAATGGTTTGATGCAAAGCACAAACGACAAATGATGCGGGTAAAAAATTTATGGTACAGAAACTACATACCATACTCTCCTTTTCCAGATATTCGAACACTTATCATAGCGTTATACCAGTGTGTTGGTTCAGTCAACTGAGTACAATGACTGTATCAACAAACTGATATCACGCTATGATAAGTTCTTGAATGGGTATGTCTAATATGTTGAAAAGTAGACTAAGGTATGTAGTCAGGGTGGCTACTTGTGGGGAATTCCTTGAATTCTGGGAATTATGCTTGAATAATTGGCCCCGGGAATAATATGTGAATTCTACGTGAATTTTTCTCGTGTAGACGTGAAAAATGGCAACTTTATTAATCCCAATCCCATTGAATGTATTCATATTTATTAATGCCCTGAGGTAAGTTTTTCACAAATTTATTAATGCCCTGAGGTAAGTTTTTCACAGTTGAGCCTTTATTTTTATCGAGGAAGGAAAATAATCTTTGCTTTGTTAATGTCCTTTGCAGAACAATCTATGACAGATGGGATATTATTGCAAGATATCTTGAAGTTGATTAGGTAAATTAGAGTGTAAAATCCTTATACAATTAACAATTTTTTGTAGATTAGTATATCCCGTAACATTTGTGGCCGCGGTGGCTCAGTTGGTAACGTGTCTGACTACCATGCTCAAGGCCCCGGGTTCGATCCCCGGCCAGTTCAAATCCGGGAACTTTTCTAACGTTGGAAGCGGCCCCGGTGCCCACCCAGCATCGAATAACATGGGTACCTGGGGGAAATCCTGGGGGGTAAAGGTGGTCAGGGGCATGGTGCTGATCACATCACTCCTACTCATGACCGGATCAGAAAGTGTGGGGCGTTACCCCCACACCCCCTATATGCCTTCATGGCATGGTGCTAAGCACAGGGGAACACTTTACCTTTTTTTTACGTAACATTTGTGACTTGTGTTTGTAGATGTATTTTGAGTCTTGACTATGTGAAATGGCAAACATAAACTCCACACCTTAAATTAATTATATATGCCATTTAATTGAATTAAATTAGAATTTTTGGATATATTGGAATCACACAGACCCTTTATATTAATATATTTGTGTATGTTTATGTGTGTGTGGTGAGAGGCGGTAATACATAAGATTGAAACAGAGAAAGCATGTTCTTGTACTCCTGAAGTTTTGGATAGTTCGCCTTGAAAACTGGAAATTATACTTGAATTTTATCAAGGTCCTAGAGTAGCCACCCTCGTAGTTTCTGTACCATATAATTTTTGCACACGTCATTCGTATTTTACACCAAAACATACCTATTTTTTCTGGATGACCCTCGTACATCCACAATGTAAAAAAAAAATTCTTTTGCAGTATTATTGGTGCTGTTCTTAATCTATTACAGTAACAACCGTTCAGACCTGAAGCGTCTGGCTTTGCAGTGTGACATTTAACATGTATATTGTAGGGGAAAAATAGTGTGTACTTTATTATGGTTTTATTCTTATTATGGTCTTTCAAAAACCAATTTCTGGTTTCTTCACATGGTGGCCAAGAATTGAAACATTAATAGTAGTTTCTCTCCCCCCGCCACAATAAAAAAAGAGATGGCATTAGTGTAGCAATTCTAAATTGTCCTGTGGACACACAGTTTGAACATCTTGTTGACAGCATCTTCAAATTTCCTTCTTCCACCATGCAAAACTACCTGAGCAATGCTGAACCAGTTCCAGGCATTTCCCCTCCACTCATTTCCCTCTATTTCTAAAGTTGTATGGTTAAACCAATCAGCAGCATCTGGAAAGTGTATCTATGGGTTGGGGACACATAATTTATTTTTTTTAAATATATGTGGGGCAACATAAGTTTTTTAAAAATATATATGGGTTATTCCATTGTCACAGGTATGACCGCCTACCTATTCTCCTAGCACTTCTCGCAACTTGAGAATCGCAGGGGACCAACTTCCTTACTTGGATTTTTACCTTTCAGGCTTAAACCACATACGCTAACTCATGAAAATGTCAAAAACGAGTCTGGTGTTAGTAAATTCAGATTTTTATTAATTTTTACATGCAAACATGCTTGAAATTTGTTAGAAAACAATCCGATTAACATGCATCGCATAAACTTACAACCCCGGCTTCCATTCAACCAAGCCACAGAATCTCTCCACCCTGCTATTCCTCTATTTTATACAATGCGATTGCCAATATGACTCTTCTTGGCAGCGCTGTCAAAGTTATAATTTGTACAGCGTGATTGCCATTGTAGTTTTTTACACATTGCTGGCAAAGTTGTAATTTGTACAGCGTGATTATTTTTATATACAACATTTTCAACTAGAGAACTTATGATCTGTCATAAATTCCCCGGGGTTGGGAAATTTGACTTTCTTACTGAGAATCAAGAAGAAATGTCAAATACTTCATGCATTACTAAAATTATGACATTGTCTACATGCAAGAAGTTAGTTACAAAACAAACACCACATAAACAAAGATATAACATGTAAGATTATGACAAAATATCAGATTCATATATTAAATAACTTAACATGCATAAACACAAAACAGAATACACATATGTACAGTTTGTATGCATAATCGCAGAACCAAATTTGTACAATTTTCAAGAATAAACACAAAACAACACACGTGCAATTTACATGCATCAGTAAAAAAAAAGAAAACACATCATGTACAATTTGCATGCAGAGATAAAATCATAACATATGCATCTCGCATACATAAATTAGCATGCATACATTCATAACATGCAATAGACAACATGTATGCACAAACTCCACATATCACAAATATGGTACCACTATAATTTACAATTTGTTATCATGCTCTTAATAAATATCGTTAGACAGCATCATGCAACTGCTCCAAACCTAACTCATGAAGTTGCAAATCGTTACGCATGCTTAAAAGTTTGTTTATCCAAAGTTTTTGTTTGTCCAATGAACAATGCCAAGCTTTGATATTTTTTACGGAAATATTTGCAATGTCTTTTCCAGTGTTGCAGCATATGGCTTTCACTGTGTTATCATCATGAATTTGCATACAAACAAAAGGCCCTTGGTATAAATTACAATATTTTTTTATAATGCAAGTGATAGTGTCACTTTGAGGATGCAGTTTTATGAAGATCAGATCGCCTTGCTTTACTGGATTTTTTGTTGCTTGTTTTTCATGCTGTTTTATAATATGTTTTTGTCTCTTATTGAAACTACATGTTTCTGCCATAAGCAGCTTATTTTTCCACATCTCTACATCAGGAATGCGATCCGTTAGTACTTTTTTACAGATATTTTGAGGTTCAATATTTTGCCTGAGTTCTATAGGAGCATAACCTGTACTGGAACAAATTGAATTATTTAACAGATGTAAAATGGCAGCAACATGGCTAGACCATTGCTTATGTTTACCATTGCAAAATATACGCATCAATCTATTTATTTCCTGGTGATATCTCTCCACTAAGTTAGCACTTGGATGATAACTGGGTATGTAAAAAATTTTTACATTGAGAGCATGCATACCTTTTGTAAAATGTTCTGCACGAAATTGTGGACCATTGTCACATATAATGATTGTTGGTATTCCCAAATGGATGAAGTAAGAATGTGTTAGTTTTCTAGTTACGATGGAAGCTGTACTATTGCCAATAGGATATGCCACAAGATAACGGCTAGCAGAATCTAATACTGTTAGTAAATATTTTTCACCTTTGGAGGAACGTATGAATGGACCTTGTAAATCAATAAATAATATTTCACCTGGTTTTGAGGGTTTATGCATGATTTCCAGATACTTAGGAGGATGTTTATCTGGTTTATTTTTCATGCAAATTTCACAATCAGTGATGTAAGACTTTGTGTCTCTTTTCATATGAGGCCAGTAAAATATTTGGTAAATTTTACCGAGTGTCTTGTCTGTACCAAAATGACCACCTTCATCATGATACTTGTGCAGTGCAAGATTTACTAATGATTGAGGCACGCATATTCTTATCCGGTTTGGATTGTGAAAATCTTTGATGGTAAGTAGATCATTGTGAATAAGGTATATATTCTTCCAGTTTCGATGTTTGCTCTGTTGTGAACTTTCACAACCAGCGAGAACAGATTTAACACCACTGCAATACGGATCACTATTTTGTTCATTAACAAAATTGTTTTTATCACATATTAATGACTCATCAAGATACTCAAAGTTATTCATGAATATGAGTTCATTATCATGGTCATTAAAAGATCGGCTCAACAGGTCTGCCAAGAGGTTTTCTTTACCTCTACAATACTCGACATGGAATGAGTACTGTTGTATTTGAATAAACCATCTAGTCAGCCTATTGTTCCAAGTGTGTGCAGATTCTAACCACGTGAGGGATTTATGATCTGTGATAACAGTAAATTTTCTACCTAACAACAGTGATTTAAATTTGTCCAGTGTAAAGAGTATTGCTAACACTTCTACTTCAGTGGACGTATATGATTCCTCAAAAGGTTTCAAAATTCTTGACACGAATCCAATCGGACACAAGTTGTTGTCTACCAGTTGAAAACAATATCCTGCAATGCCTATATTTGATCCATCAGTTTGAACAAAGAATGGTTTGTTCAAATCTGGATGGTAAAGCATTGTTTCTGCAATAATGGACTGTTTCAACAACTCAAAGGAGCATTGTGCACTTTCATCCCATTCCCACTTTTTGCCTTTTTTCAATAACTGGTACAAGGGATGTGCCATGATGGCATAATCTTTAACATATTTTGATAGCCAATTGAAACTTCCCAAGACTTTCTGCAGTTGCTTGATATTGCAAGGGACAGGTAAGTCTTTTATGGCTTGAACATACTTGGGAGATTTCTCATAACCCTGTGCACTGATAGAATGCCCTAAAAATTCCACCTTGACTTGACAAAACCTACATTTGTCCAGTCTCAGTGTCATGTTGGCATCTTGTAACTTGTCAAAAATAAGTCTTAAGTGAAAAAGATGTTGTTCGAAAGACGTGCTTTTGACAATTACGTCGTCTACATAACATACTGTAAAAGATTCCGTACCTTCCAAGGTTCGTGTCAGAGCATTAATGAAAGCAGACGTTCCATTGATTGATCCGAACACTACCCTTGTGAACTGGTAAAGTTTTCCCTGAAAACTGAAAGCAGTATACTTTCTTGCTTTGGGGTGTAAGGGGACCTGCCAGAAAGCATTAACCAAATCTAGGGAGGACAAACATTGACATCCATGGAAACTCATTAAGAGTTCATTTATGTTCATAGGATGTAATTGCTCAAGCTTGACATGTTTGTTGATATTTCTTTGATCTAAGCAGAGACGAATGCCTCCTCCGGGCTTGACTACAACTAGGAGAGGACATAGGTACTCTGATTCAGAATATTCAATAATGCCTAAGTTGAACATTTGTTCTATTTGCCTGCCAACTTCATCCCTATATGCTAATGGTATCGGATAGTTTTTGTTAACTATTGGTGTGGAAGTATCCAGTTCTATTGTGTGTGTATACTTGTTACAGAGACCTGGTAATTCAGAAAACAATGTTTTATATTGTTTTAACAACTGAAATAAAGCTATCCTTTGTGACTCATTTAAATGTTCACACTCTTTAACCCTTCTCCACAAGTCTTCATCAGAAGGATGAGAGGATGACCGTGGGGATATGTTAGATACAGAAGGTCTGAAATCTAACTCTTCTTCCGGACAACTTTCATTTGAAACAGCGATAAATTTGGAGAATTTGCTTCCTTCGCTCGATTCCAAGAGTAAGCCTCGCTGGACAAAGTCTAAAGTACTATCAATATTGTATAGGACATCTAAACCGAGAATAATGTCTACTTTTAAATGTCTGACTACCAGGAATTTAATGTAAAAGGAAAGTCCACAAATTTCAACGTTCAAATGAGTGGAACCTATTAGTTTGTCTTTCCTTTTCCCTGTATAATCAACTAATTTAATCCCCGTAACTGGCAATAGCCGTGGTTTAGAAGCCTGAGTACAAATAGACTTCCACAGGGTTTCCGAGAGAACACTGACCTCAGCGCCACTATCGAGTAAAGAAGTATATTCCTTATTGTTTATTCTTACTTTTATGTGAGCAGAAGGTTTACGCTTGCTATTAGTATTTATGGGTTGCTTACAATTTTTGATTTCTGCACTGCAATCTATTTCATCACATTCACTTAAGTTTATAAAATGAATAGCAGGATTTATCGCATCACTCACATCACCTGCTTTTTGACATGAGCTCGTAACTAGTTTAACGAGTTAAACTGGTGTATGTCTGCCTGGACTGTGATTTCATTTTGATTGACATCATTGAACAGACCTTTTTGTTTCAAGAAATCAAAAACTACATTCATCCCAGACTTTGACCAATGAATTAAATCAATTCGGCCATTCCTTGGATTTCCTAAGTGTTTTTCAAATAGATCTAGTTTTATACTAGAATCTGCATTCAAAAACAGATCACTAATATTCACTACAATGAGATTCTCATCATTCCCCAACTCCATTAGAAAATTATTCCACTGACTCCACTTACTCCACAAATCAGGATTGTCAGCAGTTAATAACTTTGGGATTGGTGGTAACGTGAGTATTATCAATTGATTCGTTAAAGGTAATAACTTGTGTATTAAACCTTTGAGGTCACTTTTCATTTTGTGTAGCTCTGTATATCTCAAAAAATCATTCGTGCCAATAAGCAACATCACTTTATTACCAACTTTGGTATCTGGACAGATCTTTTGAGATAGGTTGGAAATAGTTTGGCCGCTAGTACATAACCCTATGTTCCGTTTACCTAGTGAATCATATGAAACAGTGTAGTTTGCCAAGGTTTCTGCTACGCGGATCATCATGGAATCACCTAGCAAATGGACATTATTGTACAAGGGTTCAATGACCTGTGCTTCGGTATTTGTTTTGACTGAATTGTAAAATTTTTTGTGTGTGTGATTAAGATTACTAGAGTTGGGTTGTTGCAAAGGAGGATTAGCAGGTACACTCATGACACCTCCCTCTCGACATGAGCGACTTACTCGTTTCCCGAAAAAGTAGACTTATTAGCAATGGCGATTACATTTCTTTTTGAGTTACGCTGTGTGCTGGAATGATCAACAACCTCGCACTTGAGTTTGTCACCTCTGTCTTTAGACTGATCAGTACATTTAGTTTGAATAACTGCTACGTTTCTATTATTATCAAAGTTTTTAGTTCTACTGTTAAATACTGCCTGTGGCCTTTCACGTAATGAAGTTTTGCTAAGGGCTTCGGAATTTTCTATTACCGTGATGGCTTCACTCAGCTCGGTAACAGGTTTCATTATGAAAATTTCCTTGATTTTGAAAGGCATCAAAGTAGCAATTTGAGCTAGCCTTTGTGCTTCGTCAGTGGTAGGTTGAACAATCTGCAAAATTTTCCATTGGTCCATGAAAAATGTTAGCAGTGACCCATGAACAGACTTTTGATACTGGGAATTCAAGATTTTGGTGAGCATCGTTGTTTTCCAATTAGAATTTTGATAATGATTCAGAAACTGAATTTTGAAAGATTGGTAATCTGAAAATTTTTGCTTTGAGATCTTGTACCATTGCTTAGCATCTTTTGTTAGCAGCGTTGGTACATAAGTCATAAAATCTGTTTCTGCTATTTGAAATAACTCGAAATTCTCTTCGACATCATCTAAGAATTCAGATGGGATTAGTTCACTAGAAACTCCAGAGAATTTCGGAAACCTATTTAATTGATCTGACTTCAAGAAATTTCTTTTAGTAACATGTGAGGAAACTTGATTTACTTTACACCTAGAAACACTCTTACTTGTTCCATTAGGGAAAAGTGTTGTTACACTATCATTATTATTTTTCCTAGACCTATTCTTTTTTCTACTCTTAAGCCCAGATGAATGACAGCTAATTGTGCTGGGTGAACTATCTGAATCACTTTCCCGAAACCTATGTAGCATGGTAGTAGTTGAATTCTGTAGAACTTTAACTTGTTGAGCTACACCTGACAAAACGGGCAACACTGTATTGTTCACAATACCCACTAAATGTTCTACCTCATGGGAAACATTACCATTTTGTAATTCACTAGTTTCGATGGGAATATTTTCACTTGTGTGGGATTTACCAGCAATAAAATTAAACCATTCTTCAGCTTCTGATGGCTCTTCAGTAGATTCCTGGTGATCTACAGGTGAAAATGCAGGCTTCTTTTTGACAGACTCTGGTACTTGTACTTGACGATGACACCATACAGTCTTGGCTTGATTGTTTTGTATTCTTTCTTCCAGTTCAAAAAGTTTGTTTTTCACAACCACCAGTTCCTGACGCAATTCATCCTTTTCTTCTATCAATTTTCTCACTTCCATGTCAACTTTCTGGGTTTCACTCCTAACCTTCTCATTCCTAGAAATGCATTCTTGCCTGTATAGGGACACATCTTTCTGCATGACATTCAGTCGGATGTTCAGATCAGCTCTTATATTTTTTTCTAGATTCTTTAGATCACTCTTAAATTCTGCTTTCACTTGTCCTAACTCCTGTTTAAGTTCCTCTTGTGACTTCGAGATAGCTCGTAATTCAGCCAATATTTGCTCCATATTTCTTATTTTTCACGTAAAACCACTTAAATTCACTTTGCACCAAACAAGAACTAGTTGAACACTATCACAATCGTGGAATCACATATTTCGTTTTTGGAAACTAGTTGCGATGATAATGTAAAATATTTCACATTATAATCTTTAGACGAATAATCTTTGAGACAGCGTACTGAGTCTCATAAAATCTTTTATGACCGCCTACCTATTCTCCTAGCACTTCTCGCAACTTGAGAATCGCAGGGGACCAACTTCCTTACTTGGATTTTTACCTTTCAGGCTTAAACCACATACGCTAACTCATGAAAATGTCAAAAACGAGTCTGGTGTTAGTAAATTCAGATTTTTATTAATTTTTACATGCAAACATGCTTGAAATTTGTTAGAAAACAATCCGATTAACATGCATCGCATAAACTTACAACCCCGGCTTCCATTCAACCAAGCCACAGAATCTCTCCACCCTGCTATTCCTCTATTTTATACAATGCGATTGCCAATATGACTCTTCTTGGCAGCGCTGTCAAAGTTATAATTTGTACAGCGTGATTGCCATTGTAGTTTTTTACACATTGCTGGCAAAGTTGTAATTTGTACAGCGTGATTATTTTTATATACAACATTTTCAACTAGGGAACTTATGATCTGTCATACAGGTAAGTCACACATTTGACATCAAAGTAACTATTCTAGTGATAGTTAAGCAACGTTTTTCTTACAGTTTTTGTGCAATGAATAGTGAAACTAAAAACTGTCGATTAAACAAATCTGGCCTTGGAATACTTTCACAGATTTTTAGCTATTCTAATTTCTGTGAATTTTCAAATGATGAAAAATAAATTATTTAAGACATGGAGAGTAGGCAATTCACTTTTGAATATTCTTGTCGAGTTGAAGGGGAAATGTAACGGTTAAAGAATAATGTAATTGTTTTTTTGGTGTCACAAGTGGGCCACAATACAAAATATAAGTCAATCAAAAAGTTAAAATAAGCTAACAATATGTAAAATACCTTCTACCTTAAATATGTATAATACTTGAGTTATTATCCAAATGACAATTTTAGGTTGTTGGCTCACAAGATAGAATAACCATTTTATAAATTGAGTCAGGGGCAGTTTGTCGTGTAATGCCCCATCATGATTTCCATTCTTTTTAATTCTACAACCTGGGTTGTTTTAAGAAATGGAATTCTATTGATGCTAAGCAGATGCTGTTCTCTGCTTATTGACCTTCTTATTTCACCTCATGATAATCACATTGTGGAAAACAGACTGAATGAAAATGGTGATAGAAAACTACTACTCTCCTACTATTTCTATTGCTGTTGGGTGTACGAAGTACCGTACAGTACCGCCCTTGGAAATCCATGGTGCCCATTAATGCTACCAGGTAAACACACATGCAAAATATTTGTTTTCCATTGTTGGTCATCGCTTTTCAGAAATTGAGCATTTTTTGTAAATTACTTCCCTAATTTTCTCATAATTTCAAACATGGGCAGTTTCTCCCTCAAATCATAATTTGGTTTTAGAAGTACTAAGTTTTGTTTGTTAATATGGTTTGGGCTTTTCTAAACATGTCTGCAGATATTCTTGTTGTATTGTTAGTATGAAACAAACTTTTTTTTTTACCAGTATTTTGTAATTGCGTTTAGCATTTATATCTTTGTAAGTAGAGACATGCATATTTTGTTTTTGACTGAAATATGAAATGTGAGATTACATGCTGTTATGTTGATTTGTCATGTTTTTAAAAGGCATAAGGCACATTTTCCTTCCATGTTTTGTCACCAATGCAAAATGAACTGCAAAATACGAAATAAACTTTTAAATGTGAGATTTAGAGTTTATTAACACCACAGCACACTCTGAAGTCTGAATTATCCTGTGAGTTATGCAAATCACAGATAATTGAATAATTCGTCTGTAAATATTTAATAATAAAAAATGGTCTCCTTTACACAGGAATAAACTTAATACACTGATAACAAAGTTAATTTGTATTGCAAAGGAAATATTTATTTTATGTAATATGTATAGCGTTCAAATGAAATTTAGGGTTGTATTTACAATTTCAACACCAAAAAGCCATTTCTATATATCTCTTGTGATCCCGAAAAGTGTCCAGTTTTTGTACCCAAATCTTGATATTTTATTGATCATAAATATGTGGCCACTATTATAGTGGAACCTCCGGCAAAAGAGCCTGTGCAGACCCCTGCATGGAGGGGAGGGGTAGAGTGGAGCATGATTACTTATGGCCAGAGTTGAACCGATGGAGGGGAAGGTGCATGAAAGATTTTGACCAAAGCTTCATTTCCTTGTGGTCGCTCTGTAATAAGCAATTCCATCTTTATAAGTAGGTCTCGGAAGTTGATGAATAATCTTTTTTCCCTCAGCCTTGAAACAGTTAGAAACAGAATTTAATTTGCATTTTTTGACTTTTAAGTTATTTTTCAGTATTTTATGCTATTTTTCTTGCATTTTTCGTAATTTTTGAGGTTTGTTTTTCATCTCCCTCATTGTTTCATGAATTTTAAATACATTTACTAGCATGACTTACATATTTAAAATTCCTGACATGGCCTTTTTAACAAGTTTGCTATTAATCGCAAATTGGTCAATGGAAAAGCACAATATTAACAAATGTTTGGCAATGGATTAAATAATTAATTGTGGTAATTTTTTCTTTTCTCCAGCAAACTTAAAATGCTTTTTGTGAAGCATACTTTGAAGTTCCCTTGCTGGCCACTGTTAGCACTTTAATTTGTGTTTTTCAAGTAAAATTAGTCACAATATGACAAAAATTATAATCTGATGTATGCGAAACAATGTACTTTCAGATGCTGACTGATTACTGTATTGTGCAAGGCTCGCTCTGGAAGGAGGTGAATGACTTACACAGAAAAACCTTGCAGTGTATTTTATGTAACCTTGAAGTAAAGATGAAGAAAACTACAGAGCACTTAATGGCTTTTTCCCCTTTGCGTCATTAGTTTAAACCACCAAACAATGGGGGTTTCAGAATTTATTCAACTACTCTCATGTAATTTATGAAAAATGAAACTTTCATTTTAACAGCAAAAAATATTTTTAGGTCATTTATTAATAATTTTAAGGTCATTCTATAGGTAATTTTAGATTCCATAGCAAAGTATAAGAGCTGATCTAAATTTGCAAGAATTATATTTCTTTTGCAGCTTGAGTTTAAGAGAGACATTCTTGGGGCTGTTGTCTTAACTGATTACAATAACAAGACGTACCGCGTTGATGATGTTGACTTCAACAGTTCTCCCTTGGCACGGTTTCCAATGAAAGATGGACAAGAAGTGTCTTACATAGACTACTACCGCACTGTAAGTATTCATATTTGTGCTGACTTAAGTACAGGTGAATTTGGTGTTTTTTTCAGGTTTATCTGTAGAATTACATGAATTCTTCCAATCCGATATTTCTATATAAGTAACCTATAACTTGATGCAATTTTCTGCGATTTTGTAATTTTTATAGGAATGTTAGGTTACAATTTATATACACTATCAGGGAACCTTGATTTTAAGTTTTTTATGGGACCAGAAAATTTTATAACATTTTACTATGTTGGGACCATCAGGATTGAATGTGTAATGTGAGGAAATGTAAAATTGGGGTCGAAGACTTTTTATTCAATGCCCATTATATTTGCCTGCTACATTAACAAGGTGTCTACCAATATTGAAATCCTGGAAATTTACTTTTCTGGAAAAGTCTGGAAAATTTACAGTGTTTCTGCAAAAATAGTGTTTTTTTTGTAGTATTGCACAAAAAGTAGGTTTAAGAACAAACAAAACAGAAATGATCAAGCACGAAATTCCACTTTGATGTATTGAGTATTACCATTAGTTACAGTAGAATTTGTATATTTAATACTCTAGGAAAAAGGGGTCATGTTTTTAACTATTTTCATGTAGAAATCTACAACTGTTAGTAGCTATAGACATTTATAATTTTATTGAAGCCATTTTTGGATTGTGTTGGGTAGATATTAGGATTAATGCATATATTACTAAATTTTACTCTATATGTGTTTTATGCTATCATATTTATTTAAAGAAAATATTTTTTTGTTAACCATTAGTCAATACATCTGAAGTATTACATAACAGCTCAGCCTCGAGCCCAAGAGTAAATTACTTTTCAGTTTCTCTTGTTATCACTTTTACATGTGAAGTGAATATTCTGAAAACTTGGTTAATAAGGGATTCTAGTGACCATCTTACAGACATGTTTTAAGTTCGTTAATTGTCCAAACAACTAAGTCTGGAAAAGTCAGGGTATTTTGTTGACACACTGATTAACCATAATAGTCCATCCTTAATATATATCAGTGGAACCTCAATTTTGTTTTTCAGGGAGACCTGGGTGGAAAAACTGAAAATGTGAAAATCTAGGAAAAGATGGTAACATGCTGTTTTATTACGAGCATGAAGATTCAAGAACATAACATTGGGGTTCCACTGTATATGTTTAATAGTAAACCTTAATGGACATGACTTATTTTTTTTCGTGATAGGTAATTGGATCAATTAGTAAAAAGTTATTCCTGTTGGAATCCTGCTAGAAAATGGTTGAGCAATGAGGTGTGCATTTTGATAATTTTGATCACAAACAGGGTGGATAAAAAAAAATGATTTTTGTTTTAAAAAATCATATTTGTTGATTTTTTATTTAAATCAATTTTTGGATTTTTTATTTAATTTTTTTTTTAGAAAAACCTGCGGAAAATTGCTTGTATGTTTTTGGCACCATACATATAGATACATGATTTTTATAGAAAGGCTTTTTCTAGTAAACAGCCCTGTAAAATATTTGAACAGTTTGATTAAACCAAATAAAGAATGTACATAAATATACATTTTTCTGTCTCTGATACTGTCCCTACTATGGAAATGTTTGTTGAGTGTGTTAATGAAACTATAATAATTTCAGGAACTTTTCTTCCAGTGAAAATAAAACATTCTGGATGTACTCTACAGTTGTAACATAAAATATTAATTTAAATATTTTTAGTCTTTGTAGCTGAATTTTGGAAATTTTTTTAATGATAGTTTAAAATATATCAGCTGCCATGTTTATTTACAGTTTAATGATAATTATACTATTTATGGTTTAACGTGATTAGTATTTTTTATATTTTTGTACACAAAATGTTTGCTATTTTTGCCTATAAAAATTACTGAATTTTAAATCAAGAGAAATATGTGTTTACATTTCTTTTTGTATGAACTTCACCCCATCAGTACATATATTTTGTTTCCTTTCTTTTCCTATCTTGGAGCCTAATAAACACCATTAAAGGATTACGAGGTTAATGTACTTTCACTAAAAGTGATTCTCATATCTAAAAAATCCTTATGTACATTATTCTATAAATTATTTATTTAAAGTGATTTTCATCAGTGATTTTTTTAAAAAAAATCACCTGATTTAATGATTGATTGATTGATTTGGTGTTTTAAGTCCACTTTATGCACAGAAAGGCTAATCGGGACTGGATCGACAGTTTAAAGTGGGATCCTAACCACTATGTGCCTCCACCAGGTATCGAACCTGCAACCCCTTGATTACAAGGCAACGACGCTACCACTGCGCCATCGGGAGGCACAAATCTTGATTTAAATCACAATTTAAATCAACCTGATTTAAATCTTCCCACCTTGATCACAACGTTTCAAAAGTGTGTGTGAACACTTCTGCGATGTTTATCTTACTTTCCCATTTTGGTTGTAACCTGCCATGTGAGAACAACCACTCCCTCCATAGTGATTACAATCATGATTACAATATTTTCTAAAGCTTAAGTTTTCAAGTTACAGCTTGTGTGGCAGAATTATTATATGTCTAAGCTATAGATGGCCAGACATATTTGGATTTGGGTCAACTTGTTCTGAAAATATCCAGATCTGGAACTGAAAATCTGGTACAGGTTTTAGGTACCCTAAGTGGGACCATCTCTGGTTTAGCCTAGTTTGTAGTCCCATTTAAAAAAAATTGGATTCTCATAGTTGTTGAATGGAAGTTACATTTGGAAATAAAGAATTACGTAAAGTAAAAAATGCATAATGCAAAATGACATATTGCCATTACGTTTTCGTTGAGATTAAAACCATAATTTATTTTGTCGACACCATTGAACATGTTCATGTTAATGAATGATGTACTTTGTTCCATTCATGTACATTATTTCACATATATTTGTAGAGATACGGTATTGAAATAAGAAACCCAGATCAACCAATGCTAGTGTCCAGGCCTAGTGCAAGAGATAGGCGGGCAGGCCAAACTACCTTGATATACTTGGTACCTGAACTCTGTCGGATGACTGGCCTTTCAGAAAGTATGAGGTAAGTTATCTTTTGTAATATATTGAAAATGCTTGCCAACTTTTGAAGCATCCATATTGTCAGTTCTTTTTTGAGTGAATTTATGTAATTAGGAGAAGTCAGAAGTGGTTGTTGAAAATATACCTCGTGAGATAGAAAACATTTATTATTTGTCAACATAATTTTCATGTATTTTATTGGTGCATAGGTAGGTAGGTAGGTAGGTAGGTCATGCATGTTGAACATATCCAACCAAATATGGACATTTGTTTGTGTAATATATGTTTTACTTAGAGAGCATATTAATACATTATTTTAAATTATATTAACAATATTTTCACACATATGATGTAGAAATTAAAATTGATAATAGTAACTATTACTTGTATAATAATAACAATAATAATAATTATTATTATTTTCCTTTAGTTTACAAAAGCAATTATTTTCCTGTAGTTTACGGTTATTGCAAGCATAAGAAAACAGTCTTTCTTTGTGACGTTTCAGGAGAACACACGCTCCTTTCATCAGACATTTATTTTCATTTTGACTAAAGATACAGTTATAACAATGGTTAGCAATTTTTTAAACAAAAAGAATCCCTTATATAATGGATGTTGTCAATGTTACATTGTTGTAATATAGCAACTTAACAGTGAAAAAAGCAGTCTGTTTTATTTTTATTTCAGATTTTTTTAAAATTATGAATTCCAAATATCATCAGGTAATTCAAATTCATCATTGTTTTCACAAAGTCTCTTGATGTTTTCTGTTATATTAAATTTTAAAGATGGTGGCTTACTCCATTTGTGAAAAAGAAAACTCCATACTGGATCTATGTTACCATTTTCATTATTTAATTTATTCCAGTGTTCTTCTGCAATGAACGAAGCTTCCCAGACATTCAACTCTGTGTTTCCCGTTAATCTTTTTAAAACCCTTTTCTTTTTAATCAAATGCTTCTCTTCGATGATATGAGTTGGCAAACCTGTTCTTGGGTTTAAATTTATAATGTCCAAATCATGTTTGTGCCATCTTTTTGCCATTTTCCTTGTTGTTTGTCCCACATAATCCTTTGAACATGAACAACTTATATTATATATTCCTGTGGTTTCCACATCTGGTAGAGAGTTTCTCATTTTGAATTCATTAAATGTACATTCCAAACTTCTTGGTGATTTAAAAACAATTTTGAAATTAA
The DNA here is from genome assembly GCF_977018435.1 of Lepisma saccharinum. NCBI lineage: Eukaryota > Metazoa > Arthropoda > Insecta > Zygentoma > Lepismatidae > Lepisma > Lepisma saccharinum. The sequence continues at coordinate 24,956,815 of NC_139249.1, read as the reverse complement.
AACTTCTAAAAATTTTTGCAATTTTATGTGAGAATCCCTTGTGGAATGGAATGCACACAAATTTATTTCCAACAGATTTTTCATCTTTGTCTGTATTTCCCTTTTTCTTTAGTTTTCTTGCGACTTGTTTTTTGATTTGGTTTATTCTGTTAGTGTGAAAGCCATTTTCTTTTGCTATATTAAAAAGCCTTTCTTCTTCATTTTTGATATCCTCATTATTAGAACATAGTCTTTGTGCTCTCAGGAAAAAAAATTAAAAATATGTTATCCATTGTTATACGCGAATGTTCTGAATTGGCATGGATGTACAGGGTGTCTACACCGAAATGCCCTATTTTCAATTTGCTGCATATACAAAATGAAATGAAATTAATTAATTTCTTCACAAAAATAAGTTATATGTCAATTTATTTTTTATTAAAAAAATTACAACAACAAATCAAAATAGTTCCACATGAGCTCCTGCAGTGACGTGAAGAATGTCTAGTCTATATTCAACTTCCATCCAGGTCCACTGCAACATGTCCGTAGGGATGGTACCAATCACTTCCACAATCCGAGTACGGAGATCTTCAAGGTCCCGCACTGCAGTGGCAAACACCCTGTCCTTCACGTAGCCCCAGAAAAAAAAAATCTAATGGTGTGATGTCTGGAGAATGTGGAGGCCAATGCAAGGGTCCATCTCGTCCAATCCAGTGTCCTGGAAATGTTTCATTCAGAGTTTTCCGAACATCCAGTGACCAGTGAGGTGGAGCACCATCTTGCTGAAACCAAAGGTTTGGTTGCAGGTCCTCAAGCTGGGGAAAACAAAACAACTCCAGCATGTCTACGTACATCATTCCTGTGACAGTCTCCTCAGCAAAGAAGAACGGTCCAATGATCTTGTCGCACATGAGGCCACACCAAACGTTCACTTTCGGGCTATCTCGCACATTTACCCTGATACTGTGTGGATTCTCTGGCCCCCAAATTCTAACGTTATGCTTATTCACAGTACCAGAGACATGGAATGTGGCCTCATCAGAAAACATTACACTTGACAAGAAGGCAGGATTCCTGTCGATTCTGTTAAGCATGTCAAATGCAAAGTCATATTGTCGTTGCTTGTCATCAGGCTTGATGGCCTGCAGAATCTGCACTTTGTATGCATACAGATGCAACCACTTTCTGAAGACCTTATGAACAGTTACACGTGCCATCTGAAGTTCCTGTGAAGCCTGACGAATTGATTTGCGTGGACTTTGCTGGAACGCTTGGTGGATATTCTCAACTTGTTCTTCGGAGACATGCTGACTCCCTCCATGCCACTTCAGAATGCTGCCAGTGTCCAGAAACTGTCTGTGCCATGATTTTATCCTCTTGGCGTCTGGTGCTGCTTTCTTGTAAACACAACGAAACTGCCTTTGCGCCATCACAATGGATTTAAACTCTGCATACCAAAGCACAGTTTATTCCTTCTCCTGCACTGACGTCATTTTGGTTTCGATGGAAGTACACCAACACCAATGCACGCAACACGTTGAAAAAATTCAGGCATCAACTTTAAGTCCTTCTGCACCCATCGGGCAAGTCAGACCTGAAACGAGAAAGATTTACTATTTTTAAACTGCCTCAAAAAATAGGGACTTTTGGTGTAGACACCCTGTATTTCTCCCCTGCTAATTTTTTCCTATGGACTGATGTTTGAATTGTTGAGTCAGTTGTCTTAATTTGCAGATCAAGGAAATAAATTACATTGTTATTCATGGGTTCGCAAGTGAATTTTATGTGAGAATGTGATTCATTTAACAATTTAAATACGTCCATGATGGTGTTCTCATTTTTAGCAATAATTAGCACATCATCTACATATCTGATGTAGAGTTTGATATCCACACCTATCGCATTAACAATTGGAGATTCTATGTAATGAAGGAAAATGCTGCAGATGATTCCGGATACTGGGTTTCCCATTGATAGACCATTACTTTGCTGATAGATTTTGCCATCAAATATAAAGTCATTGTAACTTGCACATACAGTAAACCATCAAACCATTTCCCATGATTCTACTGGGTTAACCTTCATCTCAATAAGGCATCTGTGTAATGCATCTATGGCACCTTCTATTGGGACACTAGGATATAAATTTTCAACATCAAGACTTGCAATATGATACTCATTATTCCAAACAATATTTTTTAGTTTCTGTTTCACTTCATATGCATTTTTAACACTGAATGGTGTTTGTTGTTTAATTATAGCAAGTCTTTCAACTAAATATTTGGATAGTTTGTATGCAGAATGTGTGAAAGTTGCAATGATGGCTCGTATTGGAGTTCCCGGTTTGTGAGTTTTTGGTAGTCCAAATGCAATCAGCAGGGTTGAATTTTTGACAATGAGTTTTTTCTTCATTTCTCTTGGTATCGTGATACTGCTTTCAATTACTTTCTTTACCTCATTTATTATTTTACTTGTAGGGTTTCGAGAGGTTTCTGTGAAATTGTTTACTTTGAAACATTCTTCCATTTTTTCTTTGTAGTCCTTAATTCGGATAAGGACAGGTTTATTTTCCTTGTCCAATTTTATTAAGAAAATGTCGTTTTCTTTCAACCAGATCTTGAAACCATGAACTTTTTTTCCCCAACCTTATATGCTCTTTCTCCCGTTCTGTGTATTTTGGACCTCTGTTATTTCTTCTGTTGTATTCAAAACTTAACCGTTCATCTAGAGCATCATGTGTGAGACTTCGTAATTTTCTCTTTTCCTCCTCATCATCTAAGAAATTCAGTGCTTTCTCTATTGAAATCACAAAATCTTCCTTGTGTATATAAGCACTACCAACTGAAAATTTCATTCTGAATTGAAAAATTTCTATATACTCATCAGGTACCTCAATATCCGTAAGATTTATGAATAATCTGTTGTCAATGTTCTTAGTTTCTATTTTACCAGTGACATTAACTGCTTCCCTTCTTTCATTGTTGTTGTATAGAACTTGTTCTTCTTGAATTAGCTGGTAGAATTTCCTATCAAGTCTCCTTTCTGAAAGCTTGCTGTAGTGTTCTACAACTTGTTGTGTAGCTCTGTTTACTTTATCCCATACGAGTGGATGCGAAGAATTTGACAATGTTATGTGGAGATCATGTCTTTCGAGAAAGGCTGTCCAATTCTGAGTAAGAGTCCCTCATTAGTCGTCCTATCATTAACATTTGTAGCTTTCCTTTAAATTCACTGGTGTAGGTATTACAAGTTCTAACTTTCCACTTCAAAAAATTTGGCACTATATTGTTTAACTATATTGTTTAACTTGCATCTTCTCAAAAATCTGATTCTCTGAAGTGTTGTTTGAATCTTGATTTGATATTTCTGGAATGTACATACCTCTCTCCCCGTAATAGATGAATAATAGTTTTTCTTGTATGTACGCATTGCTTGCATTATAGAATTATTTTCCTGTAGTTTACGGTTATTACAAGCATAAGAAAACAGTCTTTCTTTGTGACGTTTCAGGAGAACACACGCTCCTTTCATCAGACATTTATTTTCATTTTGACTAAAGATACAGTTATAACAGTGGTTAGTAATTTTTTAAACAAAAAGAATTGTTTATTTGGAATTCATAATTTTAAAAAAAATCTGAAATAAAAATAAAACAGACCGCTTTTTTCACTGTTAAGTTGCTATATTACAACAATGTAACATTGACAACATCCATTATATAAAGGATTCTTTTTGTTTAAAAAATTACTAACCATTGTTATAACTGTATCTTTAGTCAAAATGAAAATAAATGTCTGATGAAAGGAGTGTGTGTTCTCCTGAAATGTCACAAAGAAAGACTGTTTTCTTATGCTTGTAATAACCGTCAACTACAAAAAAATAATTCTATAATGCAAGCAATGCGTATATACAAGAAAAACTATTACAAAATCAAGTTATTCAAATTATAATTTTCATACACAAAGTATAAAATATCATTCTAATTGAAACAGTCTTATTTATTAATAATTGAACACACTATTTCCTCACATGATACTGGAAGAAGCATCTAGGGTGAAGTCCAACTTTACACTTTGTACTCATGAACTTGGCTTTCCCCGAACAATTTTAATTTGCACATCGTCGCACCTTTTGTAGTTCTTGAGGCCAGTGATTCAGTCCACCGTAGTGGACATCTACAAGAGGATAGGGAACTTGCTTTCCTTGATGCGAAGCAGTACCAAATTTTTGTAAGAGGCATAATGTTATGTACCTTCTGAACGCCACAAAGGGATTCAGTGCATTGGTTTGAATTGACCTTCCTTGCCCGAATCCATGCATTTGAAACTGTTACATCCAGAAAATAGGCAAATATTGGCCACCACAATTTACTTTTGTGTTATTCTTGTTTGGTATGTAGAAACATTTTGATCCATTTGATCTACTCTTCCAACCACCTTGTTGTACTGTGATAATGCAACTCGTTCCTTGATATCTTGCACAGTTCTGTTCAAATCGTGGATCAGCTTTCTTCCACTGAAAGTCTCCTCCATAACTCAAATCCGAATGTTTCTTCAAAGTACATCCCTCTAAAGCACTGTTATCATATACAGAAGTTGTATTATCTGTAAATTCAGTTTGTAGTTCACATCCAGTAACCAATATTTTAAGTCCAATGTGGTTTAGATTCATTCCCCTCAGGTTCGTCATCCAATTTATCACTGTCTTCATCCATGTCTCCTGTTTCATTAGGTGGAGTTGGAAATATTAGATGGCCCTCAACTCCTTCACTCTCCTCTAAAATTGCCAATACTTCATGCACTGCTAACCTAGAAAAGAAAGACAAAGAGATTAACTTTATGTTCTGAAATTGTCCCAGTTATGATTTTCAAGTATTTACAAAAATAACATAAAAATTTCATATAGTTAGTAATATAGTTTCTTTCACCAAGATATGGCAACACTGCTACATGAAAATGATATGTTTTTCTAACAATTGGGTCTCTGTCGTGCATCAAACGAATTGGTAAACAATTAAATTACAGAAGCAAGCAAGGTTATTGCTGATAACTCCATGTAATGCTCCACGAAATGTTCAGTCAAGAAAGCTCAACAAGATGTGTGTGTTTCGTGCATAGCGTCCAATCTATTGGACAGCCAAAAATATTTTAGTCTAATGATGATACTTCAAATATAAACGTCACATATGATTATTTGTAAACTCTAGGCATCAGACTTCAGGTTATTACAAAAAAAAAACCTCAACAAATGATAACAACAACAATGGGTAAAATTCTTATATCCGGAAAACTGATTTCTTCAAATTTACAGGAGAAATTACTTACCGAATGCAGTTTCTTTATACGAGGGTCACTATTTATATTTTGAGCCTTGGCAACACTGGTTGAAGTTAGGCACGATTTGACGTTTGCACGGAATCGTCTGGCATTATTGACCATAATGTACTTCAAATGTTTTGTCAATAGCTTGATTTGTGTTGTTTATGTTGCCTTGGAGATTGCGCGACAACAATAAAATGGAATTAACTCGTGAACATTTTCGTACGATGATATTTTACGATTTTCGACGTGGATTATCAAGACAAGAGTGCATCAATCAACTTACTTCCACATTTGGCGATGAAGCCCCATCCTTTGCCACTGTGAAACGCTGGTATAACGAATTTAATCGTGGCCGCCATTCGGTCACCGATGAGATTCGCGAAGGTCGTCCAAAATCAGTTGTTGTTCAAGAAAACATTGATGCTTTGCAAAACCTAATACTGCAAGATCGTCATGTGACATACTGTGAGATTGAGGCAACCATAGGCATTAGTTCCACCAGCATATATAAAATATTACATGATCATTTAGCTGTGAGAAAGGTATGTTCTCGTTGGATCCCACACAATTTGACAAAAACTCAAAAAGATGCTCGCGTCAATTGGTGCAAACAAATGCTCAATAAATACAATCGTGGTGCTTCAAAAGACTTATATAAGATTGTAACAGGTGACGAATCATGGATATATGCATATGAGCCGGAACGTAAACAGCAGTCGACTGTGTGGGTGTTTCAAGATGAACCCAATCCAACAAAAGTTGTTCGCGCTCGAAGCACATCGAAACAAATGGTCGCCTGTTTTTTTCTGGAAAACTGGTGATGTGGCAACTGTGCCTTTAGAGGAACGTAGAACGGTCAACTCTGAATGGTACACAACAATTTGTTTGCCAGAGGTCTTCGGTCAAATACGGAAAACAAACGAACGCCGTCGGATCATTCTTCATCAAGACAATGCCAGCTGTCACACATCTCGTCTAACAACCGACTTTATGAACAGTCAAAAAATCGAATTGATGGGTCATCTGCCATACAGTCCTGATTTGGCACCCAATGACTTCTTCTTGTTCCCGAATGTCAAGAATAAATTGCGTGGACAACGATTTTCGTCGGCGGAAGATGCCGTTGATGCGTTCAAAAACCATATTATGGAGGTGTCTCAAGAAGATTGGAAAAACTGCTTTGACAAATGGTTCGAACGAAAGCAAAAGTGTATTGACCATAAAGGAGAATACTTCGAAAAACAATAAAGCAGTTTTCAATGCCAAATTGCTGTTTTTTCATTGTTAGGCTCAAAATATAAATAGTGACCCTCGTAGTTGTGGAAGTTCGGCGAAGTGTTTTCTCGCATCGTTCATTGAATTTTGCCGGTAATCATCTATTTTTCGATATAAATGTGTGACCGATGCATGAAAGGTGTTGCATCCATTTCCTTCCAGCCGGATGTTGCCTGTGTGTGATGACGTAATCACGGTCAATGCCGGTCAGTGTTTCCAAGCACGTGTTTTTGTAACTGAAGAAGGTACGTTTCTGCAAATGGTTTGTGGGGCTATGTGTCAATGGTTTGTGGGGCTATGTGTCAATGGTGGGTGGGGCTATGTGTCAATGGTTCGTGGGGCTATGCAAGCATGGTGTGTGGGGCTATGCATTTTTTTTCTAAACCAATTTTTAACTATTCTAACCTAAACGTGACCCAACCTAACCTAACCTTACAGGAAATGGTTCGTGGGGCTATGTATGAATGGTTCGTGGGGCTTTGCGTCAATGGTTTGTGGGGCTATGTAGGTATTTTTAGGTGAAGTGTGGTGGAAACTAGTACGGTAGTGCAACTGTGACCGCCATTTAGAGTGTTACTGAAGGCAAAAAGAAACTAAGAAAACTTACTCGGTATGTCGCAAATGGAGCTTATTTCCGTGAAATAAGCAAAATGCCACCTTCAACAATGTTTCTCAATGCAGAATACTTAAGTACGAAGATTGAAATTAAATAAACTAGCAAATTTCAGCTGTTTTCAGGATATAAGAAATTTACCCAACAATGATATTAAAGTTTTACTTACCCGGTGCATGAAATAGTGAAACTGCCCAAATTAATTTTTCTCAATTTCTTCTTCCTACGTGACGTGCAACACAGTTGCCAGAACAAGTGTGAAAATATATTCCTTTGGGTCTTAGCATTATGTTCCAAGTGTATGCATGTCTTCTCCAGATGGTAAAACTCATAATCAGATAGATCATATTCTCATTGATAAGAGAAGGCATACTAGTATAATTGATGTTCGTACACATAGAGGTGGTAACTGTGCCAGTGACCATTATTTAGTAATTACTAAATTAAGAGAAAGACTCGCAGTGATAAATCATAAGCAACATAATCTAAACGTTATAATATTTAATACAGGAAAATTTGCTGATGAAAGAATTAAGAAAGATTACCAAATTAAACTGTCAAATGGATTTGATGTTTTGCAGGATTTAAATGATGATGAAAATATATATGAAACAGATGTAAATGAAAATTGGGAGCATATACGTAATGCAAAAGAATCAGCAGCTAAAGAAAGTATAGAATACCATAAACTAAGAAAAAGTAAGCCATGGTTTGATAATGAATGTCATAATCTAATAGAAATAAGAAATCAGGCTAGACTTAGGTGGTTAAATAACTCTGATGATACAAATCTAAACAATTATAATAGAATAAAGCGAGAAGTTAACCGCGCGTTTAGAAGTAAAAAAAGAGATTACTTGAAAAGCAAAATTAACGAAATTGAAACAAACAGCAAAAATAAAAATATCCGAGATTTATATAAAGGTGTAAATGAGTTTAGAAAGGGGTGGCAACCTAAAGTAAACTTGATAAAAGATAAAGACGGTGATTTTCTAGCTGACCCAAGCGATATTCTAAATAGATGGAAGAACTACTTTAATGACCTTTTAAATGTTCATGTAGGAGATAAATCAGAAGTAAATGAAGTACACAGCAGAACCTTTAGTTCCAGAACCTAACTTGACTGAAGTTAAAGATGCTATTAAAAGGTTAAAGAATAACAAAGCACCTGGCATTGATTTAATACCAGCTGAGTTAATTAAATATGGTGGAAATTTGTTAATATGTCAAATTCATAAATTAATTTGTTTAATATGGAATAAAGAAGAAATCCCTCAACAGTAGAAATAATCCATAATTGTTCCAGTGTTTAAAAAAGGTGATAAAATGAACTGCAATAATTACCGTGGAATTTCTCTACTCTCAACAACATATAAAATATTATCTAACATTCTTTTAACAAGACTAACCCCATATGCTAATGAAATTATAGGTGATTATCAATGTGGATTTAAACGTAACAGATCAACTACAGATCAGATTTTTCACATTAGACAGACACTTGAAAAAAAGTGGGAATATAATCAAAATGTCCATCAGCTATTCATTGATTTCAAAAAAGCATATGATTCGGTCAAAAGACATACATTATATAATATATTAGTCGAGTTTGGAATACCTAAGAAGCTTGTTAGTAGATAAAAGTATGCACCAGTGAAACAGAAAGTAAAATTCGTGTGTGTATTAATGTGTCTGACAAATTTACTATTCATGATGGGTTAAAACAAGGAGATGCATTATCTCCATTGCTCTTTAATTTTGCCTTAGAATATGCTGTTAGGAAGGTAAAAGAAACTAACGAGGGACTAAAATTAAATGGTGTGACTCAGTTGTTAGCATATGCAGATGACGTAGACTTATTAGGGGATGATATAAATACAATTAAGAATAATGCTAAAATATTTTTCAAAACTGCTAAAGAGATAGGTTTGGAAGTTAACAAAGAGAAAACTAAATATATGCTTACAGGCCAAAACCAAGTGTTAGGTAATAATCAAAATCTAATTATTGATAACAACTCGTTTGAACCAGTTTCCAAATTCAAATACTTAGGAGTAATATTAACAAATGAAAATTATATTAAAGAGGAAATAAAAAGTAGGCTCAATTCAGGAAATGCATGTTACTTTACTGTTCATAAACTTTTGTCTTCTCGTTTAATATCTAAGAAACTAAAAGTTAAAATATACAAAACAGTAATTTTGCCTGTAGTATTATATGGGTGTGAAACTTGGTCCCTTACATTGAAAGAGGAACATAAATTGAGAGTATTTGAAAATAAGATCCTTAGGAAAATCTTTGGACCTAAAAGGGATGAGGAGACAGGTGAGTGGAGAATGTTACATAATTTTGAAGTACCCAATTTGTATTCATGTCCAGATATTATTAGAATAACTAGAGAGTTAGAAAGAATTTGTTCTCAAATAATCCGCCACATTTTAGCGTACAATTTATTGGATGCCATGTACTAATGGGTTAATAGCCAATTTTGGTTATATTGTAAATCTTTTGTTGCACAGTATTTTCACTCATTTACTAGATAGTTTTGTAGAAAGGAAAGGATTATACAAAACGACTGAAGTACAATACAACAACAAAGAGTAATGTTTTTGCATGTCATTATTTTGTGCAGGAGTAATATTCATCTGATGAGAGGATTATCTGCTCATACACGTGTTGATCCTGTGACTAGGATAGAGAAATTGTTGCAGTTCAACCAACGCCTTTCTGCTACACCAGAAGTAAGTTCTGTTGTTTATTTGTGGATTCTTAATTAAATGTTGTTTTTAGTCCTTTGGCAACAGTTTGTTTAAGTTTGTCGTAACTTCCTCAAGTTATGACATAAAGATTAATATATGCAAAGTTCGCTGGCCAGTTGTTATTACTCAGTACGTAATTAGCTACGTCTGTGTCCACTGTAACCACATGGATAATCTCATGTTAGATGCAAGCAGTCCTAGGTTCGATTCCTAATGGGAGTCCCCAAAATTCAGTTATGAGAATAATTGGGGAGCTACGTGAAAAGAAGTAGTGTTTTGTGGTCTTGAAAGCATCAGCCACGAGTCGTTGAAGAATAGCTACTTGGCAGTCCTTGGCTCTCAAAAGAATGGTGCGGTTTCAAAAGTTTATAAAAAAAATATTTCTCACGTTACACGGGTACAACATACACTGTCAGCATCGGCAACTGTCCATGTTTTTCATGCACTACCAGTAGTTTGCTCCTCATGCTTACTGCAAGGCTGCGGGGTCATTTTCCATGATGGCATCGCAGCAGGAGAAGGCTTTCTGTGTGCTCCGTTTTGAGGTTTCCAGATCTGTGATTTCAGTGCGGCATGAGTTTAGTACATGGTTTAAAGAAGATGCACAACACGAGAACAACGTACCAGGTGGTATTAGCAGTTTCTGGAAACTGGATGCTTGTATAAAGGCAAGAGTTCTGGCCAACCTCGCCTGTCTAATGACAACATTGAAAGACCATGTGAGGCATTTCAGTGTAACTCCCCCAAGTCAGTGACCAGTACAAGCAGGGTGCCCCGACCAAATACCAATTATGACGATTACATTCTACATCTTAATGGAGCACCCTCAACCCACCTCCCTCCCATTTTCACAGGAAGGTACGAGTGCTTCTCAATGTTGTTCTACCAACGCACTAGATCAGACGTGTTACAAATGGAGACAACATTCTCCATTGCCACCCAGTTCGCTGGATCTTACACTATGTGATTTCATTCTTGGGGGTGTCATTAAAGGCAGTGTTTATGTATCACCATTGCCCATGTCCAACAATGAACTTCGTGATTGGATAACACATGTACCCCAGGCCATTACAGCAGTTTGATTACCGTGTGGATATGTGTTGTGTTACCCAGGGTGCACACATTGAAGGATTGTAATTAACACATGACAAACTTTGACGGTGTATGTTGTGCCCACATAACATGAGAAATATTTTTTTAATTAACTTTTGAAACTGCACCATTCCTTTGTGTATGCCCTGTACATAACCACAGAGTTCTACATATATACTTGAGCAGTGGTTCCCAAACTTTTTAGTTTCACGGCACCCTGAGTGTTTCAAAATTTTTTCGCTGCGCCAAAGTCAGAATATAAGCCTGTCTAACACTGTCAATGCTCAGTTAATGTACTTACGTTGCTTTGCCTTAAGTTAAAAAATTAACACACATTTCAAATTCAGAAAAGTTTTATTTGTAAAAAATACTAAATAAGCACATATTTGGATAAGTGTAATTTCAGTGAAAATTTCAGAACATTTCGTGGTGCCCCTATAAGTCAGCACCAGAGTGCCATGGTGCACACTTTGGGAACCAGTGTAGTAGAGGTTAAATAAGATTTATGCAGAAAATTTGGTTCCAGATCCAGTATGCCTTTTTTAGCTAATAGAGATCATAAAATTGTCTTTCTCACAGGGTGAGATGTGACATTGTAAATTTGTAATTTCGTACGCAGGTTCGGCAGGACATGACTGAATGGAACATGCAGCTGAGCAAAGACCTTGTCCATTTCCCTGGTCGGATTTTGCAGCAAGAGAGCATACTTCAGGGCGAAAAATTGAAGTACCCTGCAGGACCTGATGCCGATTGGACACGTGAATTGCGGAGTAAGTTCTTTCTGATGCTGATGCATTTCTTGTACCAATTTATGAAATCGGTGCAATCAGTTCCCTTTCTAGAAATAACCTCTCCATCTGAAAGTGCCCAGTTCTGATATTCTGTAAGTGAAATTCTTGTATCAGGGTGTATCAGTGTCAGTCATGAAAAACAAAGAAATTAACAAGTAGGTCAAGAAGTCAATAAAAAGTCAAGAAATTATACGTGTGGTCAAGAATTTTCATTACCACAATGGCTGACTGATTGATTTAGTTTATTTTACTTCTTTTCTGCCCCTTTGGCTAATTGTGAAGATCGGGATGAATGGTGTTAAGATGGATGTGGGGACATTTCGTTACAAAACCAACATGGACCCGACATAATATTATACTGGCTGCAAGTCCAGATGCCAGAGCTTTGCTAGTCTGCCAAATGCAGTCCAAGATGCGTTAATAGATAAGGCAAGTCTATTCTCTTGTTAAATACAGCTTCAGTTTTTCATCTTAACTGGCTTTTTGATAGGGGTTTTTCATTAAATAAATATTTATTTTCTTAGTTGCTAATTCCAACTTTACCTAAGTAGGGAATGCACAAATAAAGGTTTAAAAAAATGAAGAAAAGGCCATGGAAAAGTCAAGAATTTTGGATTTGTTATTGTGGTAGACATCCTGTGTATGCATTTACCATGAAGTTTATTTCTGGCACACTTGCATAAAGTGAAAAGTGATGTATAATCACACGTTTCATCAACTGGATGTAATTATCTTTTTGTTACCCTGTAAATTGTGGTTTTCTCTGCTAGCTGTTTTTATATATAAGGAGAGTAATATTCATTGGTTCATGCCTTGTGCAATCATCGTAATATAGTAAAGGGTATTCGAACTGGCATATCATAAGGTGGTTGTTCTGTATTTCACTAATTGCATTTGGATTATTCACGGATCTTAAAACAGGAGCACTTGCATGTTGGAGATTGCAACATCAAAAATGTAAAAATGGGTATCAATATGATGATTAAAATGGTTGTAGTACTGTAAAGTGCAGTATGTAGGTGCCCCTGAATCATAATTTATCCCCGAGGAAGCCAGTGAATTTGGTAAGATATAGGATAACAACCTTATGGCATATGAAAGTGAGTACTTTTTATTATTACAGATTTTAATAGTCCTAATAGTGAGGGATATTACAACATTCTTCGTTTTTACAACATTTATTTCCCTCGTATATTTACTACTAGTTTTAATTTACACAAAGGTCTCATACCCAACCACCAACTGTTTACATGATCCTGCCCAATATGCTGGTTGACCTGGCAGGTAGGTTATTTATTTTTATAAGAAAATACCAGGTACAACTTAATAGTAAATACCGGGTGGCCAGAATTAAAGTTACCCAACTCAAGAGCCCTCTGTAGCCTGTTTGAGGCATCGTAGAACTCTGAAATTTGGTGAATCCACTATGCAGACCATGGGAAGAGGAAGGCGATAAAGAAAAAAAAATAGTTCAATTTTTTGTCACCAGGTTCGGATCCCACAATGGTTCGGATCCCACTTTAAATCGTAGGTTTACCAGTCCCAATTAGCCTTACTGTGCATAAAGTGGACTTGAAACACCAACTCAATCAATCATGAAAAGGCCTCTAAAGCAATAATAGTTGTTGCTTGTAACTGTGATGCCTTTTATGATATGAGCTATCCATTCAGACTGCTATACACTGTTGATATTTTCCTACTCCCACCGAGCCAGTCTGCTTCAAACTCTTCCATCTGGCATAGTGGTAATGTTACCTTGTAATCAGTGTGTCCTGGGTTCAATACTCAGTGGAGACACATAGTGGTTCGAATCCCACTTTAAACTGTAGGCCCAGTCCTTATTAGCTTCTGTGCATAAAGTGAACTTCAAAAAAATAAAAAGTTTCTCGAATGTTCCACTTTTGTACAGAAGGGAGCCTACTTAGTTTTAGTACTTTTTTTTCTTTTCAGGAGTGAAGTACAAAAAATTGGTTAAAATATGCGGTTAGTTTCTATTTCTATACCCAATGGAATGTTGCTAAATGTAAGAGAAATGCCACACAAATAATGTTTATGAAAATTGATCATATGATTGTGCATAAAGTGTGCATTATGATATGAAACGTAACTAAACTTTTCCTCTCATTGCAGAAAATCCAATGTTGGCAATTGGAGTGCTAAAAGAGTGGGTTGTCATCTTCCCAGCTCGGTTCACGCGGGAAACTCAGAGTTTCGTGAACAATTTGATCAAAGCAGCAGCTGGAATGTCATTTGTCATGGCTCAGCCTCACTAGTAAGTATTTACAAATATATTACACAAACATTCATACATACTGTGATGGGGAAATATCTGGATTTTGAGAGATTGAATTGTGATTTGTAGTTTTCTTATGGCAAATTATTACTCATCAAATTTTTAACCTTCCATGGATGGGCAATATATCAACCATCACTACGTGGCAGCAATTAAGCACAGGGGCATTCCATTTGAAATCAACAAGTGAACTGGCATTTTTCAACCTCACATATTGTGATTCATTTGAAATGTGATTCATTTGAAATTTGGCAAACTAAAAGGGATACATGAGGTAGGAAAATTGCAACTTTGCAGATCCATATCTTTTGTATTTCCAAAATTACAGTGTTGGAAACTGTGCAATTTGACCATTTTTTCCAACATCTTGTTAACTTTGAATTGCAATATTTCGGCAACCAGGGCACCTATAGAAGTGACAATGCACAGTGAAAATCCTTCCGTTCCCAACACATGTAATATTTCTCCCAATATATTCACTGCGACACAATGAAAACCCTTCCATTCCCAACACATCTAATGTTTCGTCTCCCAATATGTTCTCCTTAAATTATAGTCATATTATTCAAGAAGCCAAAAACATAATCTATCTAGTGTAAAGTGAAACATTTGGGGGGGGCTTGAGCCTCCTGATCCCTGCTTTGGATACACACTATTAACAATAACAAGGTTATAGAATATTCTCGGTCTTGCCTTGATAATTATTTATCTCCATAAATTATCGTCACATTATTTTATTCCACATCAAAGATACCAAATACCTCATTTTATCTAGTGTAAACCGAAAACATTCGAGGGGGGCTCGAGCTGCCTAACCCCCCTTGGATACGTACCTGAGCAGTAGTATTAGTAGTAGTAATTAAACTATAATAAAATACTGGTAATGTGAATTTGGATAAAAAAGTTTTAGAAGTAACCCCCTCCCCCTTAATGAAATCCATGTATGCTACTGGTTTAGCCTTTCTAGTGCTCTGTAGGGGGAATCCTTGTTACGTGTTCACGTTTTTTACTTGTTTTCATTGCCTTTAATTATAGTCATCAATTCTTAAGTTACCCGGGACCTTCCTGATGGTGCAGTAGTAGCATCCTAGTCTTGTAATCAACGAGTCCCCAGTTAAAGGCACATATTCTTTCGGATCCCATTTAAACTATAGGTCCAGTCCCAATTAGCCTCACTGTGCTTAAAGTGGACTTAAAACACCAAATCAATCAGTCAACCAATGTTAAGTTGCCCTTTACTGTAGATTTATTCCAATGCCATACAATATTCCGGGCCAAGCATGTGACATTTTTGGTTACCAATTAGGACCGTACCAGTGTACATTCTGAACGGTGCATGTTACGTTGAAAATTCGAGCACTTTAGATTGAAATTCACCTACTTCCACCAACTTTACCCTCTTTTCATTTTTCGCTATGTGCACTAATAACGGAGTTGCCTTTGGAACTGGACTTTTGAGTCACCCTGTATTTCTAATAAACAGGAATTTAATCATATTCATGTACATTAATTCAAACAATATTGTATTTGATTTCTGTTAGACTTTTACTTTTGAGTATTAGGAATTTATGTATCAAAATCTGTTATCATCCATCATCCATACCCTACCCTAACCTAACCTAAATCTAACATAACTCCGGTTCCCATTGGCGTCCCATTTTTAGATTTTGTATACTTATTGAGTAATAGTGTATGTATGACGTAATTTTTTGAAAAAATTAAGACCCATTTTTGAGAAAGTGGCCACGAAATTTTTCTTTACACCACTTCAATTGTTATTTTTTACCCTGACATAGACATGCTATATCTCACGTGCAAGAGCCCTTGAAGACCTTTCCAACGCCACCCGAATAACTTCTATAGGTGGCCTGGTTGCCGAAATATTGCAATTCAAAGTTAACGAGATGTTGGACAATGTGGTCAAAATCGCACAGTTTGCAACACTGTAATTTCGAAAATACAAAAGATATGGATCTGCAAAGCTGCATATTTTCCTACCTCAAGTGGCCCTTTCAGTATGCCAAATTTCAAATGAATCTAAAACTGTAAGGTTGAGAACCTTGCTGATTTGACTTGGAATGACCCCACATCATGTCTCCAAAACTACATGTGATATTTTTGTTTATCTGTTTTGTTCATTTGTACACATATGAGAGTATGACATATTCAAATCACAAAATATTACTGTTATTATTTCAATTTGAAATAAATGCTTTTTGAAATAGTAGGCTTGTGTTCAAAAGTTTCCAGACATTACGGACTTTTTAAAAGAATTAACCACATGTTTTTCTTTCTTCCCAAAAAAGAGGAAAGACTGTTCAGTGGTATTGAAGGATACTTTGTTGTTGTTCGTTTCTGCAAAATTTGTGCATGTAGTCCAAGGGCAGACCAATTTTTGGAAATCTGTTCCATAAAATGGCCATATTGACTTTCTTTTATATAGTGCGTCTATTACTTTTCCCCCTCTGCAATTTATTAACCATTTTCAACACAGCTTCACACAATTGTAAGGTGATATTGCTACATATGTGATATTTTCTCATTCACTTTAGTTCATTGCAGTGTTGATAGTGACCCGAGGAAGATTAATTTTTGTGTAAAATTTTATTTTTTTTATTTTTAGGGGGGTGGGGCACGGGGTAAAATGTATAAATTTCACCTCCCGTGGATGGTTTGTCATCGAGAAAAAAAACTAAATGAATCTCGCCTTTCTATGGCAAGTTGTGCTATTTTTTGTACATGACTACATGTATGCAGAAAGACTACCAGTAAGAGCTTACAATGCACAATGAGTGGGAATAAGGCCAAGGGGGAAACCAAGAAGTCTGTGAAAAGAGAAGATAGCAGAGAGTGTTAGGAGAAGGGGATAATATTGGAACACCGTGGAAAGAGAGGAGTGGGGGAAGACCAGGAAAAAATGGAGACACTTCACTTCTATGCCAACCCAACCAGAGGCAGGAAACTTCGAAGGATGATGATGACTGTAGATTGAAAAATTTACTCCTGGAAACCTCCTGTGTGTAGAGGTTTACAGGCAGGAGAGGCTACCGTCTGATAAAGGTTAATTTAGTAGTTTTTCTGACATTTCTTCCTTAAATTGTAATAGCATTTAGATAACAACAGTCTACAATTATCTTTACACATATGATCCACCAGTATATATTGTGTGCGACAGTTCAAATTGCACAAGTAGCTCTGGGAATAATCCAGCCTCTGATTTGGTATGGGGAAACCCTATGTGCTCTCATGGCCCAGTACAGTATACAGGGAAGACCTTACATACACAGCCATTTGTGAATGGAGACATTGTCACTCAAATGAATAGACGATTAAAATATTTTTCACTCAGCATGGATTTAACCATAAAAAAATATTCAGATCCTTTGTTAAAGAAAGGAATGCCTAATCACGTTCACTTCCAATTTTATTCCAGCCACAATATACCTGACGATAGAAGACACACATACACAAATAATTTGGAGAATGTAATCAGTGCAAAGAACCCTAGAATGATCTTGTGTGTTGTCTCCAACAATGGCTCTGATCGGTATAGTGATATCAAGAGAACGTGCTGCCTCAAACATGCTGGTAAGTTCACTTTTATATAGAGCATTCGAAAAGTCCCCACACTCAAAGTTGGAGAATTTTTTGCATATAATTTACTGAACTTGTCAACGTAATGAATACATGCATTTGTTAACTATATCTTGAAATGCACAAAAAAATAATAATAATAATAATTGGAAACTAAATGTGAGTAATACTGCAATCTCTGAGGTTGATAACACACTAACAAGATGGCAAACCATTTGAGACAATCATCCGTTGCGGCTTTTACCTGGTGCCAGATCATCGGGAAATATACTTCTCCATTTCTCCACACATCTTTCATGTGACATACTCAAAATATGCTTCCAACATAGCGATTCGCTGTGTGCCTAAAGATTAACGCCTACTGAGACGTGGAGCAATGTGGCAACAGCACGCAACTGGCATGTTTCCGGCATCTCAATGGCCGATACCTTTAAGATAACCTGCAGAATTCTGGCACAGAAATTCTGTGCTTTGGTTGCACATGTTTCCCTGTAGTGGGTGTTACACCATTTGATTTCAATAGAAGCAGACAACTGATCTGTTGCTTTTTGTTGCCGCGTTTCTCCTCGTCTCAGTGGGCGATGTGCTTAAAAGGCATTCTTGACAAACTTGATTGTACGTCTCGCACCGAGGGCTGTAACAGCGGCACTGCTCTAATATAACATAAACTCGTTCTTCAAGGTCATACCAATTCCTCCTGACAGGCTTGCCAACTCGTCCAGTAGCTTTTTTTAGAAGTGTTAGTGTGGGGACTTTTTGAATGCACTGTATAATCTAAAACTGGTGACACACTAATTTTTTATCCTTTCAGCAGCTGTTGAACCATTCAGAGCAGTACAAGAAGGAAATGCAACTGGTGTTAAGTGTAATAAAGTAATTGCGTTTAGTGTTCAAGCTGTTTATTCTATTCTTATCCTCAATTTACAATTTTGATTATCAGAAGTCGGCACAAGACTTGCACTTTTAATCCCTGGTTTCGTGTTGTGTTTGTATTTTGTAATGTCAAAGCAAAGCAGCCTTTGAGAGTGCACACATTCATAACAAAGCAGTTTTTCTCCTTTATGTTGGATGAACAGTTGCTGTTAGAAGCGGATATTGGCAAGTGACATGAGACTGGACACACGAGCTGGAATTGTAAAAGTGGAGCTGTGTTCAAAGACAAAAATGATAGATAGGGGTTAGTTTAAGGTGAGTTGACATTTGAGTTGTTTTGTCCAGAGTTCTTTCATGCTTTCATTTGAAAATTTCGAGAGATGCTGTAGCCTTATCAGACCCCACCCACTTTTACCCTGCATATACTGCACAATTTTTATTCTGCCAGGTTACCAGCCCCCCCCCCCCCCCCTTTGTAAAGAAGGGAAACTAGATAAATATATGCTAATGTACATTCTTGTATGGCATTTTGATGTGTACTAAATTTGACTATTCCCCTCATTCAGAAAATATTGCCATACTCTTCACTCACCTGACATTACAATTTCCGAGTCCAGATATAAATTATTAAATGCTATTCTCAAGAGTATGAACAAAAGCAAAACTTTATTCCACATAAGTACAAGTAATATTCAGAATCAAAGAAAATTCAACATCTAGCAGTTGAAATTTGAAAGAGGGGGTTACAACACTTGTGCATAAGAGATACGATGAGATTATAGGCTGTCATTCATTCACCATGGAATTTTATAGTGAATGACAGCTGTGCCCGTAGCTCATCCAGAAAGGGTCAACCTGCTGGAAGTTCAAGGTTAGGTGGTGAATGAGATGAGACTGCTGTAAAAGCAGGGAAGAGTAGAATGGAGGAGTCATATGGCCAACCACACTGGTTTCTGGCAAATTTTATGAAATCTGGAAACTGGAGTTACGGCAAGTATTGAGGTGAACATTCTATTACTTAACATGGCCTTTTACTGCGACCTGGATGGCCGAACATATTTAATGAGAATATCTATGTGGGAACAGAAAATTGGGTTTCCCCTGTATTTTGTTTAAATGTATAATCAATGTAGCTCATGCACATTTGAAGCATTGAAACATCAAGACTGTATTAAAGTATACTACACGAGGAACATTGTATTTGGTACGGTCAATAAATAATGTGAATGAATGTTGTACGGACTTAACTTTTAATACAGGTCGGCATACTCCCCTGCGTTGTTGAGGCAGGCATCTCACCACTTCACCACATTTTTGATACCCCTGTTCCAGAAGTCCTTTGGCTGTTGTGATCACCAATGGAAGACTGCCTCCTGCAGTTGGGCATCTGAGGCAAAGGGGATTCCACATAGAGCGCCTTTCAGTGGACTAAACACATGAAAGTCACTTGGGGATAGGTCAGGGCTGTAGGGGGAATGATGTGAGTGTTACCAACTAATTTGTGCGATGATGTCCATAGTGTGTCCAGCAACGTGGGGACGTGCATTGTCTTGCAGTAGGATGACACCTCGTGACAAGAAGCCACGCCGCTTGCACCTGAATGCAGGTTCACCTTGTTTCGCAAGATGTCAAGAGTACAGAGCAGCGTTCATTTCCTCACCCTGCCGGAGGAAGCGACCGGGAAATGGACCACGATGATCAAAGAAAAACATGAACAGCACCTTGTGAACAAAGTCGACTTGTCTGCTTTTCTTGGGTCGTGGGGATGAGATGTGTTTCCACTCCTTGCTGTCGCGTTTACTCTTCGGCGTGTACCGGCTGAGCAAGATCTTGTCCATTGCCACAATGCGCTCCAGGAAACCCTCGCCCTCTGTCGAGTACCGCAGAAGATGTGTGAGACTCTTCCCCATCCTTGTAGCCTTTTGCTCCTCTGTGAGTGTCTTTGGCACCCACGCTGCACACACCTTCCAGTATTTAAGGGTATGCTTTACCATGACTAATGCAAAGTTCGGTTGCAATCTGGTTCAGACTAATCCCCTGACATTCCAGTATGAGGTCATCAACAGCAGAAATGGAGTCATCCGTAATGGCACATTTAGGGCGCCCACTACGTGCCAAACACTGTTGTGTGTCCTGCTCGAAACCGACCCCTAGGGCCTCCCCGATGGCGCAGTGGTAGCATCACCGCCTTGTAATCAAGGGGTCCCAGGTTCGATTCCTGATGGAGGCACAATTGGTTCGGATTCCATTTTAAACTGTAGGTCCAGTCTCTATTAGCCTTACTGTGTATAAAGTGGACTTAAAACACCAAATCAATCAATCAATCGAAACAGACCCGCCCACTCATACACTTATGTTCGGGACATGCACTCACCACCATACACATCAGTCATACGCTCGTAAATGTTCCCTGGTGTGTTGCCTTCTGCCGTCAAAAACTGTATCACGTATTGCCGAGCCTCCTTTGTAGCACTGACAGTGTGAATGCCATGGCTCACCTCACTGAATGACTTGACTGGCACCTTGGAGGCAAATTGCACATACACCACCTCCCTTCCCTGCCAGTGTTGCCACCTAGCGATGCAGTCTGGAACTTGTCTCGCAGACATATGGTTTCATCGCTCTGTCACTTTATTTCGCTTTTTCACGGCCGTAATCCGGTTATTTATTGACCGTACCAAATATTTATATTAGGGCTGAGCCAGTGCCTCTGCTGGTGTATTAGCATGTGCCGATACAAGTCGATAGATAATCTTCCAGAGTTTGGGAATCATGCATGTGTCTGCAAAAATGCAATACGACACTTTTGCAAACTTTGTATATCTTGGAAATTATATGAAATGCATAATTTTCATTATTTTGCAGCAACTTTGTGGGGAGAAAGGATTTTGTCATTAAATAATAAACCTTACATGAAATTAGGAATATTTTAAAGTGAATCTCTAGTAGATTCCTTCAGTGGCTGAATATTGGAAACTTTTGTCTTTATATGTAATTTCGCAAAGATGTTTTTTTCCCTCTTTCAGTGCCAACACAAGTTATAGTTGCCAGGAACCTTTCTGCAAAAGGTATGTTGAGCATCGCAACCAAAGTGGCTATACAGATGAACTGTAAAATTGGTGGTGCTCCATGGTCAGTTGAGATACCTCTAAGTGTAAGTATGGACTTCTGTTGTGGAGACTGTATTCATTCACATAAATAACTTCATGCACCACATGTTGAATAGAACATATTTTCTCTGCCCTGTGTAAAACCAGGTGCATAAAATCTAACCCAGCACACAAACAATTACAGTGGAACCACGATTTTACATTCCCGGATTTTATATTTTTCTGCATTATACATTCAATTTTGATGGTCCCATCATAGCAAAATGTTACACAATTTTCCTCGATTTTACATTTTCCCACTGTTCAAGTTGTTTTAGCTTGGTTCCCAGAAACACATAAAATTGATGATCCACTGTAACCTTTTGTTGGTATGCATGTTCCAGAGTGATGCAGTTGGTATATGGTGAGCGTGTTGCTTACATATCAATTTAATTGTTTGTCATTTTTTTCGGATATCCTTTTACAGTCATCACATTAAAAATGGTTTATAAACATTTATTGCCTAATATATATCAGTTGTACTTATTTATTATAAAATATCAAATTTGTATTGTTGTACTGAAGTGTTATTCATTTTTGGAGCCTCATATTTATGGTAAATAAGACCTCAAGATTTTGGTACAAAAACTGGGCACATTTCTGGATCACAAGCAGAGTATAAAGTCTTAGTTTGGTGTTAAAATGAAAAGTAAAAAAGGAAAGTGCTTCCCCGTGCTTTGAAGGCATATAGGGGGGTGGAGTTAGGGCCCCACACTTTCTTGATCACGGCAGAAGGCAAGGGTGATGTGATCAGCTTCATGCCCCTGGCTTCCTTTACCCCCCATCCCCCAAGAGTTTCCTCCAGGTACCCACGTTATAGGGTGCTGGCTGGGTGCAGGTGCAACTTGAACAGGTGGCCGAGGATTGAACCTGGGTCTCTCGAATGGTAGTCAGATGTCATAGCAACTGAGCTACCACAGCTTATTTTGGTGTTAAAATGGTGAATATAACCCTAAATTTGATTTTAAAAACTACGTTTATTACACTAAATAAAGATTTTGCTTTTGATAACACACTTGTGTAGTTATCAGAGTATTATGTTTGTTCCTCTGTAAGAGAGTCCATTTTTGCTTATCCACATGGGTTGGTAGGGGCAGTATGCATCACAGCTGATGCCCAGAAGCAATAACACCGTGAATAGTCCTAATTGTTGCTGGGTTTAGCTATTCCTTTATATACAGTGTGAGTCAGAAATATTACTACAGGTTTGAAGTAAATTTGGTGTGTTACTGTACAATGTAGAGGGAAATGGTGAATGGTATATTAAGCTTGAAACTTCAGTTTTTAATCTACATTGTACAGTAAGATGCCAAATTTACTTCAGACCTGTAACAATATTTCTGACTCACCCTGTATATGAGTTGTATTGTAGCCACCCAAGAATAAAGCAAATCTCTTCAAGTACTAGTTACTAATTCTGTCTGTGGAATCTGATAGTACAATCCTACTGCCTTTCCAGTTCTAACTTTGGTAGCATCCTAAAATTAAAATCGTCAATGTGACTATTCAGTGATATGCGTAGCAAAACTCAGTTTTCCAGTGTTTCTAATCTTCATTCAAATTTTGCATTGTGCGAATTACTCACTTTTAGCAAATGTTAAAAAATGTTTATATCAATAAAATTATAAAAAATATATATAAAAACTTAAATTACTTATGACCAGTGAGTATCATCCTTCAAAAAATGCGACGTTTGAGGGGGGCTCTTACCGCCCCCTTCTTCAGGCTTTCCTTAGGCACGAATCACCACCATGCTGCGTCAAGTTGTATCAAACAAGGAAAAGGGTGCAGGTTGAAGTGGTAAATAAAACTTGTCTTTGCTGAAATATATTGACCTTATTCCTTACCATCTTACTTAAAAGAAAAACCCACTAAAGGGTTTAAAAGCAATTAAAACTATAAAATTCCAGTCCCTCACACAGCCGTGTGGTCAACAGCTGTTACTTCCTTATAGAATGTAGAAACCTGCCACCGGATTATGTCCCTCCCAGTATCTCGCCTCCCCTTTCCATTATGTCATTTCTGGGTCAAAATCTCATATTTCCTGGGATGCGCGGACGACCTTCTGTGTGACTTGGAAACCTATTTTATTTTTACCAATTTCCCATCTTTTAAACATACTAATCCAAATGTCGTCTAAATTCGGGGTGCTAGATGCAATTATTCCTTGCAATGCTCGAAATGATGTGCTCGAACTTCAATGCATTTGTTGATCCATTGTTCAAATGATGAAACACAACTCAGAGGTGAATCTGCATCAATATGTGCGGCAGCATTTTGTATTCGTTCGATCATGTTTGCATGGGCTGTTGACACTTCTTGATAAACACGTTCTTTTAGATATTCCCACAAAAAGAAATCCGGCGACGTAAGGTCTGGCAATCTGACAGGCCAATGCACCGGACCGCCTCTACCGATCCAACGACCATTGTACATGCGGTTTAATTACTCCCGTGCTACTATTGCATTATGCTGGACAACCGTCTTGTTGGAACCACATGTGCTGTCGCAGTGCAAGGTTTACATCAAGCAATGTCTGTAATTCCTCATGCAAAAATGTTTGATATTTATGCCCGTACAAAGTACCATTAATAACATAGGGACCAATCAGTTTGTCGCCTATGATTTTACATCACACGTTAACCGACCAAGGATGTTGACGTTCATCTTCACGCAACCAATGTGGGTTTCCCACACTCAATAATGCATATTGTGACGATTAACCTGACCGTGGTTTGTGAAGGTTGACTCATCGGAAAAAGTACTCTACGAAAGAACTGCTGGTGGACTAGTATTTGTTCGCATGCCCATTCACAAAACACCACTCGGTTGTGAAAATTGTGTCCATGAAGTTCCTGATGCATGGACACATGATAGGGATGAAATTTGTGACGTTTCAATATTCTCCAAACACTATTGCGAGAAATTCCTGACTGCAATGATATTACTTGCATACTTGCCTGAGGATTATGAGCCACCTTGGCTAGGACTGCAATTTGAATATGCTCTCCAGTGGTAGTTGCTCTACGAACCCTTTTATAGGTTGTACACTTCCTTCGGCACGAAACTGTTTGACAACTTGAACAAACGAAGAACGCGATCGTAGCCTGTCAGGAAAACGTTCCACATAAAGGGTAACAGCATCGTCGATGTTCCTTCTGCATTCACCATAAACAAGGTTCATTTCATCTTTTCTTCTACAGATAGATAACACTGGGGAACAGTGAAATTGCGGCACAGTGTTTGAGAGCTAATTTAGGTCAATTTCATGCTTCTGAATAATGATATAATAATATATTTCCTGAATTGGCTCTAATTTATGAAATAAATGCAACTAAACCAAAATGGCGGAAACATAAGACATACATATAAATGAACTTCCAACAACAATTTAATATTTCTTTTTGTGATTAAAATCATTATTATAAAAATAAATTTATATAGGCCTATGATCATAATAATTTTAAAAGATATGTACACAATGAAGTAACAAACTATGTGAAACGTTTTCTATACGATTTCCTGCTGTATTGAATTTTAGGACAATCCCTCTGTAAGCTCAAACAGTAGTCGGCCATCATGTGGCGATCCCTCCCTGCTACCTTTCTTCCATTATTCTTATACCCTGATGGAACCTTTCTCCCTGTTCTTCACTAAAATCACCAAGGTTCTCAGGGAATCTGTCAATGTGGCTATGTAGAAAATGTATCTTCACACTCATATTAGCTCCAAATTTTTCAAAATTTTTCAACATATTTGCAACTATATCGCGGTAGTTTTCTGCTCTGTGATTTCCAAAAAGTTTTTGACGACGGACACAAAGCTTAGCCAGGCCTCAGATTCGATGTAAGACATGTAAGTTGTAAAATTGGCATCATTTATAAGTGTACGAATCTGTGGTGGTCCATCAAAGATTCCTGCCTTCAATTTTTCAATACTTAGTCCTGGAAAAGTGTGGCATATATATTTGAAACAATCACCACTTGTATCTAAGGCCTTAACAAACTGTTTTATCAACCCAAGTTTAATATGCAGTGGCGGAAGGATGATTTTGTCCCTATCTATCAGCGGTTCATGAATGATATTAGCTTTTCCCACTAATATTTTCTTTTGGGGGTCAAACTTTTATCGTCCAATGCTTTTCTCTAGCACGACTATCCCACAAACATAGGAAACAGGGATATTTTGTGTACCCACTTTGCTGTCCTAGTAAAAATTTCACCATCTTGAAATCCACACACACGAGCCACTTATGTTCAGCATATTCAATTTTTTTCTAAAACCATTTTTATGTTTTGGTATTCTTCCTTAAGTTTTGTTGAGTGTCCGATATATTGCTTAGCAATGCTTCATAAGTTGCCTAGCAACAATTTACAAATAAATAAATAAGTTTCTTAATGGGAATTTCAGCTATTATCAAATTTTGATATTACCGAGAAAAGCGTAGAGTAATTTTACCTCCTACATTTTCCATGGTGTGTTTATTTTTATAACTGGAGTCAATTCAACTGAACCAATCATACAATTGGCAATCACAGCTGTTTTGTGTGCTGAAACTGTTATTAAACTTTATGCCACAAAATAAAATCTTTTTTTTGTTCCCCAGTGTAATCCATGGTGTTGAATACCCCACTTAACTGTGTCGTTCGACTCTTTGCGGCCACATTACACTGACCATACAATCACTGACTACTGAGAGTGCGAGCACAATGCTTCTAGGCCACAGTAACCCACCTCCCACACTTGCCAGCCACTGCATTAGCGAGACACAACCAACACGTTGCACTTACGGCACCTTCTATTATGACGATAACTGTCATAGGCAGCTTTTAGGTGAAGTAATGTATTTGGTTTGACTTAGAAATGCAACATAAGGCCGATTGTAATTGCTCATAGATGGCAGCTGTATGCCAAACAGCTGACTGAACTGTTGGTTAATATAAAGATTTCACAATAGATGTCATCACTGTACCCTAATTGTAAATTGGTCCAAATGATTGTATTTAGTGATATAAATATACAATTGTAATGTAAATACAACGAATGATAGTATTTTCCAAATGAGATAATGTATGATTGAAACGTTATCGCAATTAGTAATGTACTTTGCGAGTTTGCAAGAAAAGGGAAAGATTCGTCAAAACTGGAAGAATGCAAATGTTAAAAAGGAACTGGTTTCAAGAACGGATCACAGAACCCGTTGACTGTGCAGGAAGCCATGGAATTGACATGGATGGAATCTGTTTGAGGAATCGGATCGGCGGAACGGTTCAAGGACTTAGTTCGGGATGGAAGTGGAGGAATGGCAGTCGTCAAGAAACGAGCAAGGAGTATCAGTGGAAATCGTGTTTATTATGAACCGATAGGTGGATTCATTTGGTTCAATTAATTCATCAAGGACCGCTCATTGTAAATTCCAAAGAACATTTTTCTCCATCGTGTGTGGAAATGGATATTATAAGTTAAAGTTGTGAGAATTCTCAGCCCGATGTCAGCTGATCTGTAAGTACACATCTTCAGTTAATTCTTGCATCGTAATCAGACGAACGTGCAGGAACATGAACCATACAACGTTTTATCCTTTATATTGAATATGCTAGCATCCGTGTGAGACATCATGGCCATGATTCGTGTGTATCTCTTGTGATGGATTTGGCGGGAATCTTGGCATGCTGAGTAGCCATATTACAAACACTTGTGGAAGATTCCAATTGAGGGTAAGGAACATATATGTCTCAATCTGAGATTGATTTCATTGATCAATTTGTGTTCGGTGGTCCAGTATAAAGGGATCAAGGTATTTTGTTGCACATTGGAGTGCATATATAAACTTTGATCGGGTGGACTAAAACCCATTCTGTCAACTTCATTTTGCTTACGCACCGCAATTTGCTGGTTGCAAGGTCAATGTAAGTTGACCATATTCATTTGAATCAGAGTCTTTGTCGAACTTCATGCATGTAATACTCGCGCATATTGGTGTATGTCCTTAAGGCAAAACATTTTGATGAGTGATTTAAATTCATACATTCCCGAGTAGTGTAATACCATTACATCAGACATTTTCTTTAATTTCTAGTAAGGGAAGTAATTATTGAGCATTTGGTACATGGTTTACGCGAAGGATGCTCAATGTCAGATATAAGCTTGTTCATGTTCTTGCTTAAATAATTTGTTGTCAATAAACAAATATTTCTGACTCGGGATTTGCAATTCATACCCAAACATTAATTAGTGTATAATGTATATAGAAATATGTTAATGATGATATTTCTTTGAGGCAGGGAAGGTTCATCTTGCTCTGGTCTCTAAGGGTTAGTTTCATGCTTGAGAAAAGTTTGGTTTGATGTGATTGTTAGAACAAGAGGCTAAGGCATATTTCTGTTATATGATGGTAGCCATGGGTAATGGGGGGTATGTGGTATGAAGGGGGGAGCCAATAGGAAGGTGTTTCTGTTGAAGAGTGGTTGTACATGAGTGGGTTGTTTCGTAATAAGTGAACATTGATAGTCTGATTTACCGCAGTCTAATGTCATCGCTGCCAGCGCTACCGATAGCAGTTCAAGGGGTATATTCAAAATTTTAGTCCTATCATAGATTGACAAATCTTACCTATCGCTTCATAAGATAGTCTTAAGATTTTGAGCCTCTATTTTGAACTTGCACCGCACAAGCTTATTTAGTCTCAGTCTTTATAACAGAATATTGAGACTAGCTTCATACTATCTATCATGAATGGAACAAAATGTGTTGGACAAAACCTACATATTTTCGGAAGTCGAATTTGAGTCTGCAATACCTTTTACCATTTGAAGGTTGCCCCTGCCCCACCAGGGTGTGTTCATTGTAGTGTAGGTGACTTGCCTCCACAATACTATTATATGTACTTTCATATGGAACATTTTTTCGTTTGATGCATATTTCGATTTGTCAAGTTACATGGGACACCCTGTATATAAATAGGTTGATGTAATTTGAATGTAGTTAACACATTCCTGCTGTATTTATAGTCTTGCTTTAGGTAAGTCCATAAGCTATATTAACAGACTATCAGAGAGTGAAACATAGAAGGTCTAGTCATTTTGTGAAAGTCACTATTCTCGACTTTGTTTTGAGTGTAGTGATACAAAAATTGATCTTTTTTTGTCTTTGTACATGAAATTTCTGTATCTTTTACAGGGCTTGATGGTCGTAGGTTTTGATGTGTGCCACGATACATCGAGTGCGAGAAAGAGTTCTTGGGGTGCAATGGTTGCATCCCTAGATAAGGGATGCAGCAGATATTTCTCCTCCGTTTCACAACATGTGAATCACGAGGAGATCTGCAATGAGCTGTCAGTAAACCTGACAAGTAAGTTACTCTCTTGTTTCTTGTAATATCTTCTCTGAAATTTTGATGAGTGTTGTTCCAGTGCTTTGACAATTGGGGAAGTGCAGACAAGTAAAAAAAAAAAAAAGAGATTATTAATTTGTATTCATATCTATTGATTATGCAGTAATCCACTTTAGTGCTCTGTGTAGGTGCATTTTGAAATGAAGCCAAATATCTAATGTTTCGGTGAACAAAAATGACACCAATACATTAGTATACTTGCCACAAGTACTTACTTTATCCGTGAAACTCCTTAATTAATTTCATTGGCCACTGCAGCCATCCACTTAGGAATGTTTTGCTTAGAGTATGTGAAATCAGGATTAGTTAGTTGTTTGGGTACTTTTTTTTTTTTGGCCTCACCCTGTATTTCCAGAAGACAGTTGTAATGATACTGTGAGGTCATCACAATTATATAGTTTCTGAGTGTTATTATTCCATGTTAATTGCTAATTCTGTCAACGTTATTTGTGCTAACCATTCATTGTAAATGGTGTTATGATCACTTGATAATGAGGTCAGGTGCTCTGTGTTTGCATATTATGCTGAGTTTTAATGTTAATAAGGCGCTGCGTGGTCGCAAAGAATGTGTAATGTTAATCTTATAATTGTATATTAACGTTTAGCACACGTTTAATATAATATGTATTTATCGTTTGTGCCTTGAGCATGTAGTTCAATCTACTGCTGTAGAGATGGCCTTGCCTTCTCTAGCATGGTTCCACGTAGTTCACGCAGCATATTTTTCTGCAGTTGGCTTTCAGGTCTGCTCACGATAAGATCTCTCTTAAAAACTGACCTGGAAGAAAAGGTGCTCTCCGCTCTTGCGAGAGTACAAGCACCCTGAAGAAGTTGCACTCTGCTTTCAGGCGAGAGAGGTTGACTCTGCCCACGGGCAAGAGAATCCACTCCACCTTTGGGTGAGAGAAGTCGCCACTCGACTTACGACCACTCTGCTTGTTGGTGAGAGAACAAACTCCATTTTAGGGTGAGAGGACCCACTCCGCTTGCTGAGAGAACAACTCCTTCCCTATCATCCAGCGGTACCCTGCCTGCGTTGGGTTTCTAGGCAACCGCTCATAAGGTAAAATTACAGGTCAGATAAAGTACGACGGTTATCGTGAGGGTGACCTTAATAGATGCCCTAGTTGCCCCCAAAAGCCAACAAGCCAACAGTTTCCCTGCAAAAAGCCTGCAGCTACAGAAGTCTGCTACTGTTACGACAGCAGAGGGCAGCAGCAGCAGCAGTGTACCGGTTCCCAGTTTATGGCAGTTTGCAGAAGCCATTCTCTCCCCATTGTGTGGTAGTGAGTGTAATATCCTACATGGGTGTGTACTAAACTTACAATGTTTACAGTGCTATAAGTGTATCCAACTACGGTATTAAACTTTCTCTAACTTCAGACTGTACTTTTTCTCGAACCCTGAGTTAGTCTCTCATGCCACCGCTGGAGAAAATGTTAGCACGATGGGTAAAACTTTTCAGTGCATTTGGTGCTACTGAACGATTGTTGCCAAGCTAGTTAGTTTGCTCCTCCGCAGACGTACTAGTGTAGCTGTAGTAGGCACCCGAGGAATGTTGCACAGTTACTACTACTTTGCTTGGAGCATCAGGAATAAACATAGTGAAAAAGTAGTTATCTTCAATGTACTTTATAAATTTATTTTTTCAGTTTTACTGTAATGGTACAAATTAATCTAAAAATATATCAGGCAAAGTTTCCAAAACCCTTCTACATTGTTAGTTTTTAAAAACAAAATTAGGGTTACAAGTAACATTATACGTTCATGTTTACTATCTGCAAATTACTCACAAGATTAACAATATAAATTACAATTTTACCTACGTTTTTTGAGTGTATAATATGTTTTCTTCAATTACAACATTTCGAGAGATAACTTCTCTCTTCAGGTTTCGGTGGGAAGCTCGTTGCAGACAACTTGACTGTGAAATAGTGAACGGTTTTTAGAATTTTAAAGGTTTTTACAGTTTTTAAAAATTTATGCAGGAGGACAAATAAGTTTGTATAATAGGTTTTAACTTTGGTAAACGATGGCTTTAAAGCACGTTAATTTTCAGTGCGTAATCGATCTTCCTATACTTTTTCCCTGCTTGCATTTCACCTAACCCTTAATCGTAATGACTATGGGAGAAATATTTTGACGAAGCTATGACTTTATGAATTGCTTATAAAACACCAAAACCTGAAGAAGAGAGAAGTTATCTCTCGAAATGTCGTAATTGAAGAAAATGTATTATACTCGCAAAAAACGTAAGTAAAATTGTAATTTATATTATTTATAAGTAACATTATTTTTTGTAGTAGGCTATTAATTTTTTTCCACCCAGCAGGTGAAATAACATAGGTTGAGATTTCTGTTTCAATATGAATGATGACAGTGAAAATATTGTTCATTATTTATTATGTTCAGTATTTTCAAAACTACTATGTTTCTGTGTATTTCTTTACAGAGGCCCTGCACAAGTACAAACAGTATAATCAAGGCACACTACCCCAGCGCATCATTATTTATAGAGATGGAGTTGGAGAAGGTCAATTGCCATACGTGTTTGACCATGAGGTGGAAGTAGTGCGGGTATGTTGTTCAATCAATTTTTTCCCCCTCGCATGCAATCAAGACTTTTGTACATGCATTATGCATGGTGTGAATATACAGGGTGTTTCACTTACTCTCAGTCCCTGATTTTCCCTTATAACTTTCAAATTAATGAACGTTATTCAGTGAAATTTGTTATGGATATGCCTTGCTGTATGAGAAGCATGATGATCTCGTAGCGAGTGTTGAAAGTGGTTGCCATCAGCATCGAGGCATGCCTGGACATGCCTGTCCATGTTACGGAAGGTATTCGTAATCGGCCTTCAATTTGAGCAGGTGCAGGCAATAGAGAGTAACGCTGCTACACTCGTATTCTCATGGACCAATGTATGTCCGCATCGAATTTCACTGAATTGTGTCCATTATTTCGAACGTTACAAGGGAAAATCAGGGGTCAAGAGCAAATGAAACACCGTGTAGAACAAGCTAAAAGGTCACAACCTGCTGATTAGAGTAATGTGTGCTCTGTAGGCTACTGTTGACCCTCAGAGCAGAGAACTAATCCTTTCTACAGTGTGTAGAATTTCAGCGAGAAATGCAGGCTCGACCTGGACCCGAACCTATGTCTCTGGCATACTTTGCCCTTGCTCTACCAACTGAGCTACCGAGCCAGTTTGATTTTTCACTGCTTTACCGCAACTGGATCTGTTGCCTTTGAAACACTGTAGTGTTTACGTCTATGCATTTTTTGCTGAAATTCTACATACACAGTGCGGTCCATAAGTTCCCGGATTAAGGCAGTAACAAATTCAAAGTCAAAGCCGTATGAATTTTGACTGTTTGTTTACTCAAAATAGGATCCATTTCATGCGATGGCCACGGTGGCTCAGTCGGTAACACGTCTGACTACCATGCTAAAGGTGCCGGGTTCGATCCCTGGCCGGTTCAAATCCGTGAACTTTTCTAACGGTGGAAGCGGCCCCCGGCACCCACCCAGCATCGAATAACATGGGTACCTGGGGGAAACCCCGGGGGGTAAAGGCGGTCAGGGGCATGATGCTGATCACATCACCCCCATTCACGACCGGATCAAGAAAGTGTGGGGCGTTACCCCCACATCCCCTATACGCCTTCATGGCGTGGTGCTATGCACAGGGGAGCACTTTACCTTTTTTTTTTACCTTTTTTTTTACCTTTTACCTTCATGCGATACATTGCCCAGCATGAGTTTTCTATCTCTTCATGGCCTCAGAAAAATCTTCTTTCGGAAGTGTCTTAAGTTTGTCGGTCACAGCCTTCTGGATCTCCTCAATCGAGTCTAATATTGAACCCTTTACATGCATTTTCAGTTTTGCGAAGAGGAAATAGTCCAGAGGTGACAAATCTGGTGAATTAGCTGGATGGTGCAACGTGGAGACTTGCTTTTCACCAAGGAACTGGCGATTTATTGCTGCCGAATGAGCAGGGGTGTTGTCATGCAGCAGGAAAAAAATCACAAGAGGTGAAGAAGTCTGGGTGAACTCGTTGGATTCAAGCTAGCAAGCGTTTTAACACTTCCTGATAGAATTCCAGATTTACTGTTCTACCTGGAGGCACGAATTCTTTGTGAATGATGCCACTGATATCGTAAAACACGATGAACATAGTCTTGACCCTTGATTTTTGGAAGCGCTGCGTTCGTCGTCCTTCAATGCCTCCCGGCCCTCATGAAAACGTTTGTGCCACTTAAAAACGGTTGTCTAACTCAGTGCTGACTCACCTTATGCCTTCTGAATGAGTTCCAATGTCTTTTTCGCTAAAAATTCAGCTTTGCAGCAAAATTTAATTGCTACCGCTGTTCCTCCTCCACGTCCATCACCTGAGTCTGACACACACACATACACAACACCAGGTTATATCAGACGTTAGCACTCTTCAACAACGAAGGCTAGACTGATGGCTGTTCAAAAGGGTTCAAACTACGTAGCTCAACAGTCATCCACAAAACGGGGTTACTGGGAAGGCTGCAAAAAAAATCAATCTGGGAACTTATGGACCACACTGTGCAGTCCATCTCCTGTGTGTGCCAAATCTTAATGAATATTTCTCCAGCGTGTTTCAAAAGTTACACACTACTCCAACTTTGCTTTTGTACGACATGAAAAGTATGAGATATTTACACCGGGTTTGCTGTATTATAAAGTTGTCCATACTAATTTACATTTTTGCTGCTTCACATCATTTGAACACAAAATTTTCGCAGACAGTTCTACTGTCGGATTAAAAATTATAGATACTCAAGTTTGGCAACGACAACCACTGAAACAATTTATTAACTTATCAGTTTATCGCATTTTCAGCATGATGTTTTCCTGGCAATAAAGCTGAAAGCAATTTTATTACACGAAAGAATGGGTGTTGTATTGTGCTAACAAGGTGACTAATAAATGATAACAGAACAATGCAATTACATGACTGCTACGCATTGCGCCATTCGCTTGCTATTTTCTTTTTGTTCGCAATGAGCCCTCTAGAAATTTCCATGTCTTGTCAGTGTAGCCATCTCCTGATAAGATATTGCTACTGTCTGCTGTAAATTACGACAACTAATTCAATTATGTATTAACGCTAAGTAAAAGCCTCGAATTTCCATAAAGAATACATAATTCCAGTGCTTATAGTGACTTTGTTCACAAATTTAAACCACTAAAATTGTATTGCTCACATTTTCGGTATAATCGTGATCTGCGATATTTGGAGTGAAGATTTCATTCGATTTTTGTTACTGAGGGTTGCTTTTCTGCCACTATTGACTAATCGCGACGATGAGGACGATTGACGAAATGATGAAATTGATGACGGGACACTCATAGAGAACACCAACCCGTGCCCGGCCAGCAGTGGCAGCGATTGGGGGAGAGTTGTTTTCCACTTTTCGCCACTTTTGCCCCGCACTATGCTAAACCTCAACCTCCCCCAGTTTTGGCACCTTGCTCCCCATTTTCGGAGCCCAATCGCCGCCACTGCCGGTCGGTATTCGAACCAGGGACCCTTGAGTTCGTAGCGTGCTAACCAAGAGGTCGGCTTGGGGTGAAGGATTAATAAACCTCATATCGAAAAAGCACCTTAGTGGTGGACGTTGTTCCAACTTTGCTTTCAAAACAAGGATATCTGAAAATTCATGCGTTATCAGTGACCAAGTATAATGAACAGGCGAGAACTTTACCCATTTTATGTGAACAGACGATAATATTTTGGGCAGGCTAAAGGAAAGGATGTTGTAGTCATTGTACTGCTCATTTCCATACATTAAAGTGTAGACAACCGTACAAAGTAACAGTTGGGCTGAAAAGTTCGTAGGCTGACTCATAGATGGCGTTACTAGAATTAAATCCATGTGATTTTTACTTAGTACTAACCTTCAAAAGATACGTGTATAAATTTCACAGCTGCCGGATAATTAGTTCGTGAGATATAGCATTGTGAGTGAAGCAGCTTTTGTTATTGTGAAAAAATGTATAAAAAAGAATTTCGTGTGTTAATAAAGCATTGCTTTTTGGCGAGAAAAAATACTGTTGAAGCCAAGGCTTGGCTTGATAAACATTATTCGGACTCTTCACCAGGAAAATCAACCGTTGAGAAGTGGTTTGCTAAATTTAAACGAGGCGAAATGAGCATCGAAGACGATGCATGCAGTGGATGCCCCAAAGAGGCTGTTACCGACGAAAACATCAAAAAAGTCCACAAAATAATTTTAAATGATCGTAAAGTGAAGTTGATCGAGATAGCTGAGACTTTAAAAATATCAAAGGAACGTGTTGGACATATTGTGCATGAATATTTGAACATGCGAAAGCTGTGTGCAAAATGGGTGCCGCGCGTGCTCACAATCGATCAAAAGCAACAACGTTTTGATGATTCGGAGCAATGTTTAGCGATATTCAACCGTAATAAACACGAATTTTTCCGTCGATATATTACAATGGATGAAACATGGCTCCATAACTACACTCTAGAGTCCAATCGACAGTCAGCCGAGTGGACTGCACGTGATGAACCGAATCCAAAGCATGGAAAGACTCAACAGTCGGCTGACAAGGTTATGGCATCAGTATTCTGGGATGCGCATGGTATTATATTCATCGATTACCTCAAAAAGGGCCAGACCATCAACAGCGATTATTACATATCGTTGTTGGAGCGTTTAAAGGATGAAATCACGAAAAAACGGCCCCATTTGAAGAAGAAAAAAGTGCTGTTTCATCAAGACAATGCACCGTGTCACAAATCAATGAAAACGATGGCAAAATTATATGAATTAGACTACGAATTGCTTCCCCATCCACCATATTCTCCAGATCTGGCCCCCAGTGACTTTTTCCTGTTTGCAGACCTTAAAAGAATGCTCGCTGGAAAGAAATTTAGCACTGATGAAGAGGTAATCGCCGAAACTGAGGCCTATTTGGAGGCTAAAGAGAAATCGTACTATAAAAATGGCATCAAAAAATTGTATGACCTCTATAATCGTTGTATCGCCCTCGAAGGTAACTATATTGAATAATGAAATCGAATTTTGTCAAAAAAATATTTTTTACTATGTTAGCCTACGAACTTTTCAGCCCAACTGTTATATTTATTTGAGGGTCACTTTGTTGTCTATAATTGACATAATTTATAAGGAATATGGTTATGATTATTATAATTTGCTGTTCCTTTTTTCAACTATTCTTCGAATACCTGAGCGTCATAATTAACGAACTATTGACAATACAATTTACTCGGCTTTTGTATGAGTATAAGCTTCAAATCATGAAGATATGCGTGCCTCTGGAATCCCAAAGAAGAGCAGGATGGTTTTGATTATTTTTTGTTATAATACTATTAAATATATTATTAAAATACTAGTTTAAAACTGGAAAGGAATGTTCCAGATAAACAACTTTCTAATAATCTTGTGTCTGGAGGAGTGTGTTTTCTGTGTGTATATATACACACTGCTGTTTGTGAAAATTGCAACACCAAGAAGGATACATGTGATTGGAATGAAATTTATATCACAGATTAGGTACATGGTACATGCCAATGTAATATGTAAACTATTTTTTTTTCATAATCTTGTGTAGTAGTAGTTGTGTGTTGTTTTTTTCTTGTGTAGTGGTTGTTATGTGTTTGTGTGTCTTGTGCAGTAGTTGTGCTGTGTAGTGTGTGGGTTTGTCTTGTGTAGTAGCTGTGGTGTCTAGTGTGTTTGTGTTTGTCTTGTGTAGTAGTTGTGGTGTGCTTGTATGTGGGTTTGTCTAGTAGTAGGTGTGCTGTCTAGTGTGGTTGGGATTGTCTTGTGTAGTAGTTGTGCTGTCTAGTGTGTTTGTGTTTATCTTATGTAGTAGTTATGTTGTCTAATGTATTTCTGTTTGTCTTGTGTAGTATTGGTGATATGTATGTATATGTCTTGTGTTGTAGTTGTGCTGTCTAGTATGTTTGTGTAGTAGTTGTGCTGTCTAATTTGTTTGTGTTTGTCTTGTGTACTAGTTGTGGTGTGTAGTTTGTTTATGTTTATATTGTGTAGTAGTTGTGGTGTGTTTGTGTTTATATTGTGTTATAGTTGTGATGTGTTTGTATGTGTCTTGTGTAGTAGTTGTGCTGTCTAATGTGTTTGTATTCATCTTGTGTAGTAATTGTGCTGTCTAATGTGTTTGTGTTTGTCTTGTGTAGTAGTTCCTCCATTCATATTGGGGGTTAGGCATAGAGCTGACAACTCTGCACTGTAAAAAAAAATTGTCAAGAAACAGCAATATAAGGTCATGGATGTTCCCAAGGTAAAATATTCCGGAGGTAAAATACTTCCCCCTTTCGGATCTCCAGGTGGGGACTACTTTGGGAGGTCCCTGGACTAAGGATAAGATCTACATTAGGAATAAGGATATTAAATTAGGCACCTGTAATGTTCTGAGCCTTTACCGGCCTGGGGCATTTCAGTGTATAGTTAATGAGATAGTTAAGTATAAATTAGATGTAGTAGCTGTCCAGGAAGTTAGGTGGCCAGGAGAAGGGAATTGTAAAACTAAAAATTATACTTTTTTCTATGGTGGTACTGAAAATCATAATTTTGGAACAGGCTTTTTCATAAATAATAGAATTATCTCGGCTCTTAAAACAGTTGAATTTATTAATGATAGGATATCATATGCAGTTTTACAGGGTAGGTGGTGTAAAATTATTTTAATAAACATACATGCACCAACGGAAGATAAAGTTGATAATACTAAAGATGATTTTTATACAGAGTTAGAACAGGTCTTTGATAAATTTTCTCAGTATGACATGAAAATTCTGTTAGGTGACTGTAATGCACAGATTGGCAAAGAAGAGACATTTAAACCCACGATTGGTAAAGAAAGTCTTCATGAATTAATTAATGATAATGGTATAAGATTGATTACTTTTGCAACCTCAAAGAATTTAATTGTGAAAAGTACCACTTTTAAACATAAAGATATCCATAAATATACCTGGTCTTCTCCAGATGGTAAAACTCATAATCAGATAGATCATATTCTCATTGATAAGAGAAGGCATACTAGTATAATTGACGTTCGTACACATAGAGGTGCTACTGTGCCAGTGACCATTATTTAGTAATTGCTAAATTAAGGGAAAGACTCTCAGTGATAAATCATAAGCAACAAAATCTAAAAGTTCTAAAATTTGATACAGGAAAGTTTACTGATGAAAGAATTAAGAAAGATTACCAAATTAAACTGTCAAATAGATTTGATGTTTTGCAGGATTTAAATGATGATGAAAATATAAATGAAACAGACATAAATAAGAATTGGGAGCACATACGTAATGCAATAGAATCAGCAGCTAAAGAAAGTATAGAATACCATAAACCGAGAAAAAGTAAGCATGGTTTGATAATGAATGTCATAATCTAATAGAAATAAGAAATCAGGCTAGACTTATGTGGTTAAATAATTCTGATGATAAAAATCTAAACAATTATAATAGAATAAAGCGAGAAGTTAACCGCACGTTTAGAAGTAAAAAAAGAGATTACTTGAAAAGCAAAATTAACTAAATTGAAACAAACAGCAAAAACAAAAATATCAGAGATTTATATAAAGGTGTAAATGAGTTCAGAAAGGGGTGGCAACCTAAAGTAAACTTGGTAAAAGATAAAGAAGGTGATTTTCTAGCTGACCCAAGCAATATTCTAAATAGATGGAAGAACTACTTTAATGACCTTTTAAATGTCCATATAGGAGATAAATCAGAAGTAAATGAAGTCCACACTGCAGAACCTTTAGTTCCAGAACCTAACTTGATTGAAGTTAAAGATGCTATTAAAAGGCTAAAGAATAACAAAGCACCTGGCATTGATTTAATACCAACTGAGTTAATTAAATATGGTGGAAATTCATTAATATGTCAAATTCATAAATTAATTTGTTTAATATGGAATAAAGAAGAAATCCCTCAACAGTGGAAATAATCCATAATTGTTCCTGTGTTTTAAAAAAGGTGATAAAATGAACTGCAATAATTACCGTGGAATTTCTCTACTCTCAACAACATATAAAATATTATCTAACATTCTTTTAACAAGACTAACCCCATATGCTAATGAAATTATAGGTGATTATCAATGTGGATTTAAACGTAACACATCAACTACAGATCAAATTTTTCACATCAGACAGACACTTGAAAAAAAGTGGGAATATAATCAAAATGTCCATCAGCTATTCATTGATTTTAAAAAAAGCACATGATTCGGTCAAAAGAGATAAATTATATAATACATTAGTAGAGTTTGGAATATTTAAGAAGCTTGTTAGTATGATAAAAGTATGCACCAGTGAAACAGAAAGTAAAATTCGTGTGGGTATTAATATGTGTGACAAATTTACAATTCATGATGTGTTAAAACAAGGAGATGCATTATCTCCATTGCTCTTTAATTTTGCCTTAGAATATGCTGTTAGGAAGGTAAAAGAAACTAAAGAAGGACTAAAATTAAATGGTGTGACTCAGTTGTTAGCATATGCAGATGATGTAGACTTACTGGGGGATGATGTGAATACAATTAAGAATAATGCTAAAATATTTTTCAAAACTGCTAAAGAGATAGGATTGGAAGTTAACAAAGAGAAAACTAATATATGCTTACAGGCCGAAACCAAGTGTTAGGTAATAATCAAAATCTAATTATTGATAACAACTCGTTTGAACCAGTTTCCAAATTCAAATACTTAGGAGTAATATTAACAAATGAAAATTATATTAAAGAGGAAATAAAAAGTAGGCTTAATTCAGGAAATGCATGTTACTTCTCTCTTCATAAACTTTTGTCTTCTCATTTAATATCTAAGAAACTAAAAGTTACAATATACAAAACAGTAATTTTGCCTGTAGTATTATATGGGTATGAAACTTGGTCCCTTACATTGAAAGAGGAACATACATTGAGAGTATTTGAAAATAAGATCCTTAGGAAAATCTTTGGACCTAAAAGGGATGAGGAGACAGGTGAGTGGAGGATGTTACATAATTTAGAACTACATAATTTGTATTGATGTCCAGATATTATTAGAATAATTAAATCAAGAAGACTTAGATGGGCAGGCCATGTGTCACGAATGGGAGAGGAAAGAGGAGTTTACAGGATTCTTATTGGGAAACCTGATGGTAAGAGACCTGTAGGAAGGCCAAGACGAAGATAGAGGGACAACGTTGAGATGGACCTAAGGGAAATTGGTAGGGATTTAAAAGAGTATATAGAACTTGCTCAAGATAGGGACAGATGGAAGGCCTGTGTTGCTGCAGCCATGAACCTTTAGGTTTAAGAAGGCTAGGGAGATTGTTAGTATACTCAATTTTGGACTCCAATTAAAAATTAGCCAGTAGACCTACATAAAAATGGGTTACATCAACATTTAGCTTACTCAATTCTGCGTTAATCTATGCCAACCTTTTTTTTTACAAAGTCAAACCACATATTTTGGTCATAATGACCAACATGGCATGATTGGTGTTCGCCAGTTTTGCTCATTGTGGCCGATGTGGCAGAGAACATATTAATTACATTCTAATCGCACATACTGTACGTGTATACATCCAATGCACTGTGCATCATATGCTCTATATTGATGATACAGACAGACTGTAGGAATCAGTTGATACGCGTACCAAGAGCTTTTGGGTTTACTATCATCTACAAGGAAACAAAAACTACTTGCTCATGGATTTTTTGAATTTCTATGATGGCATGTAATAACAATCTCGGTGGCAGTAGTGTGAAATTGAAGGTATTTATAGAGAACAAAACTTTTCCCTGAAGTCAGACTTCTGTAAGGAACTAAAGTTTATGCATATTATTTTCCATGCTTAAATACAGAGACGATATGTGATGCATAGGAATTACAGGGTGATCCAAAAAGCCAACCAAAAGTGAGGAAGATACCGAATATAGGAAAAAGCGAAGGTATCAGCAATTATTAATTTTCTCGTGTCATTGGTGTTAAGTCAATAAACTCTGTCATTCTGGCCACGGTGGCTCAGTCGGTAACGCGTCTGACTACCATGCTAAAGATCCTGGGTTCGATCCCTGGCCGGTTCAAATCCAGGAACTTTTCTAACGTTGGAAGCGGCCCCGGTGCCCACCCAGCGTCGAATAACATGGGTACCTGGGGGAAACCCTGGGGGGTAAAGACAGTCAGGGTCATGATGCTGATCACATCACTCCCACTCAGGAAAGTGTGGGGCATTACCCCCACACCCCCTATATGCCTTCATGGTGTGGTGCTATGCACAGGGGAGCACTTTACCTTTTTTTTTTTTTACATTCTGGCCTTAGGTGGAAGCATTGGTGCCTGTAGAGGGAGACAAGAGAGGAGGGGGCCAAGGGAAGAGGGGGCACATGCCACCCTCCTTCAGCTAGCTTAACTTGGAGTGAGGAAAATTGCACAGACTGATTTCTACATAAGTATTACGTAGTTCACCAATTTACATCTTTCCTATTTACTCCATTCTCTATGTTACTTTTTCTTATTCGCTCCCCCTTGAACTCTTTCCTTTCTGAATCCTCTTTTCTCTTTCTTCACATTAATTTCTCGCTGTCCTGTTACCCTGTTGTGATTTCATACCATATTCCCTAACTGTGATGGTACAGAGCGAGATGACTTATCAAGGGACTTACACTACTATTGTTGCCAGTGCAATGAAATGTACACTGGAAAGTTAGACTTTAAGGCTAAATTATGAAATATAATTTTTCATGCAAGTGTTTTCAGTATTTGAGACCATATTGCCAGAATTCTGGACTGCCAATGTCATCAACCAAGATTGTATGTCTCTAAAAGTTTAGTTTTTTACAAAACCAATAAAATTGTTATTCCCAAATGCATGCTTATAGCTCTTTTTGGTTGTCACCAGCCACAGATCTTCAAATTATAACCTTGTGGCAATTTGTTGTGTACTACAAGAATCAGTACTTCAACATGAGTACTGATTTCATCATTCATTTTCATCATCACGATTAAGCCAAGATGCAGAAAAGTGATGCCAAATAACTGAAATGTACAGGGTCCGTTCTGAAAGTATCCAAACTGTCCACAGCGCGGTGCGAGAATCGGTCGAGGGTTCAGGTAAGCTGTGCCAGGTAGCAGTTAGGACCTTAACCTTCAAAACAAGGCCTCGCTCAGTTGCCTGCGAGCAGTGGTTGAGGTGCAATCGCTCGTGTTGTGTACACGGAAAAAACGTCGCGTCAAGAATTTGCAGTTGGTGGATTTGGTGAAAATGGAGTGCACTTTGGAACAGTGCTACGCTGTGAAATTTTGAGTTAAATTGAAAAAAACAAAACTTTACGGAGACTTTAACCATGCTACGGGAGGCTTACGACCCTGAAAGCAAGAGACAAAGTTCAGAATGGCACACCCCCACGTCCCCTCATCAAAAGAAGGCCCGGATGTCAAAATCAAAGGTGAAGACAATGCTCCTTGTCTTTTTCGAAGGGGGTCGTGCACAAAGAGTTTGTACCTGCTGGGACCACCGTGAATGCAGCTTTCTACAAAACAGTGCTTCAGCGTCTCCGACAGAGGGTCCAGCACGTCCGGTCTGACATCGCTGACAGGTGAGTGCTTCACCACGACAACGCACCGGCTCACACAGCGCTGTTGGTAGGTGAATTTTTGGCCAACGTATGCGTGGCAATGCTGCCTCATCCCCCTTACAGCCTGGACTTGGCACCAGCTGACTTCTTTTTGTTTCCCAAGGTCAAAAGGTGCTCAAGGGGAAGCGTTTTGCGTCAATTGAAGAGGGTGTCAGTCAAGGACTTCCAGGACTGCTGTGAACAGTGGAAAAGTCGCTATACTCGCTGTATTGAGGCTGAAGGTGCTTAAATTGAAGAATATTGACAGTAGTTGTAATTGTCATCAATAAATTGTTTGCAAATAAATAAGTTCGGATACTTTCAGAACGGACCCTGTATATATAGAATACTGGTGCTAACCTTGACACTTACTTGATTATTATATTAATTAAATATGCTTCAGCCCATTTCTTTGTTACTTCATAACATGAAATTTGAATTATAGTTTTACTTTTTTCAACAGAGAAATTTATCTTCCCTGTATGGAGGCAATCCTGTGAAGATGGCTTTCATAGTTGTATCCAAGAGGATAAATACAAGACTCTTTCTGAAGGGGCAGAATCCACCACCAGGGACAGTAGCAGATGATTGCATAACATTGCCTGAGAGGTAAGTGTACTTTTGTCTTCTTTTTTTATTGTCAGTGACTGTAATAGAGTAGACAATCTTTTATAAGCCCTTGCGTTTAGCAATTTATTGTACACTGTGTGGAGCCATGCAATCTGATTTTCAAATGTCTTCTTTTTATTGTATACAGTGTGGTCACCTTATATTTTTCTTAACAGGTGACAGTACACAGGTACCCTAACTGCGGTCATCATCTCTCTTAGGCTGAAGTTCTAACAATCATAATACATACACTATTGCATGTGAAGTGTTTTTTGTGTGTTAGAAGTGATGTTTTCCCTGTCCCATCATGTATTCATTAAATAGTACTTCACTACTTGTTCTTATGTAAGAGTGCCTCAGTGCCTCCCCGATTGCTTAGTGGTAATGTTCTCTCTCTCTCAGGCTCGATCCCTGGTGGAGCCAAACAGTAGTTCAAATCCCACTTTAAAGTGAAGGTCCATTCCAATTAGCCTTTCAGTACATAAAGTGGAATTAAACAAACTCAGTTCACAAGGTATGAGTAAATCAAGAATTTGGAGACCTGTATCGTAATGTGAAACCTCCCAATAAAAATATAAAATGGCAATTTCAAGTCCTAAGGAAAGTGGCTGCTAATCTTGTCTAGTATAGTGCACTTCAATAAACACTTTTTTTGTATGCTTGTTCTCTATCTAGAGCACTAACTGTAGCTATGGCTTGCTTCATTAAATTAAATTGTTGACCAATGTTTTCTTCCTTTTTAGGTATGATTTCTTCCTGGTATCTCAATCTGTAAGGCAAGGAACAGTCAGTCCCACATATTACAATGTGTTGTATGATAGTCTAGGACTAAGTCCTGACAAAATACAGCGCCTCACATACAAAATGACCCACCTGTATTTCAATTGGTCGGTGAGTATTTCTTTAAAAAAATTAGTATTGTTCTTGTTGATACATGTATGGACTTGAAAACTATGTATATATGCCATCTAGAAAGAAATACTACATAGATATATTTTCAACATTTTGAAACATTGACTGGGCGTTAATATTGGAGCTGTTTGCACATAGAAATGTTGTAACAAATAACTTGACATAATATAAATGTATTGAGGAGTTAAAAATCATCATATAACGAATATTGTTATAAACACTATTTAAAATGCAGACTGTATTTAATATTTTATAATTCATGTCAAAAGTGTAGGTAATTTTCATATGACTCGATGTGAATAGTTTACGTGTTGTTTGAATGAGTACAGTTTTTACTCACTAGGTGGCAGTAGCCTGCAGTGCTGTCGCAAATAGTTTGATTTTTTGCTCAATAGATGGGCTTTGCGGTTTCTCGATGCATAGATGATGGGTATTGGTATGTA
This sequence comes from Lepisma saccharinum, assembly GCF_977018435.1. NCBI lineage: Eukaryota > Metazoa > Arthropoda > Insecta > Zygentoma > Lepismatidae > Lepisma > Lepisma saccharinum. The sequence continues at coordinate 24,912,050 of NC_139249.1, read as the reverse complement.
AAAATAAGGCGGATTACTTCATTTGTTTTTTATTTATATTTGGTCATCGCGATAACTGGTACAGCAAAGTGATAATTATGTAACTAATTGAAAGATTATGTCTTTAATGGGTGCTTAAATTGAAATATGGTCATTGACTTCAAAGAGATTAAGTGTGCATAAAATCTCTCAGAAATAAAAGAAGAAGAAAAAAGTGTTGACCGGAACTGGAACTTTTGAACGCGGGGGAAGGCATCTCGAAAAGAAGATGGAGAACGAGAAAGTAGCAAGTAAATACGAGCGGTGAAAAATCAAAGGATATCGGATTTGTAAAGATAGTACAAGCTATTATTGATATCAAGTTCTAAGCGCAAGAGCTCGGGAAATACGGACATGATCATGTAACGAGACGAAGGATTATCAGATTGCAGGATAAGTGAAATTCACTGCCGGCTGTCAGAGTCACATGGTTTGTATTCGGAACAATAATGTAAGTACAAAATTCTTCTAGTATTGAAGTGACAACTGCGTGGTTGTTGAAGAAGCTTTGAAACATAACGTTTCAGTGATTGAAGCATGCATGCATTGTGTTATGGCCATTATATGTGAACTTCTTGAGTCACGAACCTAGGAAAATAACAAAGGATGTGGCTTCGTCATATTGAAAATAATTTGATTACGGGAATTTGCTGAACGATAATATTTGCAAGGGATATGAATATGGACCTACAATGAGAATAAAATTAACATTTCATATTTGTTAATTGTAAAAGTGAATTGTTATGATTGTCACTCCAGGTCATGTGACCTTTTCTAAAACATGAGTAACCTATAGTTGAAGTGTGGAATCTATCACCGCTGTTATCAGCTTTAATGTGTTAAACAAGCTGTTTGAAGACATGTTTTCATAAATTAGTTAAACTTCAAAGCTATCCATTTTTTTTTTATTTTGTTTAATTTTCCTATTGCAAAGGAAATCATGTCTGAAAGTGATCTTTATTTTTATTACTTGCTTTGTTAATAAATGTGCATTTCGAAACCCTGGTGTTACACATTCACCTAAATAATTTATCAGTGTAAAGAGATTTAATAATTTGTGTGCTAATAACTGTCTTCTCTTCCAGGAGGGGGGGAATTCAGGTTCACACTGATCATAATTAATTATCCTCTTTAGAAATATACAGATATCTTCATAGAATATCAATTTTAGAGTGATTTGCAAAAAAATCGTTGGTATTGACAAGTTAATTAAAGAATATTTAAGGAATTGCACACGTGTGAGATATATATATAGGGTGTCCAGATAGTAATGATAGATAAAAGTTAAGGTTCGGTGGGATTGGCAGGTTGTGTAAATTTCGCAATTAATACTTTAAATTTTGGAAAATATTCAGCGGTGGCTCACTTGTCATAGCTACCTATGCTACTGGCGAGGCGAATAGGGACGGGTTTGTCGGTTCGGTATTTAGTTGGAAGTTAAGGGGCAAGTTTGGGGAAACAGGTAGGGGTTCCTTATCGCGCTGTAGAGTATTGGATAAACCCTCCACAGTAAGTTCGTCTCAATCAGACTAATCAGAAATGAATCAAGGAATTTTTAATTTTTCGAAAAAAACGTTTGTGGACATAAAATAGTGACACATTGATCTGCAGATGTGATTAAATGAACTGAAAGTAAAAATTTGCAAGTCAAAGATTATGACCACTGTATATACCTCTTGTAATCTGCTGGCAGATATGAGAGAGAGAGATGAGATCAGTTTCTTACTCGGATTTTGCCTTTCAGGCTTTCAGACAGTATGCAATTTATGAGTACCTTCCTAAACAAAGTTAGCATTTCCATGCTATTATTAAAGAAACATTACTAATAAAAATTATGGCAGTTTGTCATAAAACTAGATTTTTTGCTTGGCACCTAATTTTCATAGAATGCCAGTTTTGACAACTGCAGAATCCTAATGATTTGGAACTTGAAATAATTGGCATGTTATCTTAGATATATTTGATACAGGAATATCACCATCTTTTATAGTTATTTCAAAGTCAAAGAATTAGAATGCAATATATTTGTATACTTTTTGAAATATTGCATGCATGAATATGTTTTATCGTATATGGCAAAGAAAAGTAAGACATACTTTTAATAAATGCTTTGTTGTGAAAAAGTATGCAATGTGAATTTTTTTGTCAACATAGTTTTGCACTTATTTGCCAATTAACTTTTCAATTTTGACAGCTAAAAGTAATGAATTGAATGAATCATGCAAAGATAAAAGCCTATTTTTACATTTACAGTTGATTTTTCTTAAGTTTCTGAACCTGATACTAGGGTACAAGATGTGTAGCATGATAAACATGGTTGGAAATGTGTAGGCAGAGAGGATTTCTTTATGTGGAGTCTATTAATTTGAAATGCCATCAGTAGGACCTGGATTGTTACATAATTACATATATTTTTCTTTGTATGCAGGCAAGCAAAAACTGCAAATGTCTGCGAATTATGATGAAGGAACCATATGAATTTCATGTTACACATTGTGAGGTTTATTACATATTTCCTGTTTGTTACATATTTTTTAGATAGTGTTGTATTTGGACCATCTTTGTGTTTTTCTTTTATTTGTTTGATTTGGTTTATTTTACTTCGCTCATCTGCCACTTTTTGGAACATAAAAGAACACCCATGTCAAGGCTAGGATTCAAATCCGGAACCCCGGGCTTCACAGCATGCTGTGCTAATCACTCCACCATGGAAGTTGGCTTTTCTGGTTTTTCGTTCAGTAAGGAGCTGTAATTCTGGACAAACATTAAAATATTGATTTGTCCAAAAATATGTGTGTTATGTGTGACAATCTAAAGGAAGATACATTAAATTCTACATGTTTGGCATTATTTACAGGAAAACGACTAGTACTAATTTAACTTTTGTTTTTTATTATTATTTTACAGGGTACTGTACGTGTTCCTGCACCATGCCAGTATGCTCACAAGCTTGCCTTCCTTGTAGGTCAGTCACTACACCATCCTCCAAGGAATGATCTGGATGATCTTCTGTACTTCCTGTAAATACACTCCATAACTCACTGCCAGGTGTCTTTCATTGTTGGAACTTTTGCGCTTAGTTTTGTTACATATTCATTATTTGTACAATGTGTTTTTGATAATTTTTGCATTTGCCCACAAAGTTACATTGTGCTTTGTGGAAGATGTCATGCAACCTAAATGACAGTGGAGAATGGGTAAAAGTGTCCAGGAAAGATATATTGTCGGATGGTACAAGGGTGTTTCGTGCGAGATGCAATGGTTCGTTGCAGATGTTTTTTTTATTTTGTGATTTGCATGTTTCAGTTTTTTTAACATGAATATTGCTACATTTTTTTATTGATTGAAGGATTACGGAACTCGTATGATTCTCTACTTGATCATATGTACTTATACTTAATTCTGATGATAGGCACAGGAGTAAATTTTCTATGGATAAGCGATAGACATAGTTGCTATGAGATATTCATAAAATATGCACATTTCTGAATTACGTCTACTTCGCAAATATGTAAAATGTGCCAGGACAACATATGAAACAGTTGCAACTAAATATTCATAAATATTTTTGTCTGAATGGATGAAACTGATATTTCATTTCTTCTTTTTTTTAAGTATACCACTGTAATGTATTTGACGAAGCAAAGCAGTGCATGTAACAACTTCAACAATATGTATGAAGTGAATTAGTGTGTGGTTACAGTGTGCTCAGTATACTGTGTTCAAGCCTATAGTGTCATGAATGTAAAAATCACAATGTTTAAGTGTTTTGAAGGTACTTTTACCTTTTTTTATTAAAAAAATTACAAATACCTGAAAATATAGGTACATAATCATTTTTCTATCCTTCGCACGTGGAAAATTTATCCAGGAAAGAAGAGAATTACGTTTTGACACCAGAGTGCACATTTTTGTCTGTATATTTTTATACTTCGCTGACTCCTGTTCTCAATGAAAAGCTACAATGGAGTTTGATAGTACATAAGGGTCTCTCTTAGAAAACCCTCTTTCCATAAGCATTTACATTCCATTTACAATTTATGGTTCCTTATCAACCATGATTTGCTTAAGAAAATCTAGTACACTCTCCAAAGTTTCTACTGTAGAATGTTCATATAGTTGTGAAATCCCAATATTCATGTACTACCATTAAAATAGGCGAGTATTTTACCACCATACTTTACAGGCTTTGAACAGATTGTTATCGAAATGAATTTAAGTTACATGCATTATTACATGAGTTGATGTTACTTTTAAACTGCTAATATTGACCATGCCAAAAGGGATAAATTGCATGAACTTTGTACTGGATCAGTAAAAAAATTGGGAAAATTTCCCATGAAAAACCTTGGAATTTTGTTTTGGCACTGAAATTATACAGGAGAAAAGCTATTTCTTGAAAGAACTTGAAGAGAACTGATCAGTTGTGGTGTTAGTTAAGCGAATGTGAATAATAATTGTTTTTAGTAGAGGTAAAAAATATGAATCTTTACCTGGCTGATCTTCAAGTATTTTTGGGTGGGTCAGCAATGACAAGCTATGACTGCAAGTTGACTCATGCTGCTTTTTATAATTTATTTTTTTATTAGGTATGTAGTATCTAGACAGGGTGGTTTAGTCGGTAGGGTGTCTGACTGCCATTCAGGAGACCCAGGTTCAATTCCTGGGGTGGGTGATTTAAGATCCTAATTTTTTCCAGCATTTTCCCTCCATATAAAGTTGCTCTGGGGTTTCCCCAGCCTCAAATCAACCTGGAGAGCAACCCTGGTGGGTAAAGGTGGCTGGAGCATGGTGCTGATCACATCCCAAATGGCACAGAGAGAGAGAGAAAATGTGTAGAGCCCTTCCTCCCCCATCCTCTAAAATGTGCCTTCATGGCATGGTGCTGTATGCACGGGGAACTTTACCTTTACCTATGTAGTATCTAATAAGTGTTTATTTAGTAATGAAGAGCTTACTTTATTTAATATTTAGGCAAGACCGCTGTTTCGCTATTATGTGTTCGAGCCATTTTGTGTTATTGTTTTTATTTTGTATATTTATAATGATATGTACAGGGTGCTACTCACCAGGAATTCTGGGAATTATGCATGAATTAAACGTTTATTAATCCAAATACCATTGAATTTATACATGTTTTATAAATGTCCTTAGCCAAGTTTTTCACTGGTTAGCTTTTTTTATCGAGGAAGAAAAAGAAAGATGCGTGGAAAGTAAAGCAAGAATTTTCTCAATCAGTTTGCTTTGTTAGTGTCCTTTGCAAAACAATCTATCTGACAGACGGAAGATTATTGCACGATAAGATATCTTGACTAGTTGATTAGGTAAATTTGAGGTTGAAATTCTTATACAATTAAGTTTTCTGTAGATTAATACACCCCGTAACATTTATGACTTGTGTTTGTAGATGTAATTTTAGTCTTTTGGCAAATGTAAACTCCACACCCTAAACTAAATTAAATATTATTATATTTAATTGAATTAGAATTTTTGGATACTTTGGAATCACACAGAACCGTTATATTATTAATATATTTGTGAGAGTGGTGAGAGGCGGAAATACATAAGGTAGAAAGAGAGAAAGCATCTGCTTGTAGCCTTTAATTTTTGGAAAGTTTGCCTTGAAAACCAGGAAGTATATTTGAATTTTACCATGATCCTAGAGTGGTCACCCTGTATATAGCATTGTGTAATTACTAGCATGTAAGAAATTCATAAAGTTACCAGTTAGTCACAAGAAAGAAAGTGCAATAGATAATGTATGTAGACTGAAAATGGTGATGATGTTAATGTAATATGTACATGTCTGTAGAGAATATTGATTAGTTTTTTAATCTTCTACAGATCCCTGATGTTTTTTTTTTTTAAACACACATAATTTGTATCTCTCTCTATTCCTGTATATGAATGGTTCAGTGTAGCAAGAATGTTTGCAAGGTTAATAGAAACTGCGGGCCACGTGTGGATGTAATCCAATGTAATTTGGGATCATATGGACCTACCACCCTGAAAATCCATACAGTGTTGCATGATGTACATATATATACTTTGTACTAGATACCATTCATAATTAAATATTTTTTTCTAAATCTACCGTCACATTTTGAACCCTGGTATTGGAACAGTGTCGCTAGTTAAGTCATGGGGAAGCCTGTAGTTCACATATTTTCTGAGGTTTCAGAAATCTTGGCACTAGTATACATATGATTCAAAGCATTGGCTTAAGATTGAATCTGGTAGTTAAAACTTTTTTTTTTTTTTTTTTTTGGAAAATTGATTTTTTATTTTAGAAATTCTGCGTAGTATGTAAACTCTGTCATGGCATTTTGTATGATGGTATAATGTGAAAATAACATGATCAGTTCATTCCATAATTTGAAGTCCTTTATGCTCAGATAGGTTATTTGAGAGTGGACCTACAGTTTAAAGTAGGATTGGAATAGCCAATTGAGCTCGCTGGAGACGTGCACTGGTGCTAAAATTTTAAGCAACTATCTCTCCTTCTGAACAAAACCTAACCAGGACCAAAGCTGATGGTCCGAAAGTTAAAATATTATTTCCTTTAATTATTGTAAATTACCTTGTGTGAATACCTGTAGAAACTAAAGAATCCAGAGTTGTTCTTCCATCCAATGAAACGATACCAGCACCCTTATTGTAACTACTTTAATCGCAAGCCGATCTCCATGGTCGAGTAGTTAGAACAGCATGCTATGATGCCAAGAGTCGAATCCCGGCACGGGTGTTCTTTGCGACTTTCCTTTCCTCAGTTTCGTCATATCACTCATTCTCATCGTTGTGATTAACCAGAAGTGACAGAAGTGATGTTAAATAATTTACTGCAGATTTCTCACACTCCTGAGAACTTGGAAATCTCAGGGAATTTGAAAAAAATGAAAATCTCGGGGAAAAATCTTCTAACTGATCAAGTAATCATAATAAAGTCCATCTGAAGGGCTAGAATATACACTACCTGTTGGTAATAATAATTAACTTCAGTAACTTGCCCTACACAAACCACTTTGAATATATAGTCTGCGATATATGTAACATTACAGATTAATTAATTGATATGATGTCTATTTGGAAACTTATATTTGCCAAAAGTGTGAAAATATAAGTTCTCTATATCATGATGTCAGAAACAGATTGATGTGACTCCAATTCATCAAATTTATAGGAGAGAGGAATATGTCCGACTATATAGAAAATCAGTAAATCCGAGATACGTCAATTTGACTCGAAAAAGAGCTCTTCAGATGAGATGTGGTATACAAAACTGAAAACTGCATTTTTGGAGTTACTTTCCTCAGTTTCTCATAGGACGATATAATGTGTTTGAAATTTTATTTTGTGCACTGTAATGCAGTTCAAAAAAGTGTTTAACTCCCACAAAGCCTGTCACCTTTGTCCTTAATTCTATGCACCCAGATGTCATTAAATTATTTTTGTAATTGGTGTCAGAAAGTGAACTGATAATTTTTGCCGATAACCAATTTCATGGCAGAATATTGCACTGAATTACAGGCTGTTTATAAATACTCTCATCTCTAATAATAATAAAAACTAGAAGGTGAGGTGTTATATGACTACGAGTGGCAATGAAGGAGGCCAATGTAAAATAAATTTAAAATAGAAATGTGCTGTGTATTGAGAACTCTGAAAAACAAATCAGGATTTTAGAAAAAAAACTGGAAAATATCTGAGAAAATTCATTTAGAGTTAATGTTTGAACCCTGTTTAATGTAACACGAAGCATGGAAGAATGCAAATTTAATAAATGTATATATCGGGGCCAATGTTAGGGGTGTACCACTGCACAGAAGTTTTGTGTTTATGACATTTTCCTGGGGAAAACAATGGCTACCCTTTCATATTCTTGGGGTTTTACCCTGTTCTCTACTAATGCTCCTATGTTATCTTGACCAAAAAAAAAAGTTTTTGTTCCTCCTGTAGTGCTGTGAACTAGCAAAAAAATTATCACGGAAAGTTGTTCATCATAATATTCTCTTTGTGTAAAAATCACAATATTAATAACCATGTTGATTTTGGTGTAGAATTGTTATTAAAGAAGGAAGATTTCTACATTTTTAATCTTCATAATTAGCATTAGGGCTTCCTAGATTTAGTTCACAGAGGACCTTGTATTTCCTAATGACGATCCTGATATATACCCTCCTCTCCACCTCACTCAGAAGTTTTTTTTTGGGGGGGGGGGTGATTCCTCTGTTAATTTATTTATAGGCCAGCAAAATGTATACATTTTTGAAGAACTTAGACCAACAATTTTTTGCACTGTTGTTTTCATGTTGAATCTCTGATATATTAAAAATTCTTTGTGCGAAACTATTGTGCTGTTGTTTTTTCACAATGTACGTACATTAAATTTTCTAGTTTCCTCTAGTACAGTATATGTGCATATTGCAACACTGTTATTTCATAATTAACATAGAAATGCATCTTGTAATACATTCCAAAAGATGATTGCTTGATATTAGAAAGTATAAAACTACCAATTACTTATGAAGGGAAATGTACATTGGACCAAGCATTGTTGCTCGTCCTTTTTTTTTTTTGGTCTTTAGTCGGTGTATTGTATGAAGCTTGCATGAAAAGCAGCACCTCAAATATTTACTTCTTTTCAGGAATATTTATTGTGCGTTAACAAATTCCAACTTTGATTTCAATGTTCATTAAGTAGTTTTCATTCATAAATCTTCATTACCTGTCTGCATTACCAACTTCCTTCACTAATGTTGAAGCTTGAATTTCTAGCGATGTTATTTGCAAGTATAAGGATACGAACAAAGCACCATCATATTTGCTGTAAGCATAGCATAGGCAATTAATTATAAGCCGATTTACAGAGAATACTGTGATTTTTTCTGTGTTCAATTTATTACTGTGTTAAAGCAGTGTACTGTGATAGAAAAAATATGCAGTGCCTTTATAAATTCATATTTTATATATATAAATTTATATGACTGTTATTTGTAAGATTCATGGTGCTAGAATTTGGAGTATTTCAGTAATGTTTAAAAGAAATCATTTCTTATAAAAGGAGATGCTTAGGAAAAACAGTATTTTTTTTTTTGTAGTTGGTTGATTGTGCTGATGTTTGGTGCCTGTACAAAACAAAATGTTAGAAAAATTTATATATTTCTATGCAACATTAAATTTCTGAAACATTTATGTCATGTAGATAAGTATTTGTAGATGCCCAAATATATTTTTTTTCTTTTATGGGATGAAAATGTACATCCAGAAGATACAAAAACAGTAATAATTTTTGTACTTTACCAGTAGCAGATGTATTCTGTATATTCTCAACAATGAGTCACATAGTTGTTAAAGAAAAGACATGTTCTTGCATTTATTATTATAATTTTATTTTATTTTTTTATTCAGTCATTATTGCAGAGGATGGAAAGTACCATTTCTCTGTGTGTACACTTGTCACTTAGTCGTACTTTATAGAGCATTTTAGTCCATGTTGCTTGAACTGCAACTTAGGCAAAACAATCCTTTTTAAAGGAGTGAATACTTTCCTCAGAGGCTCACCCAGCCTCAAATCAATGGGTGTCTGGGTGATAAAGGTACCCAGAGCATGTTGCTGATCACATCACCTCCGAAATGGCAGAGATCGAGAATGTGGGGGGCCTTCCCTCCACATCCCCCTAAATTTGCCTTCACGGGGAACTTTACCTTACTACTACTAAGAAGCATTACTAAGTAAGGCAAGCGTACAACCAAGTTTATTTAAAATGTATTTTGAAATTTTACCCTTTATAGAATTTAGTATTTGCTAAATTTTTTTCATTTTTATATGTGTAGAAAATAATTTATTGTGCGTTGAGAATTCAATACAAGTGAAATGCAAATATTTTGGAAATGAGTGTGTTATTTAACCTTTCACAGCATTATTTTATTAGATGCATGGGTCAGTCACATATAAACTTGAATTTCGCTCTGACGTTTTATTACATGAAAATGTTTCAAAATTTCAAATTGGATCATTTTTGTTACCATATTGGTAATTTTACATATGTGGGAAGATAGTGGTTGGTGTCAAAGTCAATTGCATGAGAAGTGGTCCATTTGCTTTTTGCTCTTGAAACGTTTACCTCCCAAGGACTCCTTATGTGGTCCAAACAAATGGTAATCACAGACTAAGACATAAGGGCTATAGGGAGGATGTTTCAGCATAGTCCAGTCCATTTTCTCATTTTTTATTTACTTAAAGAGGTCTATGATAATGCTTGTTTTGGCGTGTATTCTGCACATGGTCACGTCCACTCACAAACTTGGCAAGAAATTTATTTTATAATATGTTGTGCAACTAAAATCTGACACTGCTTGCTCACTCACTAATGACTAAATGTTTCAAAGGTGAACTATGTGGTGTAGAACAAGTCTCAAACTATCCCACTTCAACCTCAATTTGGTCCTTAGTGGATACGTTTCTTATCCAGCAGTAAGGAACTAATTCTCGTTTATATTTGACTGACCTACATAGTAATGAAGAATTTCAGTTTACAAAGTTTCTACAAAAAAAAACAATGCATCCAACAAAGAATGAAATTTGCTAATAAAATTCACATTAGAAAATCATTGCTACCTTTAATCTCCCTCATATTGATAGTTACAAACTATCTCTCCCTAGTACATATCAAAAAAAACTTGAGACACAGGTAACTACCAATAAAATCTCCACAAATCTGTAAACAATTTCATTCTCGTTAATTGAGTGTACTTAGAATAATGCTAAAAACAAAAGTATTCATGCACTTACCATTTTTGTTAACTGAAATGATCTTCAATTAACCTTTCGGGATAGGTAAAATGAGAACCAAGGAGGGTGAGTAGTATTTTTTTTTTAAAATATGAATTAACATTTTTGTTTTTTTTAAAATTTAAATCAGTTTGTGATTTTTAGAAAATTCATAAGATTGTATGTTTTTCAAAACAGTACATTTACAGAGCATTCCCTGACATTCGCTACGAGACTCGGCAGCAAGCGGCCCAGCATCAGCACTTGTCTTTCCCAGTGAACAGGTCTGCGACAGTCGCATGCTACAGTCTGTTTTTTTCGCTCTCCCTGCCTTCACTCTCTCTCCCTTTCTGTTGACGTTGCAGACTGACACCAGTATAATCCTCCCTCGGAAGTTGTGTTGTGTCGTGTCCATGTGTTTAAGATTGTGGCTTAATATGGCACCACAAAAGTTTACATTACAACAAAGGATTTATCTTGTTGAGTGTTACTTCGGAAAGAGGAATTGTGGAGAAGTGCGATGACGTTTTCCTATGAAATTTCCTGGTGTTCCCGTTTCACATAGGACCACTATATTAAACCTCGTAAAAAAGTTCCGGGTAACAGGGTCATTTCTGAATAAAAGTGGAAAGAAAAACCCACGTGTACTTACCGAGGAAAAACTCGGAGATAGGACAAAGGTTAGAACAGTCTCCTCGGAAATCTATCCACCGCCTCTCACAAGAAACGGGTGTTTCAAAAACCCTCTAGGTCCCCCGATTTGTCAGCCTGCGATATTTATTTATGGGGAAATCTAAAAAATAAAGTATACAAAGACAATCCGCACACCATCCATGAGTTAAAAGAGAGTATTGTACAAGAAATCGGGAGAATTAACATGTTACAATAGATGACCTTGTTCGTGTAAATGCCAATTTTCTTCGGAGATGCCAGGAATGAGTTGCAGCAGAGGGACATCATTTTAAACTCCTTCTGTAGTCAAGGTTAGTACACAATATGAAAACTAATTTTAATAGCCGACTTTACCGACTGTTGCGGTCCCCGTTCACCGGGAAAGACAAGCACTGATGCCGGGTCGCTTGCCGCCGAGTCTCGTAGCGAATGTCAGGGAATGCTCTGTAGATATACTGGGTGGTCAAAAAGTCCTGGATCGGTCACATATCGTGAGAAATACACATCGAATCAGAAAACGAAAAAATACCTGTTTAATAAGTGAAAGAAAGCTATTCAATGATCTCACACTTGATTCCCACCCCTGCCCCCAGGGTGTGGGGTGATGGGCAACTGTGAAATTTTAAATGGAAACCCCCATTTTGTATTGTAGAATCTGAAAGAGGACTTCATTCAGAGTCCAACGAACTATCAACCATCCTCCTAGCTCAATTAGGAACGGAGAGATGGAGATTTTAAATTTTTGCAAAAGTGAAAATTTCATAAAACTGAAAAGAATTTCGAAGGGGCGCTCTGCCCCTAATTGAGCTAGAGTGAAAGCGATTGCAGATTTGGAATCTGCACGTCAAGACCTTTCAATAGAGTATATGGTAGCCCCCCCCCCTCCTTCACGTCTGACTACCATGCTAAAGGTCCCAGGTTCGATCCCCAGCTGGTTCAAATCCGGGAACTTTTCTAACAATGGAAGCGGTCCCGGCACTCACCCAGTGTCGAATAACATTGGTAACAGGGGGGAAACCCTGAGGGGTAAAGGTGGTCAGGGGCGTGATGCTGATCACATCACCCCCACTCATGACCGGATCAAGAAAGAGTGGGGCGTTACCCCCACACCCCTATACGCCTTCATGGCATGGTGCTATGCACAGGGGACGACTTTACCTTTTTACCTTTTACCTCTGTGGTACATATTTCTCAAACAAATTATAAAATTATAAAAGTCCACATTTGTTTTATGTCCCGCTAATATCATAACCTATACAAAGCAGATGACAATTCAGAAAACGCTGAGTTAAAACATACCGGCAAAAAGTTTTCTGAGGTCGCAATTCTATAACAGCATCCAAGTCCGAAACTAACCACCACTTTCTCTTGCAAATTGGCACCACAACCTTTGTGCTTGACAGATAACCAATTCTAATAGCCTTTGCCAGGCTGCAGTACCCAGCAGCGCTGATAACTCCAAACCCATATTTAAACCTTCACCCATATTTAGACCTTCTCCTCTATATAAAAACATGTTATTTATACACATTACATAATCAATTCATCCGCCCCATAACAAACCAACAGCAAAAATAATATAAATGGTCTGAAATGTACGTGATACTTTTCTTCCAAACCAAACTGTTATAGCAGGAACTGTCTGAAGAACTTAGTTGTTCTTACTTCTCTCTTGAATAATTTACAATGGAGAACTGAAAAGAAATTGCGAGCAAGAAAATTTTTCAATCCAAATTTTTGCAAGTTGATAGCAGTATTGATTTAATAGAGTGCAAAAGCTTCTCTTTTACAATTTTTCTCAATGAGATTGTTGGGTGCCTAGGGACAACTCCCGCCGCTCCCTAGCTATGGCTCTGAACTTGACAAGACTGTAAGAAAAGCAGATATTGGGAGTGAAGCGAGCAAGAAAATTTTAAGAAATGTATTTATATTTGTATAAAATTTGAAGTCAAGGGAACAATTGCCCCATTGTGCCCCTGCAGGTGCTTCTGGCCGTCTGGAAGAAATAATTCCATTATGAGTATCGTTTTGTCCTGCTACTCGTAGATTCTGCTAGTCTTGCTTTCTTTTACTTCTATGTTTGCACCCCTACAATTGTTTTCCATCCAAGGCTTGGATCAGGCAATGCCCGTCTGCCCCCTTGTGGTTGCACCACTGCACCCCTGTCTCCCGTAGTTGCTTTGAACTTTCATCGGCTTGAAGATACTTCATTTTCTTTAAGAGTATAATAATAATAGCGATTACATTCCTCTACACTAAATTTCTAGGTGAAAGTATAATAATATAGGGGAATGGAACATCTGGAAGGGGGGCAAGGATGGACATACCTCCACCTTCGAAAACATATATTTCACACGTATAGTTTGATATATATTATTATACATTATTATGTAATGGGGACATAGGAATGCGATAATTTCAAATTCAAATGATGTTTTTTGAGGGGGCAACACTATTTTCGGGGTAATATGCCCCATGGAAAAATACCGTGCTTGTCCCTTCGTGGAAAAAAAAACTGCGAATGTCTGTGATTAAGGGGGCAAATGCCCCCTTTCCCCCCGTGTGCATGCCTATGGTTAATATTCGAACATGAATCCTCTGAAGTTGATGGTATACATAGCATATTTCTTTATAAAAATAATTTTAACATTGCATAGTGCGATTGTCTATTTTCATTAACAACACTATGTAAATACGAATACTGAAATTAGTCGCAAATTATGTTGTAGCTCATATTGACAGAGGAGTGAATGCAACTATTTAGAATTATATATCATCACTTTTGATTACAGCTGTTCAAGATATGGATGAGGATACATACATAGAAAAGCCCTTGTATATTTAACGATTGTCAGTACTGTGTGCGGTACATCACTGCTTTATTCTTTCCTAAAATATTGGAAACACCTGTCGTGGCTTCAGAACTATTTGGTTTTTTAAAATATGATTCCAGATTTACCCTTCACCAGTAATGTGGATACTGTTATTATAAAAATAGTTTATGCTTTGAAATATATCGATTGCCAGTAAAAACAAAATAGACACATTTTTGAAAAATGACAAAAAGCCATTAAATACAGGACAGGAAATATTCGAAAAGCTTGAACTTCATTCTTAAAGATTTGAAACAATTATACAGTTTTTAGATAACTAGATGTAAGCTTAACACACATATACTTACACGTGCTATACTTGCACATCACAACTACTTTCTTAAATATGGATAATATCCTATAAATGCGAATATTCAGACGATTTATATTCTGCCCATTTATCATCAATTCACAAATTAAGAAAGCGTACACATACGTGAACAGATTATATATAGCTTCAGATATCTGCTTTTATTTAATGACTAAATCAATTATGATTTTCAACAAAGAGAAAACGAATAATCTTCCCCTCTTATCGATCCTTGCTGTTTATCTGCAAATCCTGGACAACTAATCGTGAAGGTGGCCATACTTTTCCAAGCAAATTAACAATGATATGAGCTTTACATATTATGTTACAGGATTCAAGAGCCTAAAGTTATATATGTGTGGAAAGTAAAGTATAAACACTTAGGTAATTTTAAAGCATTTATTTGACATCTCGTTGTCTTGGCAAGTACATAACACTTCTTGTTGTCTTGATAAGAACATCTTCAGCACCTCATGAGTTAAAGTCGAGATTTCAGCCTTCGAGGACAACTTCTGTTGTGAGAACTCTCTTTCGACACTGAAAGAATAACAATTGAAGTGTATTAAATTACATTCAGCGTGCGTTGGAGTCTGCAATTAACTGTAAAGAAGTAGGTTCTAATCACAAAATAGGGTTGTAGGGCATAGTGGCTCGATATATCTACATCGTACATCTCTATAGTAAAATAAAATATGTATTGCCTTTGATGCTGGGTACATACTAAGTTTCCATATCTATACTACTTGTCTCTCTCCAACAATGAATTCATATGGGTTAAGTCATAAGTTGTGTATATCATACTGGTAAGGTGCGGATTACTCACAATTAAATATAAACTTTAAGCTAAAAGATTAAAAAATCGGCAACTTACGTGTGTGAGTATGAGATATTTTTCGTACTACGTTTCGGAGGTTACACTACCTCCTTCTTCAGGTTGAAACGTTGTTATTCAGACACCTGACATGGTGCCTCGTCGTGAAAGTGAAGGTTAAGGATTTAGGTTAAAAAGTTGCTAGAAGGACACTTTCTAAAAAAGAGTATAAATTACACATCTAAAACCGCGCAATACTATAAAAACAAAGGAACATCCAAGGCTGAAGTCGGCGAGCTGCCGACCAATGCTCAGGGTAGGCGAATGCACAGTGTCAGCCCGTACCTGGGGAAAAGGAACTTCCCCTCCTCAAACCTTCCAAACTGGGGCTCGGGAGTCACCAATCCAAGGAGAAGTCGACCTCCACCTCGGCGGCTTTCCTAACCTCAGGAGTAACATGGAAGCCCATTTCGTCCCTAAACATTGCGGCTTTATCCCATTTTTTAAAGAAATTAACCCAGCCGTCTTCTAAATTCCCATCGTCCCTATTAAGCTTATTCCAATTTTCCGCGCATATATAAGCAGCTTCATATACGTTCCGGTCCAATTTATTGTTAACCTCCCTAATAATTTCCCTTTTAGCAATCTTATGTCGGTTAACCAATATATGTTCAGACAATCCGGTTTTGGGTATGCCTTCCTTTATGTCCTTATCATGCTCTCCCCACCTGACTTGCATACTTCTCCCCGTTTGTCCCACATATTCCTTTCCGCATTCACACACTATCCTGTACACCCCTTTCCGCTCCTCAGGGTTATTGCGTCTATCCCCCCCCCCTTTCTTATATGATGTAAAGTGCTTTTCAATACTCCGGGGCGCTCTTACCCCACATTTTATTCCGTAACCCCTCACGGACTTTTCAATTTTCTCTGAGACCCCCTTAAAATACGGGATCCCCACGAAACATGTGTCTTTTTCACCGTTTTCTATCCCCGTTTTTTTACCCTCTATGTCATATTGCGATGTTTCTTGCCTAACAATCCTTTTAGCTCTCCTAGCTACTTTTTCCAGGTCGCGGATAGTGTACCCATTCTTTACCCCCACTCTCCTTATCCATTCCCCTTCTTTCCGTTTCTCTTTCTCGTCATTGCACAGTCTTTCGGCGCGAATGTAAAAGTTAAGAAAAACATTTAATTTAGTCCTATTCGAATGTTGGGATCTCTTATGGAGGTACAGCTCTCCAGCTAACGGTTTATGAAAGACCCCCGTAACGATCCGTTGTCCGGTTTTGGTAAGGCATAAGTCAAGAAAGTGGATCTTTCCGTTGACCATATCTTCCCTAGTAAACCCAATCCTGGGGTCCTGCTTCCCCAATTGGTCGAAAATGCTGTCAAGTTTGATTTCATCCCCTATGATGAGGATGTCATCTACATACCTTCCATAATATTTTACCTCCCCCCTCCCCCCTGCATGCTCCATAGCGGTTTTTTCGACGTAGTGCATGAAGATGTTGGCCACAAGACCAGAGATGGGATTGCCCATGGCCAACCCTTCTTTTTGTCGGAAGATTTTATCGTTAACGTAGAAGTAGTTGTACCCCGTAATGAGAAAAAACCACCGGACGTACTCCCAGGCGACCAAGATTTCAACGTTTTGGTCAATCAACCATCTATATAAACAATCCCCAGCTTTGTCCCGGGGGACACTGGGGTACAGATTAATAACGTCGAAACTACAGATTACGTCCCGTTCTCCTATGGTGAGTTTCTCGATGGTTTCTTTGACCATAAGAGAGTTTTTGACGCTATACGGAGTGTCCATATCCATTTTTCCCATCCTCTTAATCATTTCTTTAGCTAAACCATATCCTGGATGTGCATACATGGGAATGATTGGTCTGAGGGGTATCCCCTCCTTATGGGTCTTAGGTATCCCAAAGGCCGTAGGAATATTTCCTTCCTTAACCCCCTTAAGTAATTTCTTTTTTTCCGCGCTTCCCAAGGTAAAACTGGTTTCAATGCCTTTTCTGATTTCTCGTTTGATTTTATTAATGGGATTAACTTGGATTTCTTCGTAGTCATTACTTCTAAAGCTATCTTCCAACTTGCTGTGGTATTCCTCTTTCCCAATAATGACCATTTTGTTTTCCTTATCCGATCGAACCAAGTATACATCACTTTGTTTAACCCATTTTTTCACGTTACGAAGACTCCCCCTAAGCTTACTTTCCGTTTTTCCCTTTGATGCCCTATGATTGGTAACGGGGGGGCCTAGTTCCCTTATACTTAGGTGCATTTGTTCATCTATAATGTCACGAATTTTTACCCTGACATTGGATTTATCTTCTTTTTCGTCTAATTTTCCCACTATTTTTTCCGCCGCTATGACGAATTCCTCTTTTTCGAAGTTTTCTTCCCTAATGGCAAACTTATGCCCCATTTTCATAATCCCCGCTAAGGCCTTAGGGGGTTGAAGTTTTGTTAGATTTAGAATATTGGCTTTATTTTCATCCTCTTTGCTGTCCCTATTCTCTCCCTCCTTAACTCCCTCGTTAATTCTCAATTTAATTAATTTCCTCCTAATTGTCTCGATATCTCTTACTTTCGCCTGTTCGACTGTTCTAGAATGACGTTCCTCAATGCGCCCCCATGTCACCTGGTCTAATCGTCCTCCAATTTCCAAATGTAACCTGTAACATTCAGAGTTGAGCCTATCCACCTGTGCATAAGCCTCCCTTACGCATTTCCCCAGCATTCTAAACTGTATTTCCCTCTTTTGATCCTGCCCTTTAAAACTAAGAGGTTGGTACCCCCACTTTAAAAAACTCGGTAAAAAACCTTTCTTCTTACAATGTTTAAGGAAACCTATCCTAATAAGGGTCTTATTAAGCTTAATCCTCAACTTTTCAAATTTGCGCACTTTCCTCCCCGTATCGGAGATCAATAACATACTGGTAAGGTGCGGATTACTCACAATTAAATATAAACTTTGTGGCAACTTTTTTTTCTCGCAAACAAGGGACAACACAAAATCTAAGATATGCGTTTAAAATTGTATGGAATGTACTTTCGAAAGAAGCCACCAGATGGTGTATATGAACAAATGTGGGGTAATAAGTAGGGCTCGGATTTTTAGGTAAATAAATATTTTTTTTCTGCAAGTAGATATGACCTCGTAAGCGAGTTACAAATTCCGATCATGGTAACTGGAACATGGTAACACATAAAAACATATTTTCTAATTTTTTTATGTAAATACATATTCTTACCTCGTGAGTGAGTTACAAATTCCGATCGTGGTAACTGGAACATGGTAACACATAAAAACACATATTTTCTATTTTTTTTTATGTAAATACATATTCTTAATATTCACTCATAAATGCATAAAATGCATGTTTTGTCAGAAATTCCACATAAAATTTCATATTTACTTAAATTTTTTTTTTTTTTTTTTTAAGATTTCCCAGAAAGAAATCGTCATTTTTTTATAGTCACTGTACTTATTTTCGCATCTTACAAAGGGAAAAATTTCTGTAAACTTAATGGACCAAAGTCACAATTGCTTCTCAGAAAATTCCAGTATGTCATGACAAAAAAATTATGGCTTTAAAATCATGTGTAACATTTGAAATATATTGGACGGTGAACAGGAAGAAAATATTAAATATTTAAGTGTGAGTGAAATATCATGCCTTAAGTATGCGAGGTTGACTTCGTGCGACGTGGAACAAACATTTTCGCAGTTTACGGCACTGTTTCAGGACAAGCGTCAGTCCTTTGTGATGGACAATTTAATGATGACCGTTGTGGTGTATTGTAATTTAATATTATTAATCAAAACATGCTAATTTCATCTGGTGAGTACAGCTATTTTAAGCAGAAATTGTCATTTTTAGCACATAAAAATGCATATTTCCCATGTTTAACTACATAAAATGGAAATATTTTCCATATTTTGAGAACAAAATATATATATATATATATTTCTGATTTTTAGCACCTAAAAATCCGAGCCCTGGTAATAAGCATGCACTCAAGTTCAGTCGTTGAGTGACAGCGTTGAAAAATGGAGGTCATGAATCAGGGGAAACGTTCGTTCGTTAAAATAGCAGTTCTCTGTGGCAGAAATGCACGAGAATGCCATACAGAGCTACGGGAAGCACTGGGTGTGCATGTCATGCCCTATCGAACAGTGAATAACTTGGGTGAATAATTTGAATGTTGCTAAAAAGTGTAGTCTTGTGTACTTGTTCATGCCATAATAAAACACTGTTGTCCAATGTCCTGTGTTCTGCTTCTTCCCTGCGAGAGTCTCCTGCATCCAGACTTCATCAAGTGGCTTCATTCGAAGGTTCATTCCATATACTTTCAAACGCATATCTTAGATTTTTCGTGTTGTCCTATGTTCACGAAAAATTCGTTGCCATGACTTATGATTTAACCCTTGTATATCTTCATATTATGTATGTGTACTACGTATACATGTCTAATTCTGGCAAAAGGTTAGGAAACTTGATAAGTACAATATTACTAAGTATAATATTTTTTGGTGGCTGTACAAAATAGGTTATTAAAGTGAATGCCAAAGTTACTACACAATATAAGTGAATCACGTGTTTCAAAACTCAAGGATTATTAATGTCAATGAGACTGCTTCTATTTCTAAGTTCGAACTATTTTACTTTCATTGAATTTTTACTCGTTTCATAAAATACTACATAAAACAACAGGACTTACTTGCACATGCTGCTTCCTTGACCCTGGCTGGCTTCAGATTTGACACAGATCGCTGTCTACTTTTTTATATTTTTTATTTTTCTTTATTTTTTTCAAGGGTACAACTTCACGGACTGGAGTACCACTCCTTAAGAGGTGGACTCACCGTACCTCCCACCCTAGGCTCTTTGAGCCTCTTCGGACCCGGAGGGCCTCATGGGTTCTTTACAGCCCAATTTGGCCCTTTAGGTTCCCTTTTGGTTCTTGCAGGGCTCCGTTTGGCCCCTTTAAGGACCCCCGGCACCCCTTAGAACCCCCAAATGCCCCTAGGGGGAAAGCCAACTCTGCAGAGGAGATCCTGGTCAATGGCGGAGTCCAGACCGGAGGGGGACGTGGAGTACCTCCATGCCTTCCGCCCTCCTTCCCGCCGAATCCCCCCTCCACGTAGGAATGAACTCCTCAGAGTTCCCGGACGCCGTAGTGATGGTGCAGCAGAAGAGGATCTAGGGATCAACCCACCGTAGTGAGTGCCGAAAGGGACGAGAGAGGCACACACACACTCACATGCACACATGCATACACACAGACACAGACACACACACACACACACACACACACAGGCACACACAAAAATAAAAATCTATGAGTTATTGTACTAAGAACTGAGGGGGCAATTGGAGGGTGAACTACGGCGACTCCGGCTGCCATACAGCAGCCAGAGATCACCCCTTATATATTAATGGTGACTCCGGCCGCCATACAGCAGCCAGAGATCACCCCTTATATATTAATGGTGACTCCGGCCGCCATACAGCAGCCAGAGGTCACCCCTTACATATTAACGGTGACTCCGGCCGCCATACAGCAGCCAGAGATCACCCCTTACTTATTAATGGTGACTCCAGCCGCTCTAACAGCCGGAGATCACCCTTAAATAAAAACCCAGGTACTACCTTAGCAATAGCGGTAACACGGAAACCCTGTGTGTGTGGAGATAGTATTTCTGTAACAGGATGTTTAGGCCCAGCCTTGTCACCGTTCTCCCTTGTCTCTCGTTGCCAGTTGAAACTCATGTAATGATAAAGATGAGTGATTGTGGTGCCGACAGAATGGATCTCAAAAACTGCTTGAGCAATATCACAAATACTTTAAACTATCCTTGTCATCTTAAAACTTCTCCTAGAGTAACTTATAATTTACCTTAACTGAGCCTAACCAGCTGTCAATCCTTATCTCTTACTATTATTTCCTGTCTAGAATCCTCTGAAACTTTAAGCACTGTTTTTACACTTCCAAAGTTTTGTCTTTGTGCACTGGGCATACCGCTCTGTGATCTGGTTTTGAGAAAACTGGTTGATATTGATACCATTCTGTTTTTCTCAACATTGTAAAAACTCCTGACAAACCTTTCCTGTATATTCTCTCAAGAGAATTTTCTGAATTTGGACCAATGGCAAGTTCACATCAATGAAATTTCCTATTTCTTACGGTAGCTTCAAGAATTCAGTAACATTTTTTTAACTTATCCTAAGGAGCACTTCTTGTTTGATAGTAGAAGCAAATAAACTATGTACTTATTTTACCAATTGAATGCTTGATTTGTACATTTAACTTGCTGTTCAATTACATGTACTTCAATACATAAAACTATCTTCATTCCTATCACTTTCACCTAATACATATTTCTACCTCACGTAGAAAAAGTTTTTTATGTGTTAAAACTAATGCATATTTCTGTGATATCTTTGAAGAATATATGTTAAGTCAGATTGCTAAGTGTTCATCTTACCCTAAATATTTTATTATGCCACCTTCAATAGATTTCTGTCTAGCTATACTTTAATAAGTCTTAGTTTTCTATTTTGCAATCCTTGTTGCATTACTAATTATACCATCCACCGTGGCCTATCTTTCAATTTCCTCATATATCCTATCTTGCTAAACCTTAATTTTCTATTTTGCAATGCTTCTTTCACTACTAATTATCTATCCACAGTGGACTCTTTTACAATTTCCTCACATATCCTATCTCGCTAAACATTAATTTTCTATTTGCAATGTTACTTGCATTACCAATTATTTATCCACGGTGGCCTATCTTCCAATTTCCTCATATATCCTATCTTGGTAAACTTAGTCTTAGTTTTCTATTTTGCAATCCTTGTTCAATTACCACTTATCTATCCACAGTGGCCTATCTTTCAAGTTCCTCATATATCCTATCTTGCTAAACCTTAATTTTTTATTTTGCAATGCCTCTTGCATTACTAATTATCTATCAACAGTGGCCTATCTTCCAATTTCCTCATATATATCTTATCTCGCTAAACATTAATTTTCTATTTTGCAATGCTACTTGCATTACCAATTATCTATCCACAGTGGCCTATCATTCAAGTTCCTCATATATCCTATCTTGCTAAACCTTAATTTTCTATTTCGCAATGCCTCTTGCATTACTAATTATCTATCGACAGTGGCCTATCTTCCAATTTCCTCATATATCTTATCTTGCTAAACTTAGTCTTAGTTTTCTATTTTGCAATCCTTGTTCAATTACCAATTATCTATCCACAGTGGCCTATCTTCCAATTTCCTCATATATCCTATCTTGCTAAACTTAGTCTTAGTTTTCTATTTTGCAATCCTTGTTCAATTGCCAATTATCTATCCACAGTGGCCTATCATTCAAGTTCCTCATATATCCTATCTTGCTAAACCTTAATGAGTCTTAGTTTTCTATTCCACAATCCTTGTTGCATTACTAATTATCTATCCACAGTGGCCTATCTTTCAATTTCCTCATATATCCTATCTTGCTAAACCTTAATTTTCTACTTCGCAATGCCTCTTGCATTACTATATATCCACTGTGGCCTATCTTTTAACTTATCAATTTATTTTGTTCCACGATGAGTTGTTATCAATAACTACATGAGATATCCTAACCTATCCATGATTAAGCATAAACCCTGCTGTAGATCACTGTTTTGACATTTGTGATTTGTTCACATTGGCCGCATTAACGGTAACATAACGTAAGGTAGTAGATACTATACGATTTTCCCCTATGCTAATCTTACACGCTATCTATGCGGTTAAGTAAGACTAATGAAAATGCTTGCAAATTATTTGATGAATAAAATTAACAAAAATGAATATGTTAAGTGCGTGTAGTGGAAAATGACTATGGAAGAGATATTGCCACTGTTAAACTTGGCTTCGGTAAAAAGAGAAAAATTAATGTGAGACATTCCAAACCATGGAGGTACAGAGAGAGACAGGGAATATGGCAAAGAAAGCAAGGAAGAAACATAGAAGCAGTCTGGTCTCCTCTTCTAATGGTTTAAAACCGAATGTAACACCTGCCTCCGTTGCGGAGTTGTTGACGCTATGATCCTACGCTCGAATCTTTGATAGGACATGGGGTTTCTTGAATTCATGATCCATTCTCATTTCCGCGATTAACCTAGAGAAGTACAAAGCGGCGTAAAATAACTAATGATCAAGTACAACTATAATGAAGCAGGGAAAGAGCAGCATGGTAGGAATGCAAATGAAGGTGTAAAGCTGTCCGTGCACAATTCAATTTGTATTGAAACATAAGGTACGTAAAGTTCCGCTTGCACATAGCACCGTGGCATGAAGGCAAATTTAGGGGATGTGTGGTAGGGCCATTTTGGAGGTGATATGATCAGCACCAAGATCAACCCAACCAGGGTTTTCCCCCAGACACCCATTGATTATTTCTGGGTCAGTCCCAGAGCCGCTTTATGCGGAGACAAGGCCGGAAGAATTCAGACCCCCGGGTATCGAACCCTGGTCTCCCTCGTGGCAGTTAGACGCCCTGCCAACTAGACCACAGCGACTCGTATTTATTGAAACAGAGCATTCATGACACAACAAAATCGACAATTGAAAGTCGTTAAACAGCGTTATTATTGGAAATCTTGAAAGGTGTGAAAATTCACCAGTACACGACCAAAGAAAAAATTGTCAATTTCACATTTTACCAAAAGGTGGCACTATCTGCGTCAAGAAATATAAATAAATAAATTAGCTATGAGCCGCAACAAAGGAAAAAGATGTTATTTCGAAAGAAACTGTATAGGTGGGTTTCATGTGATGTCAAGATGCGCACATTCTGTATCTCGATGTTCTTTTTCGATAATGCAATTTCATGACATGTGCTCTGATTGGTCAACAGCCCATCAAGAAGGGCTTTATTTAACCATTCGCAGTTAGAAAGACTTCGACGTTAATCTTGAATTCGAGAAGAAATATGGCGTGTGCTCTGAATGAACTTGCTTTAAAACTGGAATTCAATGTGTTTCATTTGATCCTGTACAGACAGCTTAAGAAATGATGTGCTAATATGATAAGCGAAAAGAGAACTTGTGGGCAAATTTACCAATGAAATATCGTCTGGGGAACATTGAGATGGAGAGAGAGAGAGAGAGAGAGAAAAGTGAGAGAAAGAGAGAAAAAGATAGAGAGAGAGATGGAGAAAGGAGAAAAAGAACTAGAGAGAAAAAGAAAGAGATAGAAGAAACAAAGAGCTGGAGAGAAAAAGAAAGATAAAAGAGAAAAAGAGCTAGAGAGGAAAAGAAAGAGAGAAGAGAGAGCTAGAGAGAGAAAAAAGAGAGAGAGAGAGAGAGAGAGAGATAGAAGGGTGGAAAGATAGAGTGAGAAAGAAAGGGAGAGAGATACAGATAGAGGTAGAAATAGAGAAAGAGAGAGAGAGAAATAGAGAGAGAGAGGGAGAGAGAAATAGAAAGAGAAACAGAGATAGAGATAGAGGGAGATAAAGAAAGATTGGGCTAGAGAGAGAGAGAGGGGGGACACACAAACAAACAAAACTTTGAACCCTAAAGCAGTTTAATAATAGATCTACATTAACAAAATTTGGTCTATGTGAAAAAACTTATAGATGTGATGAGCTACCAAATCTGGAATCCCGAGCTTACTGAAGGCATGGATATGTGATGTTTGTCCCAGTAACATATTTCAGCAATACATAATGATCAGCAATATACATATGACGTAACACAAACTACGATTATAAGCAATGCATTATTGAACACAACTTGATACATGCACACACATCTTATAAATAAGAACTATGCTAAAATAAGGAAGGTAAATAAAATAGAAAGAAATGGAATTGACGTTTTTGTTCGTGGTCCAGTGACTCATGTCTACATTCAGTGGTCAGTTCCTTTTGGATGCCTACACGATTCGCCTATTCTAGATTTGAATCCTGAAGAAGGCATGTGTGTTGAGTTTGTGTCTGTGTCTACTTCATCTTCATCATTGCAATAACCTTAGAAGAGAAAACGGCGATGTAAAATAACAAAAAAGTACGTAATTTGCCCTATATCAAAAGACTATAGTGTAGAATTCTCTGTTATCTCTGTAAATGACATGTTGATCCTTTTACAATAGATGCTAGTCATACCTATTCTAAAACATGAATCTTTAGATATAAAGGGAATATTTATAGAATTAGGTGTTTGTCTGTGCCTTCTAGAATGTTTTGATATCTAGATTGTAAATAGTTTTGAATACCGTATCTTGCTTGAAAACTACACGTGGTAGAAACAACATTTTGATTTTTAAGTGGATTCCTACAGGATATGTTCTGGGTCATTGACTGTGGAGATGGAGTGGTTAGTGTGATGCGTTCTGAAGTTCTTAGGTTCGAATTCTGCATAAGGAATGAGTGCAGTGACACCATGGAATGAGCTGCTAGATATGGTTCATTTTTATGCAATATTTTGTATCATAATTAGGCTGAGGTTTTGCTCTGAAATGCCGTTTTTGGTCCCTTGGCAGGACAATGTAGGCTTTTACATTTAAAAATTGTTTCAGTCATCCTGAGAAGAATACGTGAATTTTACAGTGGCTATTTTTGCCTATTTTAGTAATAACTGTCTATTTCGAAAAGAATTGCCTATTTGAGTGCCTAAAATGAGAAAATCAGTTTAATATCTGCATATTCTGGTTGGATTTTGAGTCTCTTACTTCTTTCAAGACATGTCCGTCACTTTTATCACTCTTTGCTATCGCATGGTGTGTCAGTTTGTAACAGCCCATCAGAGTGAGGGAAAATGCATCTGCAACAACTAATCAAATTGCAAAACATCACTTTAAAGGGAGGAGCAAAGCTCTAACTCCTCATTCAATTGAGAGGTGGTGTGCAATAGTGCTTTTTGCCTGACTATTTTGAGATTTTTAGTGTCTATCGATTGAAAGCCATTTTCTCCCTTACTTTCTTAATAATATAACGATGGATGCATAAATGATATAGGATACGTAAAAGCATCACATTGGAGACGTAACACATTATGAATTATTTTGATAACAATAATAAGTAATTAAGTTGTGAGATTTCTTTACATGTATGAGATAAAACATGTTTTTTTTAAGAGCGAGGACTTTATTTTTAAAATAAAATATTGGGCAGGCACATTATTGGTTGGGTTCGAGACACCACTGCATTGTGTCTGTCCTACCTATCCCATCATCAGTGGCGTGCCCATGATTTTCGAAAGGGAGGGGTTACGTACACTTTTTCTGGTAGTCAGCTCTCATTTTGCCATCTTTTCCTACCTTTGACGTTCTCTTCTTTAGGAATACTGGGTCAAAAGGGATGGTTATAACCCCCACCAACCCCCCCCCCCTTGGGCATGCCAATGCCCATCATTCATCTTGTTTGTCCTGATTCGTCTCAGCAAGTAAAAAAACACAGTAAAATATCCAAAATAGAATGGTCTAAGACCGTTGCCATCTTTTGAATGGCTTTCTGATAGTGGGCCATGAGTCACTGGATGAATATTGAAAAGACATAAAAAAAAATACAAAGGAGACAGAACTGCTTCTAGGCGACAGAAGACTGAGCTGTGTGAAGTGTAGAGGAGCAAGTCGTGCGAGTTTCCATGTAACCACTACATCCCCTACAACCATTCCCCCTACGGAATTACAACTACGAAGGGAGAAGGGGCTGCCTCCCCCGCCTCTCACAAACACCAACAGAGGAGAAATTTTCACCCACGCCCACTAGCCCATCACACCACCCCGGTACCGAGACCAAGATCTCAAAAACGCCCATTCAAACGCGGCACGTCAAAGGGTGGAAGTATGGAGTTTTCACCAACGACTGCGTTTTCAGCAACCCGCTGGTGCCTACGTCCCTCCCGGCCTGGATTACATCCCCCACGGACCATTCACCCCTCCACAGTGTTGGTTCTTCCCCCCTTTTAACACTCCCCTTCCCTATCCCTTTCCCATACCCGCAAGTCGTCCCTTAAGAAATATAATCCAGTTTTTACTTGACCCAAAAACTGGGCTCTTGTCGAGGGAGGGTTTTCTTAATTTAGACAACGATTGTGCCAGTTTTTTTTTTTGTTTTTTTGTGTGGAACCTGTAAGAGATATCATTCCTTTTAGTAATATTTTTGGAAGACTGAAAAAGAATGTACATTAGCAGATTGAAATTCGAGCTTTTCTTAAATCTTACCGTTTGGCCACTCCTGAGAATTAAATAATGAATATTGTTAAAAATGGTATTTTAGTGTAAAAAACATTTACATTATCAAAACCATTTTTTTGCTGAATTAAAAGTAAAATACTGTAAAATCATTACATGACATATAAACCTAATTTATCGACAAATTAGTTTTGAAAATAGAAAACATTTCCTAAGTTGACATATTCATATTCCTCCAAGGCTTCTTCATAGTCCTTTATTTCCCCCCTTTTTCTCACTGTCATCATACAACGTGCATGTCTCGTGCATGCACTTCTGACAGCCTACTTTGGATGCTGTCTTTTCCTAGTTTTCCAAGAATTCTAAACATTTTAATTTCTTTCCTACTTGTGAATCCACCTTTTCTTGGTCAGATGAGGATTCCAGAGCATAGCTTCATAGGTTATCGTCATCATTTATTGGCTCAACTTATATTCTTCATCTTGCAGATTTCCCCTTAATTGATTATTCTTACCTTTCGTCTGGAATTTCTTAGATTTTAAGAATATCTTCATTTATTCATTCTTAAAAATTATTACAATTATTATTTTAAGTAAAGTAGGAATAAAATACGTGGAACATCTCCTCTCGCATGAAATTAATGGGGATCTCTCCTTTCACTAAAAAGGGGCATTTGTTCCTTTGTCTAAGGAGAGATGCCTCACTCGTTGAAAAGACAACATGGCCGTGATATCATAGGAAGCACATTTCTTTGTACGTTTCTTGCACCATTTAGCACCAAACGAAGCTAAATTAATGATTATTTTAGAAGTACAACTGTTATCAAAACGATGGTATTTTACTCTTGAGATAGAAAGGTGATGGAACATATCTTTTGTCTTAGTTATTTCAAGCAGATTTCACACACGATAACTTTCAGGCTGCACCCGAGAACAATGAATAACTTGTAGTTTAAAAACCAGAACTCTCATAAACCAATTATTCAAGAAGCCGTTTAATTATCTGGCAATTCTCACTCTGTGCTTGGAACACAGTTTGCGTTAGACAACAGTGCAAGAAGAACCATACAAGCATTCACTTGAATTTTCTAGAAGAAATTCCAAACAGATGTATTTTTTTTTTATAATTTGGTTTATCGTAGCCGTTTTTCAACATGAGAGGTTTTTTTCGAAAACGACTTTGCATGATGCATATGGTCTAAATTATAAAATAAGAAATTTGCATAGTCATGGTATTAAAGAAATGCATGTTGGACATAAACGTTTAAAATACATATAGCGAAGAGAACGAAACAAATACAAGAAATCAATAATATTTCTGTTGATGTCCTCAAAATTCCTTTAGCATGCCTACACCATATCTAATATGTTATATTTCACAAAGTTATTAAACATGTATACCTATACTAAGCTTGCTACAAAATCAACAATAAATAAAATTTGGAATGTTAGAGAGAATATGGAATCAATTGTACTTACCAACCATTTATGAGTTTTCTTCTCGCAAGATGCAGCATTTTGAGCCTGATTGTCGTCACAGTGCCAACTGACTGTGGTCCATTAGTTACTGTGTTGCCTCTGAAAAGTACAAGATGAAACATAGAACCAAATGCTGTAATGTTATTTATTAACAACTGAAGCTAAGTGTAAATAGAAGTTAACATCAGGACGACTAGAGCGGTTCTAGGGAAGGGTAACTCGGGCACTCCCTACAGGGCAAAAAAAAGTAGTTTGTGTGCATTTTATCAGGAATTTATAGGAAGCTGGTGCTTGCAATTAAGCAACTAATTTGATTTTCCCTGACTTTATGGATTATTTTGGCACATTTAAATATCTGAAATTACTGAAATCACATTCTAAACGTACTACATACAAATCGTGTTCAAATATTTCAATCAAAAATAGTTCATATACACTATTCGTTTAATTGTAGAATGTAATTATGAAGTGAAAATATTATATGAAGCAATGTAAATTCATGGTTTGAACCTTAAACATGTTCTGCTTGTTGCTCTTAGGTCATCATAAGTAACACATACATGAGTAACATGAACATTAATTTTAATAATGTGTATATTATGATTACTGTACTTCAGATTAAGGAAGAGACTAACTCAGACTAAAATCTCTGAGTTTTTCAGAACTCTGAGAAATTTTGGTTGTAGGTCCCGCGTATGTTGCATGACCCAGCCCTTTCACCCACACAGTGCCTGGGTTTGGTGTGGGGCACATTCAGCTAACACTTCACAGTTACAAATCTAATAATGCCTTTGTTGTTAGGTTAGGAGTGCAGGTTGAGGGCTGGCTCTTAGTGCAATGGTACTGCAAGAGGTAGCGTTAACTGTTCGGACTGCCAAAAACTAAGTACACAGTGACAAATATGCATGCACACACTTTATTAAACTGACTAAAAATACAATTAAGCAAAATGAAAGTAATAATCATATGTCCCTTGGTACGTCTGAGTAAAAGCTCAACAGTAAGTCTGACTCGTCCTAGGTCTCCACCTTGGTGTCATGTCTAGATCTTTATTTTCATTGCTAGAAGCGTCATTTTGCTGTTGAGACCATCTTCATGCAAGTGAGCATACCAAAATTATATACCCTATCCCGGGAATCTCTGGAGCGAGTATAAGAAAACAAGTCTCTGCAAAAGCAGTGGCTCAAGAAGGCTCGACCAATAAACGTGTGAGAAGGAACGGGATTGCGTGGATGGGGAAAGAGACTGCAGCTACAATCGTGTTTTGCCTAGCTCCATGCACTCCATTTTATCCTTTTCTGCTGTTATGAGCGCCCTTTCTCCAGAGATTACCTGGATAGAGTAGAGAGACTTCCTTGACATCATAATTTACCTGCATCTGACAAGACATTCCTCTTGGCAGGTGCTGTCGCTGGGATGTCTGGCCTAATGCTCTTGACTCCTTTGGCATCTTAGCTAGGTTTTAAGTCGAACTTAGTTGCATCATCCAGCATCTTTCGGTTGGTGAAGTGTGTCAACAACTATGAAATAGAAATGGAATTTCATGTAGAATTCAGTTCATTCCCTGTACTTGCAATAACAACTTGTACAAAGTGTGTACAAGATATTATGTACAAATAATTGTTAATATTTCAAGTGTAAAGATAACTAAAAGTTTAGTTCTTTATCCTCAATTAAGCTAGATGGAACCGTGAAGTAAGAATCGAACCATTGCGATGCATTGTACTGTACCTTTGCCAAAAATCAAATCCGGGGTCTTGATTATAGAGGACATCTTTTACTAATATGCTGAGATTCATCCTGTATTATGATAATTGAGAAACCATGTATATTTGTGTAACTACCTTCTGTAATTGAAGTTTACCGATGTTGATGGCAGCAAATAATTAAATAATTAAATGTAATGTTAATTTCATCTAAAGTTTGTAGAGTTTTTATGTGAAAGTAATGTGTGTGTGTGTATATATATATATATATATATATATATAATGTAATGGAGTATAAACATTCGTTCACACACTACAGTGTTCGAAAAATTAGGGAAATAAGTTTATTTTCTTTCTTTCCAAACCTAACAAAGATGATACTCAAATCGGCTTGTCTTCATTTTAATATTTATGGAAAAATATATTTTATGCGCATTTCTTTCATTTCCATGGATATACTGTTTTGTATTGCCATTAAAGAGAATGAAAATCATAGACATTTAGTTTATCAGCAATTAGTTCAGTCAAGTAGTTGTGCATTGTGCGATTACGTCACAATTAATAATTGAGTATCGCTTAAGTACATGTATAATAGTATTTCGAATTCTTTAAGTTTAGTGAGCAAACAAAATCAAAGATGTACAAGTTCTATTATTATTATGTAAGCCTTACTTACATGTATTTTTTTTGATTGAATTTTGAGATCTATTTTTTTTTGTTTCATGACAAGACAGCTTTCATTTTAAGATGGTGATTTCTATGAAAACAGTATACAAGTATTGTTGCCTTCTAACAATAATAGAGTTCAGATCTCCAAGGGAACCAAGAATTAATGACACTTTCATGTGAACAATGACGTACAGTCGGATGCATAAGCATTACCAAACAAATTGTTGATCAGCATGTTTATTCTGTATGCTTTACCCAATGAGAGCTTCATGAATTGATGCAAAAGTCAAACAAGCTGCTGACAACCTTTGCACCAGCATACATTAAAATCTGATGATAACGCCATTAAGCCTTGTTTCCATGATAACCAAAATCTCAAGGAAAAGAGAGGTGGTTTTGGCATAAGGAATATGGGGAAGACCACGAAAAAGATATGCAAAGTGTTTAGGAAAGCGGGCATTAAAACTTACAGGAAGGGAGGACGAAGCATCTTAAGAATAGCGAAGAATGCAAACAAGAAAAAGGAAAACAGAGAAGAGGAAGAGGAAGGGATTATCTGCGAAGTGAAGTGAAAAGAATGTCAGACTGTGTACATAGGAGAAACAATTGGATTGGATTCATTTGGTGTTTTAAGTCCACTTTATGCACAGTAAGGCTAATCGGGACTGGACCTACAGTTTAAAGTGGGATCCAAACCACTATGTGCCTCCACCGGGTATCGAATCCGGGACCCCTTGATTACAAGGCAACGACGCTACCACTGCACAATCGGGGAGGTTACATAGGAGAAACAAAAAAAATAGGATGAAAGACAGGTTGAAAGAACATAGGGATGATGTACAACTTAAGAGAGAGAGAAATGCGTTATTTAAGCACACGAGAGAAACAGGATATGACAGAGTGGGATGAGGCTAAGCAGATAGGAAGGGAGAATAGAGCACTAGTGAGAAAATGGAAGGAGGCCAAGGAAATAGAGAAGAAAGGGGAAGAAGACACAATGAACTGGAATGGGGGACTGAAGATACACAAAGAATGGAAGAAGGTGTTAGAAAGAGTGGAAAGGACAAGAGCGAAGGAGGAGAGAAGAAGGAAGAGGAATGAAGAAAGAAAGGATAAGGAAAAGAGCCTGAGATAAGTAGTCCAACCACGTTCCAGATGAAAGGAAATGTTTTTCTAAATCGCCTGTCAGGTGAAACAACAGTTGACAGGAGAAGGCCACCTGCTGGAACACCTGGAAAAGAATGTTCCAGATAAACAACTTTCTAATTATCTTGTGTCTGGAAGGGAGTGATTTTTGTGTGTGTATATATATATTCCTGTTTTGTACCTTATTTCATTTGTATTTGGTACAGAGTCTGAAGATGACCTTGCTAGAAGGTTGAAATGTAACGTTTAGTTTATGTTTTAAAATAAAATCAATTCTGCCTCGGTCAGCATATTGAGTTTTTGATTAAAATCTATTTCTTAGAAACTCATTGGATGCAAGAGAAAATTACTGAATATAGCCATGGACATTTTTCCTAGCAATACTTGTGCATCCCACTGTTCAAGACCTTCAGTGAACGTACCTGGTGAATAAGGCACAGCATATAAATTTCCTATAAACAATTGACAAGTAACAACCCACGTTTTTAGGACTTGCACCTGCATCTGCAAGCGTATTGGCTTAACGCTAACTTCCCTTGTTTGTAGTAATTCTATGAGCTTCTGCATTCAGTATACATAAAATGAAGTAGGGTCATTTCATCTCAAATCATACAGCTAAGTAATAATTGTGTCAACTTTGAATTTCAAAATCAGCTGAAAAAAATATATGTTAAAGAACCATATGATACATCTTCAAAAATAAAATATTTTTCTTCTCTGTTGATTTGTTACAGTGAAAGGCACTATTTGGCAAAAATAAATTTGCTCAAGGAAAATTATGCAATATTCAAACCACTGTAAATCAAAAACAAAAAATTCTAGAGACTTAAAGGTCTCCTTTGTTTGAAAGCTTGTTCAAAGTACTTCCAAAACCTTATTAAGGAACATACTTAGGAAAGCCTTGTTCAACTCTAAAATTAAGAATCAAAATTTGAAAATTTGAATTTTTTTCTAAGTTTTAATTTTTTTTAATGAAGAACAACAGGACATGAGTTTTGCTGGAATAATAGAATATGGCAACTGGATTAACTATTTGCAATGCAAATTACGTTACACTATAGAATGTAGGGATACATGTGAGCAAAATATAGATTATCTTAAATACCTCTTACATCAGGAAAATTGGATAGACCTTTACCAACTAACTGACACGAATGATATCTGGGAATTGCTAATAAGCCACTTAACATATTATTTAAATGTAGCTTGTCCCAAAACAACAAAAAGAATATACCCTAATAAGAAGAAAGTGCCACTAACAGAAGAAATTATACTTTTGAAAAGTAATATGAAAATAGAATGTGAAAAATTTAGAATTACAAAAGACACCAAGCACCAGGAAAAGTACAAAAATGTAAAAAAAAAACTATTCAAGAAATCCATAAAGAAACAAAAATCAAAGATTTTCAGTAAACAAATAAAAAAGTCTGTTAATAAACAAAAAGCCATTTGGAAAATTGTAAACAATCACCGTGTATCAAACACAAACAATGATAAAGCAAACATAAAAGTCATCAAGGATGACACTGAAGTAATTGACCCGAATATCATATGTAACTTATTCAACGAATATTTTATAAACTTAACCAACACAAACAGAGAGAATGAAAATAATGACAAAACACTAGAGATCCCAATGGACAAATATCGGCCAAACAGTATATATATCCCAGAAGTAAGTGCTAATGAGCTAAAAAAAGTCATACAAGGTTTAAAAAACAAAAAATCACACGGACCTGATGAATGGTCAGCTGAACTTATTAAATCCTGCTCAGAATCTATTTTAGAACCCCTGCTGTATGCAGTCAACAACTCAATAAAAGTTGGTACATTCCCCAAAGTTATAAAACACAGCACAGTGATACCCATATTTAAAAAAAGGAGCTGCAACAGACATTGAGAACTACAGACCTATCTCCCTAACATCTGCTTTTTCAAAGATATTGGAAAATTTTTTATCAAATTATATTATAAAGTTTTGTAACAAATATAACATAATAAACAGAAACCTGCATATATTCCAGAAAGGGAAATCAATAAACACAGCTCTAGCACAGTTAATCGATTATGTAACTGAAACATTAGAGAAACACGAAGCTGCAAACACTATATATCTAGATCTTTCCAAGGCATTTGATAGGGTAAAACATGACCTGCTTATGGTAAAACATGACCTGCTTATGGTCAAACTAAGCAATATAGGAATAAGCTTAGGAATATCTTATGAACTTATACAATCTTATCTACAGGACAGAATGCAAATTACTCAAATAAGCTACAACGTGCATGGTATAGTCACTAACTTTAAATCACAAAGTAGGAAAGTGTTAATGGGGGTACCCCAAGGATCAATCCTGGGGCCCCTGATCTTTATTTTGTACATAAACAATGTACCAGAATACCCAAACACAAAAATTGTCACCTATGCAGATGACACAATCGTTCTAGCCAGAGGTATCGACCCTAGGAAGCTTGAAACAAACACTTTTATCAACGTAAACCAACTGGCACAATACTTAACTTCACATGGATTAATAATAAACAACAATAAAACAAAATTTATGATATTCTATATAATCCGAAACATGGATTTTGAGTCACAAACACTATGCATAGACAATGTGCTCATAGAAACTGTATCTTCAGTAAAGTTTTTGGGAATAACACGTGGGAAGAACAAATTAACAACATCTGCAGTAAACTATTATCTAATCTATACCTGCTAAAACAAATGGCTGAATATAATTTAACAGAAATTAACAAATGCATATATTCTGGACTAATTTACCCCTATGTTGAATATGGCATAATAGGTTGGGGTGGATCATTTTATAGTAATACTGTCAGAATACTGAGACTTCAAAAGAGAGCACTTAGAATAATGTACAAACTAGGCAGTAGGGAATCTTGCAAAGAGTTATTCAGGGAGAAACAAATAATGACAATATACTCCCTATACATCTATAAGGCCATAACGTTTGTTCTAAATACTGGAAGCATGACTAAAAATAACCAATTACACAACCACAATACAAGGGAGAAAGATAATTATTACCAGAACCAACACAGATTCAATATCTCAAAACAATCACCAATGAATGCCGGAAAAATATTCTACAACCAGCTGCCTCATGACATAAAACTGATAAACAAATACAAACAATAAAAAAATATTTGACTGAGAGCGGTGGCTCAGTCGGTAATGCGTCTGACTACCATGCTAAAGGTCCCGGGTTCGATCCCCGGCCGGTTCAAATCCGGGAACTTTTCTAACGGTGGAAGCGGCCCTGGCGCCTACCCAGCATCGAATAACATGGGTACCTGGGGGAAACCCTGGGGGGTAAAGGCAGTCAGGGGCATGATGCTGATCACATCACCCCACTCATGACCGGATCAAGAAAGTGTGGGGCGTTACCCCCACACCCCCTATACGCCTTCATGGCATGGTGCTATGCACAGGGGAGCACTTTTTTTTGAGAGAGAGCTCTCTACAGTATCAGATAATTCATGGAACAAGACAATACAAGACCAATTTACTAAAAAATATGTATTTTAATTGTATTCTTATTTCAATCATGCAACAATGATAATGTGTTTTTTTATTTTTATTGTAGTGTAATGAAGTGTATTTTTTAATTTTTACTTTGGTGTAGTGATGTAATGTACTACACAATGTTTCTTCTTTTTTGTTATGATGTACTTAACTAATTATTATTTCATTATGTATCTTGACGTTTTCCATGCCCTTTTAATCAAGGGTCAATGGAAGAAAATAAAATTCAAATTCAAATTCAAATTCTACACTAACTTCGAACGTTATGTAGAAAATTCTTTGCAAAAAAATGAAAAAAAAATCTATTTTGACCCTTTTTCAGAACACCCATCTCAAAATTTCTGAAAATTTTACAATATAGTCTTTAGTTACTGTACTTACATGAGGTGCAATCAGACCGGGTAATATTTTTGTGTGTAATCGGAGAGAATTTTTAAAAACTGTCCTCCATGCTCCATAATTTTGTGGGTTTTTTACTGTAAAATATGCTACACTGGCAACACTGTTTCTGACTGCTGCTTATCAGGAAACCTGTAGAGCATGAAACATATTATTGATAACATTTTGTGCATGCATGCACGCTCACTCGCGCACACGTGTGTGTAGGGCAATTCCATACCATTTCGAACAACCCTTGACGTATCATAACTTATAATAATATTAAAAACTTATTTCTATATACTTCAAATGTTCAAAATCGACATTTGAAGCTTGCGTGTAGATCTGTTGGCCATTTTTAATTTATCCAGTGCGGTGATTTTACCATTTTCAGACGTTTATGAAAATCGCTATAACTTCTGTTGTATAATTTCATATATAAAGATCCAAAATTCAGGTGCTGAAGTTAGATCAGTATATTTACTTATGCACGTAAGTTCTTATTTTTATAGGCAACTCAAGACCGGAGATAATAATTTTAACTTGTGACGAGATAGAAAATAGGACTGCCGTCCTTCATAGTAGTCTCCGAAAGTCGCATGAGTTTAACGCGTTAAATGAGTTATGCCAACTGGCCTTTCCATAAGTGCATCCGTGCATTTCGTGAGGTTCATTATGCTGTCCCAAAAGTTGCATTCAGTGTATCTCGTGCAAGAACGAGTTTCATAAAACGCTCGGGCCAGGAGGCTGGTTTGTTCAGTGAGAATCGTCTGCTGCCTGCAGACACCGCAGGTGCATGATGGCTTCAAACTGCACTAGTTCGGGAATTGTATTATAATTTTAACAGAGAGCGATATGAATCAAAATGCACAAGATGAGTGTGCCTCAACTGTTCTTACAATGTGATTAAAATGAGTAAGAGTATCCGCAGTAGAGTTTATTTCTGTCAGAAGGAAATGCCTTCCACTAGACGCCATGCGGAAAATTTTTATAAACAAAACGCTGCACCTGCGCTTTCGTCTAGAGCATCCCATAAGTCTGTAAAATAACTGGTTTCACCAGGTTCACAAGCCCAGTTACTTTCGTTCGATTCGTTCGTTTTGTTATGACTTTCGGAACACACCCTTTATGTCACTTCGGCAAAGACAATACACACACACAATGCTTACCGGCATGTTTTCAATGCAAGATCTGTTTGCTGCAAATATGGTGGCGGGCGTGATTTTGCACAAAGAATTGGGGGGGGGGAGTTGTTTGCTGAATATAATTCATTGTTAAACTTTGGGTTAACGCACAATATATATTTAATTATTATATAAGCCATACTTACTTTATTTTCCTTGTTGATTGAATCTACCAATTAATTCTGCCATATTTTATTCGGACAGCTTTCTTTGAGACATTTTTGCAAGATAGACTCTAAGGAAATGGTTAATACGTTAGCATTGTTATAGTAGTACATTGTTGAAGCTATCAATGTAAATGTTAAGGCTGGGGTGGACCAATGACAAAAACAATATTGCATTTATTCTTAGTGAAATAAAAAAAAAGGGACAGTAGCGTCTTGTCCCTTGGGGCTTCTGGGGCTTAGCCCCTAAAGAAAAACCGATGTATTCACGTAATTATCAATCACCATAACGCATAACTATCACACAGTCTTTTAAAAGGCGATTTTTACCCACGTAAATTCATCGTCTGTTGCAATGGATACGACAGCGCTCCTAGCGGCATTGATGTCAATTATCGCTTTCCGAGGCATGTTGCAAAGGAAGGTGTGGCCTACACACACCTATGCTACAGTGAAGGTCACATGCTAGCAAAGAGAGGAGGGGAGAGTGCAATGGATTTGAGTGCTGATTCGGGGCTACTTCCGTTGCGTCGTGTTTGATCTCGCATGTTGTTCTGTAGTGTTTTGGTGGCTTTCATTCGCTATGTTTGAGTGAGTTTGGCAGGGTTGATGTTCGAACACAAATTGATGAAGGACATAGGCTGTCAATTACAAGACACAATGAATTTGTCCGGAAAAATAGGCACATATTAAATAGAATTATCGATTGCTTAAAATTTTGTGGTCGACATGAACTTGATCTACGAGGACATAATGAAAGAGAACAATCTTTAAACAGAGGCATCTTCCCAGATTTATTATCCCTTCATAGAAGAGGTAACTTCGTGTTCTTTATTGTAGTGAAGAGTTGAAAAACATAAACTATCAGTAGATTGCATTCATTTTTTATTTAAAATTATTTAGAGGGTAGCTTTTCAAAAACAGTAAAAATGACAAACATAGTTTTAATAACTCCAGTGGCAACAGCTGAATCTGAACGATGTTTCAGCACATTGAAGCGTATTAAAACCTGCTTAAGAAATGCAATGGGACAAGACAGACCAAATGCCTTGGCACTTGCTTACAATAGAGATAGAATACATTTCAAACATAGAGGGCTTCAACGAAAAAGTAATAACAAAATTTGCTGAGCAGAAGAACAGGAGTCAACATTTGTAGAAAGGTATGTTTCACAACAATACCTGTTTCTTTTGTAATCATGTGAATTGTTGTTATATTTTAAATTCTTTAAAAAAATAAGTCCAGTTTTGTAGTTTAGAAGATAAATGCCCGTTTTTTTGTAATTCATGTAATTTGTCATTACATTTTAAATTCTTTCAAAAAAGTAAGTCCAGTTTTGTAGTCTAGAAGAAAAAATACCTATTTTTTGTAATTCATGTGAATTGTCATTATGTTTTAAATTCTTTAAAAAATAAGCCCGGCCAAATTTGAGGCCACTAGATGCCACTGAAAAGGGAATGAAATTATTGCAGTTCAAAAATAAACATTTCATTAGATTAAATAACCAAGAGAAACATAATGCAAATTCAAACAGAACAGGTTCGTTTGAAATTCCACTTGGCAAGCTCAGGTATAACTTATGAAATATGGCAATGAAGTGTGGGACAAATAATGCTGGATATTCAGATGAAGTAGGGTACAGTTGCACTTCGCCAAATTTAATGTAGAAAATGTTTTTATTAAATAATCCTCATGACGTATATTAGTAAAAGAAACTTATTTGTGCAATGTAGTCTGTTGTAGTTTGTTACACAGCACCCCCTTCGACAGTAGCTTCTGCCATACTAATCCATCCACAAGTGCAGAGCCTGTGTGCATGTAGACATTTTCTTTTCAGTGAGATAACGTACTAAATATGTTTGTTCTGTGTGATGGAATTGATGAAGCGAGGCCCATAAAGAACATCCATGCCCAGGCCGGGATTCGAACCTACGAGTCCTGACATCGTGGAGTAGTGTGCTAACCACTAAGCACGGAGGTCAGCTTCATGCATTGTGGCTTATCACATCTGATACCTTTTCATTGAAACTGGCTAAACTGAATTCAGATATATTCATATCCTGATGGTAATCCTGTCCTGTCTGACCGTAGCGTACTAATGATATTGTATTTTATCGTCTTCTGACAGAAAAAATGCAAGTGACAACCATGAATATGATGCATGACTGCAAGCACAGGTAATAAAAATGATGTTTTGTAGGGCTGGTAGCATCGAAATGAAACTTCAAGGAACAAAAAGTTATTAACAAAAGTTGTTCACTCCGATGCCTTCTACACGCTGTGAAAGTTTTTCGGTGGTTAACAGCGATACCCTATGTACATGTATATCCAGTGGCGGCGATTGGGTTCCAAAACTAGGGGGGGGGGGGCAATGTGCCATAACTGGGGGGCAAAGACAGTAGATAAGATTTACCATAGTGCGAGGGCAAAAGTGGCGAAAAGTGGAGGGGGGAACTGCACCCCTAATCGCCGCCACTTTGTATATCCATATAAGTGTGTTGTTTGTATTGCTACAGATTACGGAATTTACTGTTTTCATGTTTGGATCATACCAAGCATATTCAACTAGTTCGTATACGAAATAATTTATTTACATATTTGTTTTATTGAAATCATAAATAGAAAATAAATATTAGTGTCAGGCCTTTATTGCAAGGACAAGTCTTCTATAGTCGTAATACTTCTCCGATAAATTCAACTGCCTCATACCAGTTTGCGTTGGGATAAGAATTAATGTACATAAGATACAATTTGTTGTGTTCCTATACATACACTACTACGATTTTTCAGGAGTGCCAGTAGTATTCCTCTTTTCCTTCATCGTTTCAAACTTATGTCCCCCTTTCTTCCAGAGTTATTAGCGGTTAAAATTCTGAAGTGATGAAGTCGCCAATTATGCTGTATGCAGGTTACAGTGCGAACAAAATGGGTTCTGATTGGCTGCCCCGGCAAAAAGTCAGTTGTGAAATTGAACACGTTCTGCTTGTCAAACCCAGTTTCTCAGCGAGTTTGGAAGGCAAGAATTTCTAGCCTGGTACCTAGCCCAACAATTAGAAAGGCAATCTAGGAGGAATTCTAGCTACTTGGCTCACAGGC
Source organism: Lepisma saccharinum (assembly GCF_977018435.1). Classification (NCBI taxonomy): domain Eukaryota; kingdom Metazoa; phylum Arthropoda; class Insecta; order Zygentoma; family Lepismatidae; genus Lepisma; species Lepisma saccharinum. The sequence goes on along the minus strand of NC_139249.1, from coordinate 24,871,014 downwards.
TTAAGCATATCTCTTGCTACTTCCAGATGAGGGTGACGAATGCTCTCAAGATGTGAACGGCCAACCACCTAGCAACTCCATGTGTGGACCAGGTCTCACTTGTGACGCGGGCGATGTCTGCAAGAAGTACAGCGATAGTTCAAGTAAGTGCAATCTAATGTATAATTTTTGCATTACCATGTCTGGTGAGTATGAAGGATGTCGAAAATCTTAATGTTGAACACTGTTTTTTCTTATATCGAATGTAGTGAACACTGCTTAGTGATGTACCTAGAGAATATATATGATATTTAGCTCTTACGAAAACCTTAGCAAATATGGAAGGGCATTATTGAGATGGTGACGAAAATTGGCAACATTGGATTGATCGTGTCCAGGATAAGATCAGGTGGAAATCTTGGGTTGTTTCGAAAAAGAAAAACCTGGGTTTAGGAGTGCCTTAGAATGATTAATGTATTTGTACGCAAATTGTTCACCATATTCATTCCCTATCAACAAAAAAGAGAATATCTATTTCTCTTAACACCATCCCATGTTAACGCATAGGCTGTAACGGAACGCAACTGCCCTCTCTCTGCCAAAACTGTTGTCATAAAATAGCGCCCATGAGTCAAGAAGCCAATTAGCTTCAGACATTCACTGCATTTTAGCATTTCCGGCCTTTCAATGAAGTTCCTTGAATATTTCCAGGTAGCACGAAATGTGCTACAGCAAAGAAAAACTTTGACCAGAGAAAGGAGGCCGGGATGACAGGAATACTCGAGGAGCGGCCATCATGCGACGACGATGGAAATTTTAGCCCTCTGCATTGTATGCTGGACTCCATGTAAGTGTATTCATTCTCATCTTTACATTCTTCATAATTTGAATTTGTCTACCATGTACCACTGTATTGATGAGAAACGTATCTGTCGAGCATAAGACCTCAACAAAATTGATGATAAACTAACATACGTGTGTTATTTTACGTTGCTATTCGTTACCGATTGAGCCGTGGTGGCTGAGTCGGTAATGCGTCTGACTACCATGCTAAAGGTCCCGGGTTCGATTCCCGGCCGGTTCAAATCCGGGAACTTTTCTAACGATGGAAGCGGCCCCGGCGCTCACCCAGCGTCAAATAATTATTTACCATGTTAACATGGGTACCTGGTGAAACCCTGGGGGGTAAAGGCGGTCAGGGGCGTGATGCTGATCACATCACCCCACTCACGACCGGATCAAGAAAGTGTGGGGCGTTACCCTCACACCCCCTATATGCCTTCAGGGCATGGTGCTATGCACAGGGGAGCACTTTTGCTATTCTATTTAGATAGCTTAATCGCAAAAATAATGATGAGCAGTAAATTGATAGCCTAGATGAAGAAATTAACACCGAAACGACTATGTATTGTCAGGGATTCGAACCTAGGACCCATGCCTTCGTAGCATGCTACACCAACAAGTCGGCCACACCATTGACACATTACTACTACTACTAACGTTGGTTCACGAGAATTCTTGAAGTGGGTATGGGCTACACAGTCCTAAGTTGTGATTATCAAAATATTAACTAGCAGCAGTTCAAAGGGGAGTTCCATCGTGCAATGGCACTACCTTCAGATGAAACGCTATACATAGTGATACATAGTTACATGGCTTCATTAATAATTATATAAAACTAGAGTTAATTGTCATTAAATTCCAGTTAATTATAATTATGTATGTAAATTTAAAGGTGAGAAATTTCAATCAAAACATCTTACTTGAAAGCACCTGCTAATTCCAAATACTAACACACACACATAGTGAATAGTTGTGATTGAATGGTCAGATATATAGTTTTTTTTTTTTTTTTCAGTTGCAAAAGACCCCCAAAATACTAATCATAAGCAACAAAATCTAAAAGTTATAAAATTTAATATAGGAAAATTTGCTGATGGAAGAATTAAGAAAGATTACCAAATTAAACTGTCAAATAGATTTGATGTTTTGCAGGATTTAAATGATGATGAAAATATAAATTAAACAGACGTAAATAAGAATTGGGAGCACATACGTAATGCAATAGAATCAGCAGCTAAAGAAAGTATAGGATACCATAAACCAAGAAAAAGTAAGCCATGGTTTGATAATGAATGTCATAATCTATAGAAATAAGAAATCAGGCTAGACTTAGGTGGTTAAATAACTCTGATGATACAAATCTAAGCAATTATAATAGAATAAAGCGAGAAGTTAACCACATGTTTAGTAGTAAATAAAGAGATTACTTGAAAAGCAAAATTAACAAAATTGAAACAAACAGCAAAAATAAAAATATCAGAGATTTATATAAAGGTGTAAATGAATTTAGAAAGGGGTGGCAACCTAAAGTAAACTTGATAATAGATAAAGACAGTGATTTTCTAGCTGACCCAAGCGATATTCTAAATAGATGGAGGAAGGGGGTCTACCATATACTCTATTGAAAAGTCTTGACGTGCAGATTCCGAATCTGCAATCGCTTTCACTCTAGCTCAATTAGGGGCAGAGCGCCCCTTTGAATTTTTTTTGGGTTTTATGAAATTTCCACTTTTTATTTTTTTATTTTTTGTGTGTGTGAAAATTTAAATCGCCATATCTCTGTTCCTAACTGAGCTAGGAGGATGGTTGATAGTTCGTTGGACTCGGAATGAAGTCCTCTTTCCGATTCTGGAACACAAAAGGGGGTTTTCATTTAAAATTTCAGAGTTGCAGGGGTGGGGAATCAAGTGTGATATCATTGAATAGCTTTCTTTCACTGTGGAGGGGGTTGTCATTATAGTCACACTAGGCCCCTGGAACACATAAATTAGACCGACCTGCTATTTCTCCTCCATTTCTCACCTCCCGTTAGAAATAAAATAATAGCACTTACATGTTAATTTAATAGGAAACTAATGTGTTCTCAAAGTATCTTATTTTTCCCCCTCCACCTAGTTATGTATATCAGATCTTTAATTTTAAATCGAATTTGCAGATGTGAACAATAACACACACTGCTTCAATGTGTGGGATGCACAACCCACTGTCCTTTTATTAGCCACATTTCTTGAATGGTAAGTTTTCTTTTCATAGGATTCAATGGAAAAGAGTAGGTATATAAAATTTCTTCAATGTCTAAGTATGCAAGCTACATCTATGCAGAGGGGTGCAAATTTTGTGCAGGGGGGTGTGAAAATCTATTGTCGTGCTGGGAACTGAAATCTCTAGCTACAGCTCTGATAAGGAGATATTTCCTTTCGAGAGACCATTAACAGATTTACACCATTATAGATACATAACACAATAAAAGTATGACATTTTATTGATAATTATCAATAGAAAGGAATAATAAAATCAAATCTAACACTTATTAAAAACTTTTCACCTATTGTCTAATTTCTTGTCATTTTGAACCAGTTGTTAAAAGAATTAATTTGCTAGTTTATAAATGTACCAAATTAATTTATTTATACATGTTTAATTACATTACACGGTTTCGGGCTTGGGCTCCCCTAAAAAAAATCTTGGTTCGGGCCTGCTTTAATGCATAGTGAGGAGCAGTGGCGAAGCTAAGGCGTAAATACTGGGTAGGCTGAAAAATCTGCTTATATTTTTTTTATACAGCAGGTCCATGAGTCGATTCTTGTTGGTCGCAAAAGTATCAATTACTCTTTCCTTGAAGCCTTGATCAATAGAAAGTTCTATAACCAGTTTTTTTCAATGGCCATTGTACTGAGAGAACTTAATCTTTCATATTTCATTGAATTACGGAGATAATTTTTTACTCTCTTGAGGGTCCTCATACTTCTTTCGGATGAAGCTGTTGTAACAGGGAATGTCAAGACCAACTTGATAAGTTGTGTTACTTCTTTGTAATAGATTGTTTGAAGATCATTGCTAACTATGAATTTTAGAAGGTCTGCAGGAGGTAAATGCTTTTCTTGATCAGCATAGATATTCTTTAAATCATTTTCTAATCGTTCTTTGTTGAAAAATGGATATGTGGACAGAAGGTTACTTAATTTCATCACAGGAAAATGTAGTTTATATTCCCCAAAACTATTTTGGTCTACCAATTCAACAAATTTTATCTTTTCAAGATCTCCAAAACGTATTTCCAGTTGTACAGTCAGTGTGTCCAAGATTTCGTAGGTTAAGCATCTGAGAGCCACGAAGTCTTGTTCACTTACATTTATTTTACTGCAAATCATCTTAGAGTTTTCAACACATAATTTCACAGTATTATATTTTTATAACATAAATACACTATGTGACACACACACAAACACACGCGCGCATGCACTTGAAGTAAATTAACATTCAACAATGCAGCGCGTGAACGACGCACTTTGCACAAGAAGACTAGAAGCACAACAGGTTGGTTCTGAGGCTAGCCGCTTTTACCCAGCGAATAGGCAGTCCCCTCCCCTTCCACCTACACAGAGCTCACGCTGTAGCTGCCTTTTAACGCGAGGCTTTTCGTCAAAAGCCTCACAGTTCGGCCCGAACGCGCTCTCTCTTTCTGGCCTGACTGACGAGATATCTGGAAGGATCGGCGGAACCAAACGTTCGGATTACATAGTTTAATTCGTTTTAACGAACTTTGATTGTTACAGGGTACAAGAACATTTTAATTTCAACATTTTTTGGGTAGGCTAAGCCTCAAAAGCCTCATAGGAGCTTCGCCACTGGTGAGGAGTCACCTTCAGACAACTCTATAGGGTGATGTGATTCTTATTTCTAGAGCCCGGAAGTTTGGCAAAATGCCTCTTTTTATCTACTGCATATATTGATAAAATATTTCCGGATATACGTTTTTTATGTTGTTTCGAATGTTTTAGAAGCCTTTTCATTTTGCCTATTTTGCCTATTTGGGACCCCACTGCCTATTTTTAATTATAATGCCTTTTTTTGCCTTTTTCAATGAAATTTGACAATTTCTTTAAAAAAAATGTGTATATAAATTATTTTTCTCCCCAAAAAACGTTGCTGGCATTTATTTTTCTTTCGTTTATTATGTGAATAATTTTCGCCTTATTTAAGTAATATTGAACTGAGGTATGTTTCAACATTGCTGAAGGAGAAAAGTGTGAGAAAAAGTATTTCATGCTGATTTAGGATATTGCCTTTCGGTTAACATTTCCTTGTGCATGATTGACTTCTGAAAACCTGTTGCAGAACACCTGCACAATTACGTCATCATGTCCAGCGTCCGTGTCAGGAGGTTATTGACAAGCAACAACACTAATGCCCAAGGGCCTTTGCATTGATCCCAAAATCAAGTTCTCTATCTTTAGTTTAGTTCTGCACTTTGGAGGGAAAGGATCGTGTAGTTGTCATCATTGCTTATATTTAGTGTGCGTGGTTACGTGTGTGAATTTGGTGAAAGCACATTTTCGACAGACGGTACTATTCTTCTCTGCAAGATATGTAAAAGAAACAATCAACCATGACAAAAAATACTTTATATCTCAGCATGTGTCAACAGCAAAAAATAAATCTGCAGCTGCTTATATGATCGGACTTAAGAAGATATCCCTAATTTCAACAGTGGGCACTTCATCCAACAGGTAATCTCAGTTTTCTCTTGAACTGTGCAAAGCTTTCATGGAAGCAGGAATACCTTTCTCGAAAGTGGAAACCAAGTCACTGAGGAAATTCCTGGAGAAGTACACTAAAGAAACCGTGCCGTCGAAATCTATGCTGCGGAAAACATATTTAAGCGTCTGCTATGAAGAAGCTCTGCAAAGAATTTGTGCTGAAGTTGGTGGAAAGAAGATCTGGATTTCAATAGATGAAACTACTGACGCTATGGGACGCTACATGGCCAACGTCATCATAGGAATTATGGAACCAACATGCGTAGAATCCTCGTCATTTCTTCTCACGTCAGAACAACTAGAGAGAGCCAATGGTTCGTCAATAGCTCAGTCATTCTCAAATTCCCTACTTCTGCTCTTGCCATATGGTGTACATCATGATGACGTGTTACTTTTTATCAGTGATGCAGCTCCCTATATGAAGATGGCTGCCATAGAATTGAAATTTCTCTTCCCGAACGTGCTTCATATCACATGTGTAACCCACGCAATGCACAGAATCGCCGAAGATGTTAGAGTGTTGCACCCAGAAGTGGACAGGTTGATTTCTAATACAAAGAAGATATTTCTGAAATTTCCCTCTCGAACCCGAAAATTTCAGGAAGTTGCACCCGAGCTTAGTTTACCTCCGCAACCAGTCTTGACAAGATGGGGAACCTGGATATCAGCAGCTATATACTACTAAGTCCTCCTCCGTAGTCGAGCGGGTTAAGGCGTTCACTCGTCTTGAGATCTTTTTCTGCAGGATGGCGTAGGTTCGAATCCGGCTCTGGTCGGAATTTATTCGACCTACGTATAGGGCCGGTGGCAACCCACCATCGTGAGGAAATTGGGGAGCTCCGAGTGAGTGAGCGTAATCCGGTCGAGATGACCTACTATAACGGCTGGGGATACGTCGGGCTGACCCCCCGACTATTCCAATACTGGTTGCAGATCTCCACGCTTAGAGGTGACGAAGGAAAGTGTGGGAGGGAGACCGGCAGTCGGTAGGTAAGCCAAGGCCCTTCATGGGCTGTCGCGCTAAGGATTATTATTATTATTATATACTACTATGCTAACAACCTTGAAAAAATCAGTGAGGTGATCGATGCTCTTCAAAAAATTAAGCAGCTTCAATTCGTTGAGTGAAAAAAACTCCTGTGCTATTCAGAACTGAAGAATGAACTGTCGTTTATTTTTGCAACATTATGGTGCATTGCCAGAGACAATTACAAAGCTAGAAAATAGAGGTGAGACTCTTATAGCATCCATGAAAATCTTCGAGGAGTCTATGCAGCAGATGATGGAAGTGCCAGGAGAAAAGGGGTCAGCTGTTGCGGAAAAGTGCAAACGGGTAGTGAGTGCAAATGAGGACCTGAAACAATTGAAAACAATATGTGATATTCTAAAAGGTGAAAATGCTGTTTCCAAAATGAGTCCGACTACATTAGCTTGTTTTATGTATCCTCCAATAACTTCTGTCGAAGTAGAAAGATCATTTTCTATTATGAAAAACATTCTCTCTGACAGACGACTATCAATGAATGTTGAGAACTTAAAAAAACACCTTGTAGTTATGTGCAATCAAGACGGAGAAAATTGAAATGCTCTTCCCAATGTAGATTTTAACATTTTGCCAGAAATTATAGATAAAAGTAAGCGACTTCCAAATGTGCCTTTTTTCAGTTTATTTTGCCTTTTTTTCATTTTTAGTGCCTATTTTCCACATTATAAATGCCTTTTTGCCTGCCTATTTTAACGAAAATAAATGCCTGAACTTCTGGGCTCTACTTATTTCCATTGGATGAGGAGTCTGTGTAAGGCAAAAAGCAGTGGCCGATCCTTACTTTCTGCGGTGGATTGGACACAGAAACGATGACACAATCTCCTACCCTTTACCTCCTGACTTGTAACCCTGTAATAGATTACATTTTTTTTAACACTGTCAGTAATAACTTCATCAAACCCCAATAATCATTTTGGAAAGCCCTGTATGATCCCACAGACTACTGAGAAAGTTTAAAAGAGAATTTCCCACTGCAGGTAACCACACTGTATCCATCACAATATTTGAATCATGTAAACAGTAGTCAGATATTGTGCATTTTAACATGTATGAGTGTTGGCAAAATGTTTTGTTGAAAATGTTTTCAACAACATTTTAAGACTTACATGTAGTCACCAGTCACTGCTATGACTAAGGCATTCTGTGCCATTTTTGTAGAAGTTTACAGATTGAAAGAACATCTTTATGGAAAGGTAAGAAGGCAGGTATTTGAAGTTTACATTTGCCACATGCATCTGGAGCAACACACGTTATCACGAAATGTTACACTCAGGGTGTGAAATCATTGAATACTAGTGGATGGGAGGAAATTCGTAACACTCACAAATTCATATATATGTATTTGTGATTGACGGGTACTTGGTGAGAGTCTGTGCCTTATCAATTCCTCCACTAATGGACCTAGACAGATTCTTTATCTTCTGGACTCTTTCCCTCCTCTCTTCTTTCTTTGTTATTCTTCCTTCTTTCCTCTTTCCTTTCTCTTACCCTTTCCACCTTTCTAACACTCCTCTCCATTCCTTGTTGATTTTCAGCCCCCATTCCAGTTCATTATTTCTTCTCCTTTTTTCTCTATTTCCTTGGCCTCTTTCCACTTCCTCACTATTCCTCTCTTCTCCCTCCCTATCCTCCTAGCCTTTTCCCATTCTATGTCGTGTCCTGTTTCTATTGTGTGCTTGAATATAGCATTTTTAATCTTACATCCTTATGTTGCCATAACCTGTCTTTCAGTCTCCTTTTTTGTTTCCCCTATGTACACACTATTCCTTGCACTGAACCTCATATATAATCCCCTCCTCTTCCTCCTCTCTGTTTTCTTCCTTCTTCTTGTTCACTATCCTTAAAATGCTGCGACCTCCCCACTGTATTGCTAGTGGAGGAATTGATAAGGCACAGACTCTCACCAGGTACCTGTCGATCACCTGTCAGGAGATTCCACACTCAATTCCTGACAGGAAATGTTCTAAGATAAGGACTGGTGCCTTCATGTTGTTTCGTGTATTGACCCTGTCTGGGAGTGTGTATATATAAGATGATGTTTTGTAATTTTCATCATTCTAGTGTGAATATTCGTCTGAAGAAGACCCTGTCAGAGGGTGGAAGCATTACCTTTTTAGTGTGTATATTTTTTATACAATAAATTCTGCCTTGGTCAGTATTTTAATGTTTTATAAATATTAAAAGATATACAATTCATAAAGGAAATAATATGCCACTTTTATATATATCAGATATTTGGAAAGCAGTAAACTAATTCATTGACCAACTGGTTAAATATCAATAAATTACAAAATACTTGAAATTGTTATTGATGTAGATCTGTTAATGGTAGAGAGAGCAAGCAAGAAGCAAGCAAGCAACACTCCCAAACACAGATCAAGACATTATCTTTCATTCTTTGTGTGCATTTTCTGTAAATGCCGCCCTTAGTAAAGTATATTTGAAGCTGAAATTAATGTTGTGAAACTAGCCCTTCCCCCTCCTGGTAATTTTTAATGGGGGTTAAATCCCCCTATACTGCAGGGATTTGCACCCTGGGGACCCCTATGTTTTGACTACCTTCCTCATTCTAAGACTGTCATTAAAATATGTAGCTTTCAGACCTTGTGCCACTATTTTCTCCTTCCTCACTGTTGCTATAGCTCGACCACAAGGAAAAAAACCTTCCCTCAAAAGCGTTCGCGCATCTTCCCTGCCGTTATCGGTGCTCGGGGCAGTGTTGCCAGGTCAGACTTGAAAAAATCGGGAGATTGTTCCTTGGGAAACCAGAAGATCTGCTACAAAATCCGATGATCTAATAGTAGCGGATGAACGACCTTTTCGGGGGCGGCATAGGCGTGCGCAATGGGGGGCAAGAGGATGTCTGCAGATTTTTTCCAGTGGGTGCATTATTTCCTTCGTAATTGAACTATGCCGCTTCGTTCTGTAGCAAATTTCTTGTTATTAACACTCACATGCTTTATTCGTCAGTTATGCTGCCTGCATGTACACACACACACACACACACACACACACACACACACACACACACACACACACACACACACACACACACACACACACACACACACAAACACACACACACACAATAATTTGCCCACACTACGAAGTCAGTATTTCTACTTAGTAAGGCAAGGACGTTTCACTGTGTTTGTGTCACTTCATTCATTTCATCAGTTTTTCATTCATCCTTGTTGTCGTACTTACCCGTAAAGGCACAAAAGCAGCGTAAATTAATTAAAATAGAAATAGATTTTCGGGTGGGATAAAATACAACCATCTAAAAATAGTAATGTACATGGACGTCCGCAGGATTTTTTCCAGGCAGGGGCAAGGAAGGTATTTTTTTTCCAGGGGGGGGCAAAGAAGGCACATTTTCTCCAATAATAGTGTTGTTCCCTCAAAAAACATTGCTTAAATTTCAATGTATCATATTCATGCAATAATTAACACACATTATTGCAGCTGAAATGAAATTATGTGAAAAATATATAATTTTTGGTTGACTTTCATTTTCCAGGGGGGGCACGCCCCCCCTTCCGGACGCCCATGGTAATGTAGTAATAAAATAATAATAATGTCCTAGCACATCGTTTGGCATAATTTCACAGTTCAAACAGCACTTCATGGCTGAGTGGAGTTCCACTCTCCCCTCCATGTTCAAGTAAAGTGACCAGGAAACTTGTTTTTGAGCAGGCCGTAGGAGGTGCCATAGCAATAGTTTATTATGGAATCCTACCGAGAAATCAATAGGTCTGGCAACACTGACGTTGGTCGCTCTGAATGCTCCTTCCTCCTGTCTTTTTCCCCCACCCACCAGCGCGATGGGGTCTGCGCAGGTTTCTTTCCTTGTGGTTCCACTATAGGTATCCACTCCTGGGAGCCCTTCCTGGTCCCCCTCCAGATTTTTTTTTTTTTTTTTTTTTGATGGTGCAGTTGTGCTGTAACATTTCTGAAAGTCCTTGAAAGGATAATTTTCACTCGTCAAAAACTAGATCTGCAGTTCCTTCCATTTTCACTATACTCTTGTCTTGGGAATCTGCAGAGCAATGCTGCACATAACAGAAGACAGAGAAAGCTAGTTGGCAGAGCAAAGCAATGCAGCAAGCGACTGGTGGATGCACTTGCTTCCCCTCTTGAGTAGCTACTTGCACAGATACTTGTTTTCGCTTGATCGCTCCAGAGATTCCAGGGACAGGGTATAGTTGACCTTTTCCATCACACATAAAAATATTCTAATCAGGATCACTCTCACAAAAGATGAAATGACCGAGCTTCCAAAGAGGTATAGCTTCATTTTGGGGTATGTAATTGCACATCACTACACATGAAATTTATTCCCAAATAGCAATAAAGTTTTTCAGTGGAATAAATGTGATCGTCAATATGTGACATCGATATCTCTAAATTGGTAAATGTTTCCTTGATTCTTAGGTACTATTTTTATGTCTGTATACTTCTGCTCTCTGCATCAACAAGATGATACCTGGGCTATGTTAGTTAAAATTTTATTAATAGGAATATGGTGGTACTACTGTTATTTGAGAATAGAAAAGTAGCCCCTCTCACCTTCAATAGTCACCTCTGCACCATAATCCAAATCTAGTGTGAACAATTAACATAAAATTGTTTGGATAAACTAAAAATAAAACACTAGAATAAAACAAGATTCTTTTTTAAGAAAATATTTTGTAAAGTTCATAAAATAACAAATATCTGTAGTGTTGGAGAAATGAGATTTTAATTGCTCTCAAATAGAACAGTGGGATATACAGTATGTAACATTCTTATTCGTACACACGGATTTTCAAAGAAAATGCTTTAATATCTGAAAGGAAATACACTCTTTTGAAATTGTTTCTTTACAATTCAATAACTTATTCCATTAGGAACATAAAATCTTACCCAAATTCTGTATAACCAATGACAATAATAAATTAAATGAAACTGAAAGTGAAACATGCCATTTTTTGTACAACTTATCTATTCGTACACTTAATAATATAAAAGAAAAAAGTATATTCAGAGCAAATTGACTGACAGTTCTAATACTTTGATGCGTATCCTTTGGCTTTAATTACTGCTTGACACCTGTTCTTCATAGAGTTTCCGACATGTTTCAGAGCTTATTTTATTCCACTCGACTTGCACAACAGTTTTCATCTCTTGTTTGGACCTGACGCCTGCTTTATGGACTCGCCTCTTCAAAACTGCCCATAAATGCTCAATGGGATTAAAGTCTGGACTTTGAGCTGGTGTTTTTAGTAGTTTGTGCGCATTCCATATTAGCCAATTCATGTTAACTCGCGCCTTATGCTTACTGTCATTTTCTTGATGGAATCTGTAGATAGGCGACATGTCCATTTTTTTGGCACTCTGCTTTACATTGTTCTTCAATATGTCCAAATAGACATATGCATCCATGATACAATCAATAAACTTGATGGTACCAACACCTTTGGACAACATACAGCCCTAAATCATTAATGACCCACCACCGTGTTTAACTGTTGGAACTGTGTTAATGTGATCATTGTCTTTATTTGATTTCCTCCAGACCCTATTTATCCCATCTGATCCGTATATATTAATCTTGGACTCGTCTGACCATATGACACTATCCCAAAATTCCTGGACCTTGTGGATGTGCTCTTTCGCGAATGAAAGTCTATTCCTGCGATTCACCTAATTTACATATGGCCTCTTTCGTGGTATTCTGCCATGATATCCATGCTTCCACAAGCCACGTTGGACAGTTTGATCGGACATCATCTTGCCAGCAACATTTTCTACTAACGGTCGTAACTGAGGAACACTTAGTCGGGGGTTTTCTTGAACTCTTTTTAAAATAAAGCGTTCATCACGTTTATTGAACCGTCTCTCTTTTGGTTTTCTTGGCACATTCTGTGTTGAACCTTCCTCTCTAAATTTGTTTACTATGTATTGAACTGTGGAGTGTGATTTATTGACTGTTTGTCCAATTTTTCTTAACGAATAACCTCTAAGGGCCAAATTTATAATAACATCCTTCAGATCGGAACTAAGTTCCTTCACCTTGCCCATTTCGAACATGCTGATAGATAGACGATAGGCCTACAACAATACCTACACCATCATTCCGCTTGACGAGGAGCGCACCTGCATGTTCAAACTTGTTACGAAGTTACAAACTGCACGAAATCGTCCGAATAGTGGTGGCGCTGTATGCGAGAAAGATTGAAACTCTTGCCTGTACGAATAACAATGTTGCATGAAACAGCGTGTTTTTCTCTTCTCACACAAATTATATGCTCTGTTTATACACTTTGAACATACATTTCTATTGACATTTGTTGGTGAAACTTTCATTAACATTAATTTCCAGGTACATATGAAAATAATTATATTTACTAGTAGATATGACATTTTTTCCTCGGAAGTTCTATGTGCACGAATAACAATGTTACTTACTGTATGAGTACTACCATGCAAATTGTCCATCACCATGTTTATGCACTTTATTTGACCCAATAAGAGCTTCAAGAATCAAAAGAAAACTCAAAACAAGCTGTTGACAACTGCACCAGTACACATAAAAATTCATCACTTAAAAATACATAGGATGCAAGAGAAAAATTAATGAAAATAGTCTATACCAGTATATGTATTGGCCATCCACTAAAGGTTAATCTAAAGGTTAATGTAAAAGACACATAATTGACAAATTGTAACCTCTGACCTCTGTCTGTGAGCAACCATGTACTTTACAGCTGCTAATTTTCCATTTCTTTTTTTTTTTTTTACCATTTTATTATATTTTACTCTAATTTACAATGGACTTTTAACTTCTTTTTGCACTCCTGAGGGAAGAAACATAGCTTTTGAACATTTGAGGCTACAATTTATTAGGTGGGTGTCTGTTTAGTTCAAGAATGGATGATACTCAACTTGATGTCATCATGCAGTGCAATGTGGGAAGAAGTATGCATGGTGTTCAGCAGATTCACACGTGTTAAGGAAAGCATACGAGAAGCCTTTGCAATATTTCATACATACACATTCCTCATATGATCATGATAATCATACCTTCAGTCACTTCTGCAAAGACCACATCTTTGCATCATTAGAGGATTTAGTGCACATTCTATCCTTTTGTTCTTATATAATTGTGTTTATTACAATATTTTTTTTTGCACAAACTTTGAATTAAATTCACCTTGTCTAAGTAATCTGCATTATGAGGATGATTAACATAGAGACATGTAAAATTCTTTGGAGCTAAAAATGTATTTTGGATTTAGGCAGAAATCCTTTGTTTCTTCCATCTACAGGACCAATGTGCCTTTTGAAAAGAGGTTATAGTTATCCGTCACAAAAAACACATGTGGCAACCTGTCCTCATGTCCCAAGGATGATTTTCATTCAGTAACCAAGGACTATAAGTGAGCATTCAGATGCCTTGCATTCTAAGTGCAAATATCATTATTTGACGTCAACTGTTTAAAGTTATGTAAGTGTTGTTTGATAAATAAGTGGACTGGGCCTGTGGTGTCGGTGTATGTAGAAATAAGGAAAAAACGATTGTGTTTATTGATACACTTGTCTAATTCTGCATGTTACATGCATATTGTTAGTCATCTGTTTTATTCGAAGGTAGACGTTCGACCCTCAAACCTTAATGAGTGCAGGGGTGGATTCCTTCAGATATATGCAACGGTGTGTGATTGATTCAGTTACTGTGTGCTGTAGGTGTGCAGCAAACAGAGATTGTTCGATGGGTAAATGTGGTGTACGGGGACGAAGCTTTGCTCTGTTACAGGACAAACATACTGGAACACTCCTACATAAACTAGCTGACACTTCTGTAGATGCAAAGATGAAAGAATAGGTAAGGTTTGGATGAGTTTCAAATCAAACATATGGTTAAGAAATTGATGCATGCGCCCACACAAAGGAAATGGATTAATGAATTAAGTCTATGAGGGACATTTTCGAACCATGTGGACATGTATTTCATCATCATCATCATCATCCTTTGCCGTTTCCTGCCTAGATATTTGAAGGTTTGAAGGTTTCCACTATCCTCAACTCTTCTGTGTCCATCTTTATTCTTGGATCAATTCTGGCTCTGTTTCTTGTTGTTATTAGCACCTCGCTCTTTTCTGCACTGAATTTCATTCCTGCTCTTCTGATTTCCTCATTCCAACTATCAAGCTGTCTCTGTACTTCTCTGTATTTCAATAACGTCAAAATGTTAACTGCTACTGAACAGGCAAAAGAGAGCATAAATTTCCCCCCCATGTTGGAAGTGGAAGCAGTTTTTTTTTAACTTGAGGTAGACGATCTGTGGAAAATATGATGAATAAATATTTACATGATTCCATATATTCCTTATGGAGAGGCAATTTAAAGTTACATCTAATCAAATAGACATTTCAACTTTTCTCTCCAGTGACAAAATCTTGAGCCTGCTCTCTATCCGTACATATGTTTTTGTTGCAATCGGAAGTTTGATATTCCCAAGAGAACAAATAAAAGAATACTAGCATAAGCATAATGTCACACAACTCCTCTCTGCAGCAGTGTTGCCAAACCTGATGCGCATAAAGAAACATATATTACACTTTGGATTTAAAATTGACTTTCAAAGAGCTAGATTTTCGAAGGCTCCATAAAGTAACCCCTAGGGTAATGTTAGTTGTCAGGGGGGGAGGGGAGGGTTGCTGCTATTACCATTAACTCTTAAGTGATGACAATTTATTCTTTGTTTTCACCGTGTAAATCTGGTGACTTTACCTATGTCAATAATCCACCGATGGTCCTATGAAATCGAAAATAAAGTATTCCCGGATAACAATATTATGACATACCTACCTCAGCCATGGTGCTATAAAAAGTTGTGGAGGAGAAAGAGGGCGTGGGGCGATGCAGTCAACATAATATCATGTGCAAAATGTATATTTATGGCAAGAGTTGTTCTATGTGGACCAGAGCCAGTGATGGCAACATAGTGGGGCAGGGAGTGGGCGCCCCAGTTTTACAGCCAAATGAATGCACAATAGCCAGATCTGGCTCCAAAAGAGCTAAGTTGGCAACAGTGCTCACAGCTACCGTGGAGAGGAGAGTCTCACGTAAACCCTCTCTCATGCCATTAAGAGGTATAAATATACAATAATCTTTCTTTTGCTTCATAAACTTACGCTCAGGCCGAAGACAAAATTTGAGTCCTATTTTATGAGTGTATCCTCCTCTCATTCCTCGTGTTAGGAATATGCAACTTATCAATGGACAATAAACTCATCTCCAACATCTTGCATAAAGTATTGTTTGTTATACAGATATGACCTGTGACTTCACAATCCTGAAATTTTTATGCATTCAAATGGAAGGGCTTTGGTTAAGATATTTCTTGCATCACTTAACCTTTTGTTTACCAGCTATCTATATATAGATACCTCGACAAGGTCGTAGTTTTTACATCATAATGTTGCTATTTTTTGCTGGAATTGCGATTTTATTTTATATTATTGTTAACACATATACTGCACCGTACAGACTCTTTCCCCCTTAAAAAGGGGGGGGGGAATGCCGGGAAAATGGCGGCTTCCATTGAAACTGAGTCAGTGGCGCATAGACATGTCTTTTGGGGGGTACAAGTTGTGTTCTATTACTCGTATGATAATCTTGTTCCAAACATGCCTGCGATCATTTCCATATGTATTTTGACAATGTCCTGTACTTTGTTGTCCAGGGGCGGAGGGAGAAAGGGGCATTTTTCTTCAGAAATTTTGGAATTTTCCGGTTCCTCCCCTGCCCCCGCATCCATATATACACTCAATGTGCATAAGTTTTATATAGTCCGATTTTATGGTTTATTTTGCGTATAACGGTACTTGATTCATCCATCTAGGGCAATTAGCTTAGGACCTACAGTCGTTTCAAGGTAACTGTGCATTTTGCTGAATGGCTCAGTGCATACAGACATATCGTTTTGGGGGTACAAGTCATGTTGTATTATTCATATCATAATAGTGCAATTATTTTCTTGTTCCAGACATGCTAGCGATCATTTCCATGTGTATTTTGACAATGTACTGTACTTTGTTGTCCAGGGGCAGAGGGGCATTTTTTCTGAGATTTTGAAATTTTCCGGTTCCTCCCCTCCCCCCCACATCCATACATACACTTAATGTACATAAATTGTATGTAGTCCGAATGTATGATTCATTCTGCGTATAACGATCTATCATTCGATCTACAGTCATCTAAATGAAACTCTGCATTTTGCTTAAAATTGGCCTGGTAGCAACAAGCTTACCTGGTAAAATGGGCTTGGTAAACAAAAGTTAATCAAGAGGTTGCAATGTAAAGTATAATGACACAAAACTACTTTATAATAAAAAATAAATAAACTTTTCCAACAGGGAATCAAATGTAGGATCTCCTAAATTAGCCAGTCTTACATTTATGATAGTAAACAAAATAAATTAATTTCAATTATAATGCTGTAAATAAAGAGAGGGTTTTTTGGGTCCAAAACCCACCCATCAGCTTAACAGACATTTTGCATTAATTGAATTTACATCAACATTTGATCAATCACTGTGATATTTGAAATCATTTTGAAAATATAGCTTATAGTTTTGAGGTGCTCCACAGACATAATGAATGGTCCTATTCTTCATGTTGAATAATTTTATTTCATTCATGTCTTCAGAATAACTGTATGGGCATTCAATATGTTAAAAATAAATAGGAAAATTGCAATAGCTCATAGCTATAATTTTTCTATATAATATAATAAAAATGCACATATAATTTGAACAATTTGAAAATAGAAATCTAAATATGAATAATGAGAAATATAATTAGTGTACATTTATGTGTACAGTGAAATATTGAGACAATCATAATGTTGTTATTAATATTTCAGGTATTTAAATTTAGTATCCGCAGACCCATAAATACATCCATGGCAGTTGTTAACTAGTATTCTAATGGAATAACAAAATAAAATTTAGTGTAAAATGCAGAAAGCAGGTCAGAACTCAGTATTTTCCTATATATGTATATATATAAATATACTGTTTTTCCAAATTGTAAAGTTTTGATATACAATTTTGACTAAAATTTTCCCCTAACTTTTAAAGATTTGTCTGTGCTTGTGATGGGTAAAAGTCATAAGAAAATATGAGAATGACTCTGTATTTCAGTGTTTTAATTGATGTGAATCTGAAAAAAAATAAGTTTAGTTTTGCCAAATATTCATTCATCTAGTGTTTCTAGTGAAAGAGTTTTCCCAGCAATGTAATAAAATAATAATAGTTGTTGTTTATTATATTATTTTTGATAATATTATTACATAACAAAACTTTTATCACACTGACTTTCTGTGCATCTGCTTGAGAAGTAAATGAATATTTTTGCCTTCCAGATTAAAATATTTTCAATTCAATTCCTCATCGCAAAATTGAATTTTCCGTATGTGGATTGTGCCCATTGGATTTTACACTTCTTTATTATGTGAGTATTTTCTATTTTTATATTTAATACACAAAATGTCGAGTTTGTTCCCAGCATGGGACTGTTCATTGCCAAACTTTTCCGGTGGCGGCGTCACCCCTATTGGGTCCCTAAATAATTTCGTTCATCATTTGGTTGCCCTAAGCTTTACATTGGAGCGCGATGGGATGGCCATTCAAACATTATTTCCAACGAAGGTAAGAATGTCTCCTGTAAATCGATAATAAAAATGGGTTTAGTAAAGCTTTAAGATTATGTAGCCAGTCATAAGTTTTTTTGAAAATTACATTTTCCTGAAACTAAGAATTAATATATTAAAGCGCAATGGAAGGGTTACGAAAACGATCTAATTGTAGTATGTTTATGCACAAGGAGCACTAAACGTGACGTCATTTGGGACGTCCCTAGCTGCCATGGATCGATAATAAAAAAAAAAAATAGATTGCTACACTACGCTTTGTTTTTTTCTGGTTGCAAGCATGTGTAATTCAACGGCGGGAATAGGAATCGAAGAAACTCCCAAAATTATAAAGAAAAATTTATTAAGTGCGTAAACACATGATATATATTATTACACACTGTGACTGACATTATGCCCTATCCAATAATTTAATATTAACATATGTTTTCATTGTATTAAGCAGACATTCTCCCCTCGTATTTTCGTCTTTCATTTTCTTGATAACAACAATTTTAAAATTATAATTCCTGTAAATAAGAAAGCTCTAGAGGTTGCGAGACATGAAACAGAAGAAAAATATTTTTTGTAATTACTATTCTTGACAATAAATGCGTGTATATAAAACAAAGGACCATATTTACTAGCTATGTGGAAAAGTATGATATCAAGTGGAAAAAAAAATCAGTTATTAAAAACAATAAAAATACAGTCGCGTGGAATTATTATGCATCACCTTTACCGGATTAACAACAATAGATCACTTAAACTGTGAAAATTGCAAGTGATGTAAACAAGTGCTGTGCAAATTTTAAGGCTTTTTTGTGTTCCGATATCTTTTCTGTTGTTGGCGATCATCTTTTCAAAAATCTTACTTTTACAGCACTGATTATTCAACTATCATGTTCAGACATAATTTCTGAGGTTAAGATGAAATTAAACTTGCAATTTAATATAATAGCAGCATGTTCGGCATCAAATTCCCCATGTATTTAAATTGGAGAACAATTGCCGATCAAAAGCGTGGGGACACAACAGGGGTGCTGCCACCTACAATAGTTTGCTTCGAACAGGCCATTAGCTCTAATAATGTCTTCCTCTGTCCCCAACAAAATTCTCTATCCAGTCCTGAGTATCAAAAAAATCTCGATGAAACAATTTAAAAACAGAAAATAATGAATAGTTTATAACAGATACATGAAACATATCTAAAATTAATCAGACAGACATCTGCACATTGGACACAGCCATTGTACACATGGCCACTTGCTGCAAGCGCTGGACCCTCCAAAGTGTTGTGTCTGTAATATCATTTTAAGTGTTTGATATATTCTTCTTGAATGTGCAGATGTTGCTTTCCTCAAAAAGACTTTTAATCTTTCCAACTGTTTATCATCCCTGTTGGGAGTTGACATTGTTCTAGCAAAGTTTTTTTTAGCTTTTTTAGAAGGGCTGATCTCTTCCACTGTCTGTGAGGAAGTTTTTAGTGAATTCTTATCATTTTAGTGTTTGGCTTGCACAGGTCCCTTGATAACCTTGCACTTTTAACTCCTTCCAAGGGACTTTTTACACCCCTTTTTTTAACTCTTAGGTAAGAATTTTAGATAAGGGGCCATTTCCACGTATACATGAAGGCTGCAAAATGGCCATACATGCTGATGCATTCAAAAATTTGAACTCATTCATTCAGTAGTCCCACAGTGAAATTATATTCCTTGTGACCGTTCTCTATTACAGCACAAATTGAATTTTCCATCTTTACTTGTAAATTTTAAAAATATACAGGGTGTGGCTACTGAACCTGACAGTAAGTGGCTACTGAACCTGACAATAAGATAAGATAAGATAAGATTTATTTCCATCCACTTGATCATATGAGTACAAATAGCCAGTGGTCAGAAGTAGCAAGCTACTTGTAGTGTTGCTACTGTAGCTAGCTACAAAATTTGTAGCTGTAGCTGTAGCGACGCTACATTTTGAAAATTGTAGTTGTAGCAGTAGCGAAGCTACAAAATTCCTGTAGTTGTAGCGAAAATTTCGCTACAGCTACATTTTTTCTCGGCATTTTGAGGTGAATTTTGAATGTGGCAACAGCGTCAGAAAAAATCGACAAAAACCCTTAATTTTGCAGGAGGTTCATAAAGACAGTCTATTACATGGAGATACAGATTATCTAGATTGTAGATTATAGATATCTGCGTAATTTATTTAATTAGTATCTGAAGAATTCAGATATCCAGATAACTAACTGACATATATGAATATATTCCTTCTAACAGCTACGTTTTTTTAGCTGCATAGCTATTTTGCCTCGTTTGCTGCACCACTGGAAAAAAGTGCCTTGTTTGCGTCACCCCCGGAACAAATCCTGTGGATATTCATGGTGTAAGAGACACCAAAATGTCATGAATTGCTGTGTAAGACACAACTTGCAGTGCAAAAACGAGCAATGGAATATCCACTGCACTGACAAGGGAATAGTGCCAGCAATAAATGGCTCAGTACGTTAACAGCATTGATCATCGTCAGTATATAGGATCTCACCAGCAAGAAATTATTGTTACAAGAATGATAGAGTTTCTGGAATTACAATTATTTTCGCGATAGTATTTGTTCACAAATTTTAAAATTACAATACGTTTAGAACACTCAGGTTTATACGACAGTTTCCTCAATAATTTTATCATATTGCAAAAAGTATGTACGAGTTATTGACTTTCCTGCAGAAATGACAATTTTCTTTAGTTAATATACATAGTTTTCAAATTTATGTATTTCTCCTACTTTTGCGTCACTTTTCTGTAACTTTTGCTTATCATGACATCATCATCCTTCGATGTTTCCTGCCTCTGGCTGGGTTGTCATAGAAGTCAAGCCTCTCCATTTTTTGCTGGTCTTTCACAACTCCTCTCTTTCCAAGGTGTTCCAATCTTGTCCTCTTTTCCTAACACTCTCCACTATCTGCTCTTTCCACTGACATCTTGGTCTCCCCCTTGGCCTTATTCCCACTCCTTGTGCATTGTAAGCTCTTACTGGTAGTCTTTCTGCATCCATCCTCTTCATGTGTCCGAACCATCTCATCTGTGCCTGATCTATTGTGTCTTGAAGCTTCACTACACCCACTATCTGTCGGATCTCCTCATTTCTTATTCTATCCCTTCTAGTCTTCCTCAAAAGACTCCTTAGAAATTTAATCTCCACTGCCTGCTTCTTTTCTTTGTCTCTCTATGTCATTGTCCAAGTCTGTGCTCCATACGTAATTATTGGCACATAGTATGTTACATATTACCTTCTTGCATTTCATAGGTACATCCCTATTCCATATTATTCTTTGAACGCTATGATATAGTCCACCACCATTCATTTGTTCTCTTCTGTTTACCTCCTCATCTATTCTTCCACTTCTCTCAATCATGACAATGAGGATGAATGGTTTATTTAAATATTCTCTTATCTATAGTCGCTTTCTGCCACTTTCGGCTAATTGTGAGAACGAAGAAGAATGATGAATGATGAGCAGTGTGGGGAATGGAGGAGCAGGAAGATCTCATCCTCCCAACTTGGCATCTTTCGTAGTTTTTGTTTTGAGGCCATTTTAAGCATAGATAATCTGATCGAGACTGGATCCTAACCACTATGTGCCTCCGCTGGGTATCGAACCTGGGGCTCTTTTGTAGTCAAAGGGCTCCAGGTACTTTTTATTCAAAATGCTGACTTCATATCAGTCTATAAAAAATGAAATATTTATTCTCAAGAAAAATATGTTGATGTGAACATAAATACGTAATCCTACCAAATTTTATTTGTGTATAGTTGTAATAATTAATTTTGGTAACACCCTAATTGCAATATTCATATATCAAATTTCAATTGATATGTCACTTGCATAGGTATGGTATTCTCAAAAACTATTGTAAAAATAAGTAACTGAAGTAACATTGCTATCAAAATTATCGAATGACTAGAATCATGATAATAAATAATCTATTTACCAGTAGTAGGGGATACCCATATCATTGTTTTCATTTTTTTTAATGCAGAAGTAGCGCAAAAAGTAGCGAAGTAGCGAGTAGCGAACAGGAGTAGCGTAGCGAACTATTTTTTGGTAAATGTAGCTGTAGATGTAGTGAAGCTACATTTTGGAAGAGTAGCTGTAGTGAAGCTACTTTTAAAATGTAGCGTTCTGATCACTGCAAATAGCACTATGATATGAGATTTGAGTACAAAGGAATTAACACAAACCCTCAAATGTATGTGGGTCCCCTCCCCCAAAATGTACAAAATTTTCATTTCAATCAATTAAACAATATGACACTGCTACTAAATTAGTTTACCAGTCACGAGACAGTCTGATATGATTTATTTCCATCACTTGATCTTATAAGTACAAATAGCACTATGATATGGGATAGATTAATTACATGTATGATTTTGAGTACAAAGGAATTAACACATACTTATGCATATTAAAAAGTATAAAAGAGTATAGAATAACTTAAAAAATAGAAGAAAAATCAAAGGTTATGTCTATTAATGAAAAATATGATCTAAGTACTTCTTTGTGCTATAAAACAAATACTTCATAAGCAAGCTTTTTACTGTTATTTTAAAGTTGGTTGGATTATGATTCTTGAATTCCTCTGGCAGCTTGTTATAGAGTTTTACACCTTGAAATCCTAGACCACTATGTGTTTTGGATGTGCGGACAGTAGAAAGGTGGAGGGAGTTATGCATACAAGTGCTGTACTTGTGCATGTCCAGATTTTTTGAGAAGATTTTAGAATTTGTATGAATAAAGTACAACGTTTCTAACATGGAAGAGGAAATATTTGAAATTCATTGAAAATTTGTTTTGTTGGGTTTCAGAGGGATACATTCTTCATAATTTTTAATACGCGTTTTTGCCAAATAAAAATTTTCTGCATTTTGGGTGAGCTGCCCCAGAAAGGGATACCATATGTAAGTACAGGTTGAATCTGTCCAAAATATACTGTCCTTAAATCATTCAAAGTTAAAACATTTCTCAAAATTCTCATCATGTAGCAGAGCCTGCTTAACTTTTGAGTTAAATTAGTAATTTGCATATCCCAAGACAGGTTTGGGTCTATCTATACTCCTAAGAATTTTATTGCATTGCATTCTTTGACGACTTCATTGTTAATAATTACATTTAAGTTTTTTATTTGTTTTGCTGGATTAAAATTTATTAGAACTGTTTTATTAACATTCAGGGAATAAAAACAAGACTCTTTTGTGCAACAAAGTCAACTTAATACATGTGGTACTACATCACAAAGCATTTTAGGATATTAGCATGATTGGCAGTTTCTTGACAAAGGACAGTTCATTATTTGAATAGCACACCTGTGAAGTGTGGTAAATGGATCTTATGGTCAAAGAACCATCAAACTGTTCTTGGGACATCAACATCGCCACGTTGATGAACAACATCCAGATTGCAGCAGTGCCTCAGGCAACTGTTGGTCGAATTATGCTAAGCTTCAGAGAACGTCTACATATGGGCATCCGGAGGGGGGTCTGTGGCCCTCTCTGGAAAATGGATGTTACCGTTACCGTACATATTTCATTTCAGTCACAGTAATTAATGTTAATTATTGAAAGAGTGTTGCAGGAACATGATAAGTTCAATCTGAAGAAGTGTTCTTTGAGGGGGCAACAGTATTATTGGTGGAAATATGCCTCGTTTGCCTCCCCTGTAAAAAAAAAAAAAAATACCTTGCTTGCCCCTTCCTGAAAAAAAATCCTGCCTGCGTATATCCATGTGTCTACGTAAATGTGTTCTCAATAATGGCAGCCACCTCACAGGTGTGCTATTCAAAAAATGAACTGTCCTTGTCAAGAAAATGCATGAAACTGCCATTCATGCTACTTTCCTAAAATGCTTTGAGATGTAGTACAACATGTACAGTATTAAGTTGATTTCATTCCACGAAAGAGTTTTGTTTTCATTTGTAATTAAAAACCGTCAGGTCCAGTTGTTACACCCTGTCATTCATACATGTCTTTAAATTTCAGATGTGTATGTTTCGTTGATGCATAATGTTCAACAAGTTTTCTTTCTATCTATAATAAGTTGTATAACACATACATAGGGCCTTTCCGGTCGTCACCTTGTAATATAGCAGTCCTGGCTTTGATACCCCGTGGAAGCACATAGTGGTTCAGATTCAACATTGAACTGTTGGTCCAGTCCCAATTAGCCTTCCTGTGCAAAATGTGAATGTGAGGGTAAATTTAGAGCCAAAATGACCATAAATTTGCCCTTTGCAGTGATGTCGATGGGATGTTGGGTGTGTGTGATAAGCCACTATTTGGTGGCGTTCTTTCTTACTTTGATTTTTTACAACTGTGATCTCATTTTCAGTACTATTCTTAGGGAGTGAAAATGTTGATTTCAGTAGGGAGGAAAAATATCCTAATGTGACATTTTGCATGCAGTAAACATATAATATTGTGAATTTGAGATGATTTTTAATGTTTATTCTCATTATTTTATGATATGCTTGTTTGAAATTTCTTCAATAATCATGTCTGTGTTTCAGATAGCTTGAGCAGGTACCACATATCTCATAATTTTAGTGCAATTCCAAACAGATAAGAGGCACACAGAAATGTCTACACCACCATCCTAACGATGGATATATCTCGGCTGTGACCACCAAGGACAAAAGGGGCAAGCGAGATCATCTTCTTGGACATCACAGAAGGTTGTTGGGTACTAGAGAAATTAATGTCCAATGCCAGAAAAGATAACAGAAATATAGAGCTTGCTCCCCCGATAACGATAGATAGATAGATTTGGTTTGACTTCACTTTTCTGTCACTTTTGGCTAATTTCGAAGATGAGAATGAGTCATGATATGATGATGAAGGGACACTCAAAAAGCACACCTATGCCCAGGCCAGGATTCAAACCTGGTGCCCACCCTGGAAAATGAATGGTGAAAATTTTCATTCTCTTCATTGTGCTTTTGAAGTAAATTGATTGATTGATTTAGTTTATTTTACTTCGCGTTTTGTGCCTCTTGGCTAATTTGCAAAGATGGGGATGAGTGATGAACTGATGAATGGACAGTCACAAACAACCAAGCCCAACCGGGATTTGAACCCGGGACCCTTGGCATCGCAGCGCGATGTGCTAACCACTCGGCCACAGGGTTGGGCTTTTGAAGTAAAATATATGTTACAGAAGGTTGTTCGCTTTATAGCCGACCATTTTTGATGGGTACTCACCTTAAGAGATACCATGCCGCCACCACCGAACATGTTCTATTGGACCTCCAGCATTGTGGACTATCGCCCGGCATCACAGTTTCCATTGCAGCAAGCTCCGGCACAGGACAGGCGTGGGAATTCTGTCCCACTCCTCCCTGTAAGCTTTCCATAGACCATCCAGGGTGCATGGGCGGCGATGTTGAAGATGTCGTTTCAACAGTCCAAATGCGCAAAAATCCATTGGACTGTCATCTGGGCTTTTCACAGGAATGTCTTCAAACAGAATGACACGAATTCCTAATTCCTCTGCCATTTCCTGATAAAAACGTAGTGATGTTCTGGCGGTATGACTTGAAGCCTTGTCCACATGGATCATCACCTGGTTTGCGTCCATTCCATACAATTGTGGGATGTCTCTCCAATAGATAGGTGTCAGAATGGAGTCTTGGAAGTATCTTGCATTCACCTTCACGTTTTTGTCCACCTTGCGTATCATCAACTTACCCTCATATCCAAATCCCGTCACAACCATAAAGCCACGAGAGAAACTTTCCCTACACTGACGAACAAAGTTTCTGCGCCCCTTGCCGTCAATGTCACGGTGTGTGATCGCCTGAATGTGACCACCAGCAGTGAGATGGACATATGATTCATCCATTGTGACAACTTTCTTCCATTTGGAACCCACTAGGTACTTTTCATACAGTTTCCTGCAGTTTGTCTTACGTACGGCAATGTGACGCAGTAGAAGGTGGTGTACACGGCTTTGCAACCCTTCTCCTGGTGGTTTTCGTGGGTGAATGTTTTGCAAGGAGAGCCTGTTGTGTGTAACGGGCCACAATAGCTTTCGCAGTAGTCACCCCGAGTGTTAACCCATTCTCCCGACAGTTTCACAATGCGTACATATGAAAACTTAGCATTGAAAAGGGCCATTACGTGACCCTCCCAATACCGGTTGATTTTCGGAGCCATTTGATAACATTCACTACCAACACTCATGCACCTACAAGGTCAGACACAACACTACTCCCTTCAGCAAACCCATACTTCCAGCATGATACGCCAGATGACAGCACCGAATCGAAAATGGTTGGATATAAAGCGAAGAACCTCCGTATTCCCATTTCAAAATAAAGCACTGCCCTTCTCATGAAAGTGTTGTTTCTCCCCATGTAAAAATTCTGGGTACACCCATGCCTTACACACCTCTAAATATAAACTTATATACCCCATGTAGAACCATGGGTGTGTGGTTTGCAGGTGATGAGCAGGACATATCTGTGGTTAAATGAAAAACAATGATTCAAATCAATTGTTTGTTGGCAAATTGTAGTCTTTTTTGTAGCATACTGGAAGTGAAATGGCAAATGATCTTTGGAACAGAACGACAACAGCATGAAGTTTTTATATTCACAATTTTTCTATGTCTACTTAGAATATACATCTCTGCTTAAGTGTGAATATTGATTGATTGGTTGATACGCTTTTTCTTACTTCGCTGTTTGTGTCACTTTTGGCTAATTTGCGAAGATGGGGATGAGTGATGATATGATGAATGGACACTCACAAACATCCATGCCCAGGCCAGGATTCAAACCCACGACCCCTGGCCTCATAGCACGATGTTCTAACCACTTCACCACAGGGGCCGGCTTAAAGTGTGAACAGTTCAGGCACCCTGCAGTGGTATCTTAGGAATATTGACATTTAAATAGTAAGTTGAATGCATTAATAAATTATCACTATGATGATTATTTTTTCAGCACAAGAACAAGCTTTTCCCCTATGAGTGCACATAAGCAGAATAAAAAAAAATGTAGTTCTCACTATGTGGAATTGACACTATTAGCGTAAATAGTATGTATGTACAACTACTCTACTTTGAAACTTTTGTATTTTGATTTTATAAACATTTTAATATAAAACGCTTCATGCTGTGTATGGTTGGAGCAACAAAATTACATACATGGAGGTCTTATATTTGAAATGTTTATTTTAATACTCATATCTGTTTCTAAGTACTGCAGTTTGGGCATAATCCTACTTACATTGATAAGAACAATTCCACATAGTCAGATACTATATATATTTTTTATCCATCAATAATTGGCAACATAAGTAGAAGTTCTGAAATTCTTATGTTTGTGCTCTCAAGTAGCTCAGTCAGTTAACGCATTGTCCTGGAATGCCGGAGGTCCCAGGTTCAAATCCTGGTGCAGTTGGAGTTTTTGGTTGCTTCCAATACCTCACTTCTTCAAGCCCATCCTCTACTCTTACCTTCTAAGCCCTTTCCAGGTTCTCCGATCGGCACAGAAGCCAACCACCATTGCCTGTCCTAGGGGGCCGGCGGGAGGTGGATGCAAGATCACCAAGTCCAAAGACCTACATACCTGCACCAAGCAAAGGGCTTGGGCCATGGCCTCAAAAGGCAGCATGATCCCCCTTAACTGACCGAGCTACGGGAAAGCAATTTTGCTTTTTGCTCTCCTGGAGTAAGTTCGGAGCCCCACCAATAGAGGTCAGGCCATCTAGTGGAGAGGCTCTGAATTACAAGCTTCTAACTTCTGTCCATAGATGGTAGCACACTAGAGTTAGTTAAGAGTTTCACCAATAGATGTCAGGCCATTTGTGGTGGGGCTCTGAATTACAAGCTTCAGACTCTTGCTCATAGATGGCAGCACTCTGCTTATTTGTGCTGCCATTTGCTGAACTACATCCATTACTACTTTGTATCTTGCATACACGTGACCGTACCACACCTATGTGCACTCATATTTAATTTCTTCACAGCACAAAAGTCACTACTTGCATGTGGTAGTGACTTGTTTCGTTTAATACTTATTTTTATTATTAACAGTAATATATTACCTAGTACCTGCAATTACACATTTGCATATAATTGAATTTTTCCCTTTAGCTTATTTGTTCATTAAAATTCTAAATGAAATATGGGGAAAGTTTTAAAATCAAATACACACAATACATCATTTATACATTTATTTTTTAAAAAAATTACAGGAGCAATACAAAAAAATACAACAAATAATTACCATTCTCTTTGAAACAAAATATTTTTTTTTTGGACAAACAAAAAATATTATGTACAAAAAAAATGTTTACATTTCAATATGCAGCATACAACACAATCATTATGATAGCTCTAAATGATAATATACCTTTTTTTAAACATACAAAACATTTATATTCACACTGAAGTATTTGTTAATTCTTAATATGCTCTAGTTTTTTTAACATCCTCCAAATAAATATATAGATTTATAAACAATGATCACAACTAAAATTTTGCTGTCTTGTCCATTGTCATATCTTACAACTTTTTCTCCGTGTAGTATTATACAGTATCATGGGTTACAATTACCATTAAAAACCTAAAGAAACAATATATAATGAATAAAAATACTTTAAACACTCATTGCATAATAATCATCAATGCTGACTGGTACTGTTGATTAAAAAAATAGCATGCACAAGAAATTTAATATATCGACTTGTGCAACAATAACTACTGTTTAAACCATTATTGAGCACGAAGAAATTCAGGATATCAGTTAGGCCAGTTCCGGATAATGCTTCCAAACTTTTGAGAGCTAATGCCACTCTTATCTTCAGCGATTGAAGTGGAGACATGGGTGACATTAGCTCTTGGAAGCATATCCGGAACTCACCTAGCAGACATCCCAAGAAAGCTTCAAGAATTATTTCATTATTGATTATATTTTAAGAATGTGGAAGTTGAAGCGAAGTCAGTCAAAATGTAACTTATGACTATGAAATGTGCACAATTTCTTTTTTTTTCACACAAAATTTTGTTTAAAATACATTCATTTAGTAAACACTGCTACTGTAAATAAATTTATATCAGATGAACCGATATGAAATTGTTATTTATGTCATTAAAGTACCGATATTATACTGATCTGATATAAAAGTGTAAATGTTCCCTGAAAACTATGAATGGTTCACTAATCTTCTTGATTTTTATATATGTAACAAGTTTTGTTATATATAAAAAATAAACTGTATTTGGACATTTACTTCACAAAACCAGAGCATGTGAATTATATGATTATGAACATAAAAATTATAAAATTGTGAAATTTTGCACTACATTTCAGGCTGTTTATAGATATATCAGCTTTCTATTATTGGTTGTTTGCTGAGGTGATCTTTCTTCTCCATATCAATCAGGAATGACAGCTGCTACTGGTTTCCACAACTGACAAGCCCCCAGCATTCCAATCACCACCCTATTGCAAAAACCTGCAGATGCAAATATGGATCAATGAACAGGAAAATAAGAAAATTGGCACATTTGTATATTAAACTGATGATTATACATATGAGGGGAGAGTGAAAAGTTTTGAGCCTCACAGGGGAAGGGGTGTTTGAGCTACAGTTTCTCATTATGATTTCTCTACATAATCATATAATCTCTATAATCACTCCCCCCCCCCCCCCCCCAGATCAATGCACTTATGCATTCTGTGCTGCAATTTGTTTACAGTCATCTGGTAGAATGATTTGTGCTGAGTCTCACATCACTGAATGACTGCCTTCGTCCGCGTGAAAGTGACGTCCTCGAAGTGAATTCTTCATAGCAGGGAAAAGATGAAAATCTGACGGGGGTAGGTCGGGGGAAATAAGGTGGATGGGGAAGTGCGGTGAAGCCACACTCGACCAAAGTAGCCTGTGCAGTGAGGCCTTGCTGACAGAGGTACCGAATCATGGCCCTATCGGCCATTTTCTTCTCCGACACTTCATTCATTTTCAACCTGACAAAAAAAATAGAAGACGCGAATTTCACAAAAGTTAGCACAGTGTCCTAGAACTCAAACCTTACATCCTCCAAAATTTTAACTACCTACATCATCACTCCTTCTATGTGAGGCTCAATTCACTCTCCCCTCGTACTTACACCTGCCGCAAAATGACTTCGTTCCTAATAACAAAATCACAAAAAACACAGAAAATTTATGTGATAAGCTATTAGATACAGCAAAAATGCATACAGAGCCATGTTGCCTTTACTTTTGAGAACCATTTGGATGCGCGTGGGCATGGAATCACTAAGACTTCGGAAGTAATTTAAGTCCTAACAATGAGATTGAACCTCCCATTATTATAAAGATTTCCATGGAAATGAAGCCTAAATATTGGACATGGAATGAAATTTTCTACGGAATCAGATAGAAGGCATCGAGCTGAATCCATTGCGTTAAAATCATTTCTCTATCTTAATTAGCAACGGAGATATGGGCATTTGAAATTAGGTAATTGTTTATTTCAAATCATCTCCATGGAAACAACAACAATGGCTAAAAATGAGATTCAACTTTCCATTGTTAGAAAGGTTTCCATGGTAACGAAACCTAAATATTTGACATGGAATGAAATGGATTGACATGGAATGAAATGGAATCAGAAATAATAGCTTTTCACATGAATTTTCTGTATTTTTTGTGCTTTTGTTATGAGGTCCAAAGTCATTTTGTGGTGGGTATAAACATGGAAGTCTCTGTACTACAGATGCACTCATATATGATATTTGTATACCAATGTGTAAACACTACCAACGTAAAATTTACGAACACAGGTAAATTATAGTGTACCTATCCCATGAAATGTGCCAAACTCGCAGTGGAAAATCTGAAATATTCGTCTTAAAAATATATATCTGTGGCCTAGTTCTAAATGGCAGCATGTCATATAACGGTACTTGACAACGTACCATTATAAAAGAATAATACAATTTACATAAAGACTCTTTGAGTAAATATCTAGTGTTCAGAGAACATCAGACCTAAATTTTAACTTTCTAACTTAGTATACCTGTAGATAGGTGTACATTTCTGATGTTCAAGTATATTAAAATACTAAGATATGGTGAAATAATTTTGGCTGTGATAGATCACCAATGTACTTACGGTAGTATAGCAATGAGCATAAAACATCGACAAGTTTTGGTTTACTAAGTTTTTTGAGATTATGTGGGTACACATATGTATTCCATACAATTTGCGAACACATTCTAGCAAAATTATGATGTTATAAACTTGATATTTGATTAAATTTTACATATTGATGTATAAAAATGAATGTTAATTTCTTATGTTGAAATCTGCTTAATACATGACTGATTCATTATATTTATATGTGTTATTATTTAAAGAATAATCATTTTGCTATCCTTAAAGGATCTTATATTTTCATCTTGACATATGAAAATTTCTTTAATATACTGATGTAATTAATATTGACTTGCTACTACACCACAACCAGTAATTTATTTTCATGCAACTGAGTCTATTTTGTGAAGACATAGGTCCCGGATTCGATCCCCGGCCGGTTCAAATCCGGGAACTTTTCTAACGGTGGAAGCGGCCCCGGTGCCCACCCAGCGTCGAATAACATGGGTACCTGGGGAAACCTGGGGGGTAAAGGCAGTCAGGGTATAACCGATGTGCCAATTACAATTTCCATCGGTCTTTCTACGTGTTCTCCCCCAAGATCTCAATTTTCTGCTCTCTGAGAAAATACAGCTGTTTCCAGCGTTCTTTCCCATGAAGCCCCGCATATATCACCACCCCTACTCCAAGGTGAAGGAAACAGTGTGCCTCGCAATAAACTCCCATATCTGTCCCGTCCAAATTCATCCGAATTCAGCTGATGTCAACATAAATTCAAGCCGAGAAGGAGCTAATCACCTGGAACTTCAGGCATTTAAAATTTAAAACCCCAAAGAAGACTTTCTCCCTTGTTTTAAACAAGGACCCTCTGTTCTCATGAGAGTTTGCAGGTGGCCAGGCTCAGAATCGAGACAATTGCCCTACACATGGCGGCCTGGACGAGACGCATAAATTCCACAATCAACGCCAACCCGTCTGGCTCAGTGACAAGAGTAATTAGTACAGAATCTTGAACTCCAACCCTGCCAGAACATTTCTCTTCGTATTTCTTCGCTTCAGTGGGATTTTGGCAGTCAAGGAAGGCATAACTTAAACGAAGTGTCCCACTTGCGAGCAATAAAAATTAATTAGAACAGGACACTTTTCGTTCTCGAGATTAGCTCTCAAACAAGGTGCCATTGTGTTTTTTGTACTACGCGATTATCACCCTTATCACCCCTAGTGTGCACAGATTCTCGCCCTTACATGCAGAAGTGACCACGTGTGGGCGGAGTTAAAAGTTCGATGGCCAATAGAGTGAAGGACAATTCTTCCGGGAACGAAGGAAAAAGATGAAGTAAGGACTTAGCAGAAGCAGTTCGGCATTCACAGTTTTAGAGAGACAGTTTTAGAACATTCTTTCACAGTTAAAACTTTCAGATCGAGAGTCTCATTTCAGCACCTTTGAAGGTCAGAGAGAAACTGTTTTGTCTTCTCTGGACCAAGTCTAGATTCCTAGCTTTGTGATTTCAAACTTCTTTAACTTAACTGGTTAGGCAATGGTGCTTGAAATATAGCGTTTATGTAAAACATCGACCATCAGCGGTCTGCGCTGCTAACTTGTTTTGACCCGGTGCATCATGGGTCCGCGAGTGTTGTCTTGTGTAGGTGAGCGACCAGAGGTTGTAAGTATTTCAACAGAGATGTATTAAAGATTATGTACTAACATATTTCAGTGTCCAGTGTTCTGATTTCTGATTCCTACTTGTGTAAAAGCAACATTTGGCTCGTACATGAAGACCGATGAATAAGAAACTTGATCGTCCTTTTCCATCGGCCGAATTTCGGACCGTTCGCACAATAAATAATTCCATGCCTAATAATTAACGTAACCTAGGTTTGAACCCCTAAAACGCCCCCTTTATTTTTAATTATTGTTATAAGGGGTGTGGTGCTGATCACATCACCCCCACTCAGGACCGGATCAAGGAACTGTGGGGCGTTACCCCCACACCCCCTAAACGCCTTCATGGCGTGGTGCTAAACACAGGGGAACACTTTACTTCTTTTATAGTGCTGCAACTTGAACTGGTGCAATTACAAATCTTAGTAATTAATTTGATAATGCAGTCTAGGTTTTTGCTCAGGTAAATTGTATCTGCTGTGATATCGAGGGTAACTCACAAGTGGGTTATAGTCACATTTTGAGAAAAATGAGTTTGGGTGCTAATTTACTTTTAGTCCAGTAAACGAAGGATTTTTGTCGGAAATAATTAGGGAAAAGCTGAATTTTTGTGTATTGTTAGAGTATCATAAAAGATGTATTTTCCCAAAAGTTCCCGTTCCTCCCCCGCAGTGTTTCAAGAAATCATGCATATCTCTGAAACTAGTAAACATATTGCGAGGTTCTTTTTTCAATTTCAGTGCTAACATTACTCTCTACAAATTTGGTCATCTTGATGATTACCAATGGTTTTTGAGTAATTTTAAGACAAAGTGAAAAAAATGTAAATTTTTATACTTACGTTTTTTCTTTTTGGAAAATTATCCCAACAAAAGTTGTAGTGTTAAATTATCTTTAATTTGGTATCAATAATAACAAGTATGCTACTAAAATTTGCTGTGTAGCGAATCAAGTTTGAACGTGTACGCACAAGCTTTCACTCACAATGTGCGATCCCCTACTCTCGCAGCCTCCTGCAAAAAATTGAGTTACTTAGTATCGGAATGCACACGTTTTGATGTTTTTGTACATATGTGCTACATTTAAACAATATTTTTAATATCTTGTAACATTTCAAATACTCAAAGATAGAATATACAATTTTAATTGTCTTATTTTGAAAATATTAAAAATGACCTGTATGCAAATACTTTTATTACTTATCTTAGAAAATATCATTCTTGTCTGTCATTCTCAAATTGTTGAACATTACACAGGATTGTTTCAAGCACTTTTTCGTAGCCTATTTACACTCTGTACCAGGAATCTGTGGAGCACAACGGTGGAAAAGGGGAGAGACCAAGTGGACATAAAAAGTAGTGCATGCTGCTGTAAACAGTTGGTAGCTGCAGCCGTGATTCCCCTCCATGCACTCACACACTAATTGGTCGAACCATCTCAAGTCCTACTTGCGGAGAGGACTTTTTTTTCGTCGTTTACTTGCTCCAGATCTTCCCGGGACAGAGTGCAGCATATTTAGCCCTCTTTGAAAATATTCTTCATATTATGTACAGTCGGATGCATAAAACAAGGAGATGCATTATCTCCATTGCTCTTTAATTTTGCCTTAGAATATGCTGTAAGGAAGGTAAGAGAAACTAAAGAAGGACTAAAATTAAATGGTGTGACTCAGTTGTTAGCATATGCAGATGATGTAGACTTACTGGGGGATGATGTGAATACAATTAGGAATAATGCTAAAATATTTTTCAAAACTGCTAAAGAGATAGGTTTGGAAGTTAACAAAGAGAAAACTAAATATATGCTTACAGGCCGAAACCAAGTGTTAGGTAATAATCAAAATCTAATTATTGATAACAACTCGTTTGAAGCAGTTTCCAAATTCAAATACTTAGGAGTAATATTAACAAATGAAAATTATATTAAAGAGGAAATAAAAAGTAGGCTTAATTCAGGAAATGCATGTTACTTCTCTCTTCATAAACTTTTGTCTTCTCGTTTAATATCTAAGAAACTAAAAGTTAAAATATACAAAACAGTAATTTTGCCTGTAGTATTATATGGGTGTGAAACTTGGTCCTTTACATTGAAACAGGAACATAAATTGAGAGTATTTGAAAATAAGATCCTTAGGAAAATCTTTGGACCTAAAAGGGATGAGGAGACAGGTGAGTGGAGAAGGTTACATAATTTAGAACTACACAATTTGTATTCATGTCCAGATATTATTAGAATAATTAAATCAAGAAGACTTAGGTGGGCAGGCCATGTGGCACGAATGGGAGAGGAAAGAGGAGTTTACAGGATTCTTGTTGGGAAACCAGATGGTAAGAGACCTGTAGGAAGGCCAAGACGAAGATGGAGGGACAACGTTGAGATGGACCTAAAGGAAATCGGTAGGGATGGGAAAGAGTATATAGATCTTGCTCAAGATAGGGACAGATGGAAGGTCTGTGTTGCTGCAGCTATGAACCTTCGGGTTTAAGAAGGCTAGAGAGTGAGTTAGTTAGTTATATTAGCAAGCAAATTGTCCACGACAATGTTTATTCTCTTTTGTTACATTCAATGAGAGCTTCAGGAATTGAAACAAACCACTACACAAGCTCCTTACATCATCTGCACCAGCATACGTAAAAATCCTCTTCTTAAAAACATGCAGGATGCAAGAGAGGAATTAATGAAAATAGTCACGGGCAATTTGCCAAGCAATACTTGTGCATCCCACTGTACACATGCCCACACTATTTAGAGGGGTCTATGATATTTTACAACCAAATTGTAAATTTAGTTGATTTTCGTCAGCAAACACTAGAGAATTGTGGCAGGAAAGTCTGTTGCGGTGCTCGCACATGGCAGTGCACCTATATCTTGATCTCCGGCAACCACAGAAGTCTCCACTAGCTGCTTTGCATTCACATAAGTCATCAGGAGGAACAGATTGGGTGGTTGTTATTGGTTTCAAATCTTGGCCAAGTTCTTTTTTCCCATCCCTAGTCAATATGTTTTAGTTTCTTTCCAAACCATGTCTGGATTTGTAAGTGAGCCCTGAAAATATGTTGAAATGTTGCTGAGGCAGTTGGAGGGAGCTTATCTAAGTCAGAATGACCTTTTCAATCTGATTTGCTAGTTTGAATTATGAAGCTAAAGATGTTTGTATTTACTCAATCCAAACAAGACAAGAATAAACTTCTTTAATATTGTAATCAATTCTTCTTGAAAGCATCCTCCTTGTCTGAAGATTGCTGCCTGATCTTTAGCATCAGATGATGATAAGTTTTACTGCTTTTGTTCTCCAACCCCAGCAACCCCTCAGAAAAGAAGCCCTTTAATGTACTGCAAAAGACGGGACTTCGGGGCCAGTGCAATTGCAGGACCAGCAAATCTACATCTGATCATTGTAACTTTTGACAAATCCTCAATTGTTGTATGCTCACCTAAATTATGTCAACATCAGCAATCGCTTGTTCAAGATCTACTCCCAAAACAGATTTCTGAGCAACAGCATTAGCTACTCTTCTTTTGTTGGATGCATTAGCCTGGTTGTTCTTTCAAAGCTCTTAGCCATAAAAAAATAGTGACGACACAATTGATGATGTTTCCGAGAGCCCTGAAGCAATGCTCGAAATGAGACCGAATGGGATTGGATGTTATCCCTAAGCTAGCAAGATTTTCGCAAAAAAGCATCCTCCCAGCTGTATAATTGTTACCATGTTAAATCACCCCCCTACACACACACCCAAACAGTCACAGCTAAACCCACGGCTCTTCCAAAGATCCCCCAGATAAGGTGCTTAGTTTCTTGGAGTTTGGTTTTAAGGCCATATATACTCAGAAAGGTTACTTGGGACTGAACCTACAGTTTCAAGTGGGATCCAAACCACTACGTGCCTCCACCAAGTATCAAACCCTAGACCTGTTGGTAAAAAGTCGATGACCTCACCATCCAACCATCCATACAGCCAATGTAATAGAAATGTCGGTGACATTTTATTTGGTGACTGAAATGACCATTGCCTGACAGCTGATATTATCGATTAGTTATTCCTATTAATCTGTACAGAGTTATGACTAGGGCTCGGAATTTGAAGACCTATAAATTGCCAAAAAAAGACCTATAAAAAGACCTAAAAATATAAAAAAAAAATGACCTAAAAATGGAAAAAAGGACGTATAAATGTGATCGAAATTAATTAATAACTTCAGTTTTAACCTCCCCACCCTCTCCCTCTGCACGGCACCTTGAGATCTTTGCAGGCGTGTGCTGTCTGGTCTTATACACTGTGCTGAAAGCTTCAAAAAAAGAGAAAGTTGCCACTTACAGTGCGACCTTCCAGACAAGTTACGGTTATAGGATCTTGTACCGTACCTGCTTTAGTCGTCCAAAAATGTTTTTCTCTCGTTTCAGGGATCGGTTCAAATATATTTATTTCTCTCTTTTTTTATTTCTTTACTACAGAAAGGATGTTTAAGACGTGATGAACTGATTATGATTCGAATTGAGAATGGCCAGTAAAAACGTAGTCAAAAGAAGGTAAAGTTGCAAAAAAAAGCCGTTAAGACCTAAAAAAAGGACCAATAAGCCAAAAAAGGACAAATAAAACCCACCTTTTTCTGGCCTACAATGACCCAAAATGAACATATATTATGTTGGGGCTCATCTTCGGACACTAGGGGGAAAAAAAGGATTTTTCCTCAACTTCCGAGTCCTAGTGATCAATAATTGATTTCTTTGCTCTCTTTGTAAAAACTTTAAGAGTTTCAGGCTCTAGTCCTTCTCCTCCAAGACTTATTGATTCCAGTGAAGTGAATTAATCTATGGACCATCTTTTGGATGACTTTGATTATTATTAACAACAGAGGCCGATACAATCCACAACCGTTCTACAGTAGGATCATCCCTTTTATCATTTTATCACTAATGCACTAGTTTGAGCTTTGAGTGAGAAATAGACTAAACGAAAACAAGTCCTCTGTGCAAGTAGAAATCGAGAGGATTTGACCAATGAGTGCGTGAGTGCATGGAGGGGAATCGCGGCTGCAGCTACCAGCTGTTTGCAGCAGCATGCACTGCTTTTTATGTCCACTCGGTCTCTCCCCTTTTCCACCATTGTGCTTGGCGCTGCTCCACAGATTCCAGGTACAGAGTGTAACTAGGCTACGGAAAAGTACTTGAAACAATCATGTGTACAGATCAACAATTTGAGAATGACAGACAAGAATGATATTTTCTGAGGTAAGTAATAAAAATATTTGCATACAGGTCATTTTTAATATTTTCAAAATAAGACAATTAAATGTGTATATTAAAAATATTGTTTAAATGTAGCACATATGAACAAAAAACAAAAATACGTGTGCATTCAGATACTAAGTAACTCAATTTTTTGCAGAAGGCAGCGAGAGTACGGGAGCGCACATAGTGAGTGAAAGCTCATGCATGCACGTTCAAACTTTATTCACTACATGGCAAATTTAGTAGCAAGCTTGTCATTATTGATATCAAATTAAATATAATTTAATATTCTACACCTTTTGTTGGGATAATTTTCCAATATTATCATTCGTAACGAAAATATGGTGCCAAAATGAAAAATCATCAGTATAACAATTTACATTTTTTTCACTGTCTTAAAATTACTCAAAAACCATTGTTAGTATTTAAATCATGAAGAGGACCAAATTTGTAGAATAATGTTAGCACTGAAAAAAGAATGTCGCAATATGTTAACTAGTTTGAGGGATAAGCATGATTTCCTGAAACACTGCAAGTTGAATGTTCAGGGGGGCATTGGGGGGGAGGAGCTGCAGGGGGAGAGGCAGGGATACTTGGGAAAATACATCTCTTATGATTCTCTAACAATGCACAAAAATTCAGCTTTCCCCTAATTATTTCCGACAACACCCCATTTTATGCCTTTGTTTCCTGGACTATTTTGCAAATAGGACCAAGTTGAGTGAGTACTAGTTCATGAACTACTGCCCACTTAATTTTACCTTTTTTATACAAGTAAATTAGGATCCAGAAAAACTAAATTAAACTGAAAGCTTACACAATGTACCAGTCACACTTTTTAACCTCTTCCCTGATTGGTATAGAGAAGATTTTTTTTGGTAATGCTGCTTTCACAATTAGGCTGAGATAATATCACCTGGAACTGATATCAATACAAAGGCTGATATTTCAACATGTAACACCTTAATTTGTTCAGAATATATATATAAATATTAATATATAAGTATTTCATTTGAATTGCACCATATCAAGCTAACAGTTTTACTTGAAGATCTGCACAAGCTCTCATACAAGATAATCACAATGTTAAAATAGCTGTCATGTAATAATAACATATTTTTTCCCCAAAAATACTTGTGCGAAACAAGTTGGAATTTTGCATAATTTCCATGAAATTTAGACTCTTAAGACAGTGGTGCCCCCTTCTCCTGGAAGATGTACCAATTACAAAATTAAATAATCAAAATATACTTGCTTAGCATTTGTTGTATAATTGAAGGTTCTAACGTACACCAAACTTACTGGAAAGCAAGGATTATATTGGAACCATACGGTTTTCAAGGACATTACCGAAGAAGATTTACGCACACTACTAATGATAATATGTATAAAATATTAATCAGGAACTTTAATTTTTGTCATTCAGTAAATATTCAACTCTCTCTCTATGTGACAATTTCCTTGCCAGGGCAGTTCATTTTACAGAAACTTTGGTGATCTTAACTACACGCAAGATAGATAATGGATACGTGCTGTCATATATATCTACTCTAATACACCAATTTTACCTATTTTTGGTTTGAGTTGGTGTTTTAAGTCCACTTTATGCACAGTAAGGCTAATCGGGACTGGACCTACAATTTAAAGTGGAATCTGAACCACTATGTGCCTCCACCAGGTATCGAACCCGGGACCCCTTGATTACAAGGCGACGACACTACCACTGCGCCATCGGGGAGGCCCAATTTTACCTATTCATATAATAATAATAATACCATATTAATTAATTTAATATTTTAATTATGATTATTTTAATATAATTATTTAAATTTAAACATATTATTATTATTATTTCTGAGACACTTTGTTTGGATCCACCCTGCTCTGGAAATATATTTCTAGATACTTGCGCACAGCATTTTTTAGATTCTGCAAGACACCTGTGCACAGGAAAATTATTGACCACTATCAGTGATTGAATTCGAACCAAATGTTCCAGTCTGAGTTACTAGGCTTTTGTCAACTGGCCACAAGTACAAACTGAGCAAGAATGAAAGAAGCGGTTACTGTTGTAGAACCAAAAGTGAATCCTGTTGGCCAGCAAGACAGGGCTTATCTATGAAGGCACACTTAGAACTGATATGCCACAGCATGAGTAACGAAAGTACATTTTTTTAGCATAATTTCTGAAATACAATTGAATCTGGATCTCCTACCTGGCAGTCTGATATTTTACCCACAGGCATACCATGGTTTATTTAAAAAATAAAAAAAACACAACCTTCTTTTTATAGGGAAGATTGAGGATCAAAATCCTCTCTTTGGATGCACATGCAAAGCAGCCAGGGAAGACATGATGTGTACGTGTTCACATTAGTTTTCTTTCTCTACATAAGTCATCAATGATGATAACATAATACCCTGCGGTTAGAGTAAGTGGACATTTGCCACTTCCTAAGCAAGGGAGGGATTTTAGTAAATATTTTATATTCAAACAAACAAGTGTTAAGAATTATGACAAAATACTAGTTTCTGAAGGTGTTTTGTGAAAAATATATATATATGACTTAGCAGCGACACACCTGATATAGTTTCTTCAATCCCAGTAAGGTGATTGCATTCATAATCCTAGCATAATTGTTTCATTGCTACTGTGGATTGTGTGTGAAAGCAATTGTTTTAGTTAATTTGTATAATTACCCTAACTGTATCACTGTTATTTCATATTTGATTCTTTCTTACATTTCGAGCAGAACCATAGCTAGAGGATAGGATGAGGAGAGATTTTGGCACCCACCCACCTTTACTTGGGACAAATGTTTTTCTGCTCAAGGTCCCGGGTTCGATCCCTGGCCGGTTCAAATCCAGGAACTTTTCTAACGGTGGAAGTGGCCCCGGCGCCCACCCAGCGTCGAATAGCATGGGTACCTGGGGGAAACCCTGGGGGGTAAAGGCGGTCAGGGGCGTGATGCTGATCACATCACCCCCACTCACGACCGGATCAAGAAAGTGTGGGGCGTTACCTCCACACCCCCTATACGCCTTCATGGCGTGGTGCTATGCACAGGGGAACACTTTACCTTTTACTTTTTTAAATGTTTTTCTGCTAACCTGCAGTCCTTTGTATTTTGTCTGCACCACTGCATTGATATATTTCCAATTTCCTCTTCTAGTTATTAGATATATCCTGATTTAGGTACCAGAAGCTACTCCTGATATATACAGGGTGTACAATAAGTGATAGCACAAACTGAATCGGTAAAAAGTACACAAGAGTAGAAGCAAAAAAAGTCTCAGTAAACATGGGATCGCAAACGAAATGTTTGCAAAATAATTGTGAATGTATGGTTACGATCCGCCACTGACTTGATTGTGCACATCGTACGCTCTTCACGTGTGAGGTGCCATAGTCATACAAATAACAAAATTAAAGGTTCACCTCGCTAGATATGTTGCTATTATTACCAAGGACTATTGTACTGTACAGTATGCTACATATTCGGCAGTGTTCAGTTTTAAACAAAGAAACCTCTGAGTGTGCGAGGAGACAAGCGTACAATGTGCACAAACAATCAAGTCAGTGTTGGACCGTAACCATACATTCACAATTACCTTGCAAACAGTTTGTTTGCGATCCCACGTTTACAGAGACTTTTTTGCTTCTACTCTCGTGTACTTTTCATAGTGTTAGTTTGCACTATCACTACTGGGGATGCAGGGTGGAGCAAATCTTGGTTACATGCTAATTTCTTGTCCGTATGTCATTGCGTATACCGCGTGAGGCACCTAAAAGTACCACCTGAAATAGCGAAGAAACCAGAAACAGTAGCGATGTGAAGTTTGCGGGAAACAATAATATCAAATGGGGCTCGTAAATCGGAGGTATGGGGGTGGGTCGAAAAATATCGACAAATGGGGCATCTGGAGCAAAGTCATATTTTTTTAAATGGAACGATATACAATAACATGCATAATATAAAAGAGCACACGCAGAGAAACACAACGCCGTTGGTATCATGCATCTACTGCACATAGGAACGAAGAAGATATGGCCATGTGAAAATATGTAAACAAACTAACATATGGCCCATTTGACCGTCAGTACCACGGCATGTACAAGTATGAGATGTCGGAAGCCATTGGACAAGATGAAGACAGAACGTGTTAAAGGAAGAAAAAATACAGTAGACATCGTCAGCACCATGTATTTGACAGTGTTACAGCATAATGAAAATGACCATGACAGTATGTCGAAGAACCACTGCGTAAGAAGCGAAAACTTGTCAAAGTGTGTGTTCAAAGTGGTGGCCGTCAGCTGCGATACAGGCAACGAGGCGCCCATGCAAAGATCGTTGCACAGAATGTAGCATCTCGTAGGGAATGTCCCTACAGGCCGCAGTAATGCGGTGTTGCATATCCTCTGGAGTTGTTGGCACATCCCGGTAGACAATGTCCTTCAGCTTTCCCCACAGAAAAAGTCTAACGGTGTCAAATCTGGGGAACGAGCCGGCCATTTGACAGGACCTCCACGTCCAATCCAACGATTTGGAAATGTATTTTCCACACATGCTGTAGCGCGTCTTGCACTGTGAGCTGGGCATCCGTCATGTTGGTACCTTGTCTGAAGTGGTATGTCCTCCAATAGTACAGGCAGTTCATGTTGTAAAAACTGTATGTATCGGTCAGCATTCAGTGTCCCTTGTATAAAAAAGGGCCAATGAGATGTTCACTCACTATACCACACCACACGTTCACACTCCATGGGCGCTGGCGTTCCACTTGGCGAAGCCAATGTGGATTTGTCACGGACCAATAGTGCATGTTCCTTAGGTTGACATTTCCATGATTGGTAAAAGTTGCCTCGTCAGTGAAGAGGATACGTGACAAATCGGGTGTGTCGTGTCGTAACAACCATGTGCAAAACCGAACACAGTCCACAAAATCATTCCCGTGAAGTTCCTGATGGAGGGAGATATGATATGGGTGAAACTTGTGTGTGTGCAGAATGCGCAATACACTTCGCTGACTCATCCCAGCATCCCTGGCAATTTCACGGGAGCTAACGTGCGGATTCACAGCAACAGCGGCGGGAACATTTGTTGCACCTGCCTCACCTGTAGTTGGTTTGTTCCGTGCTCGTGGTGTTACACTTCCGGTGTCTCTTAATTTAATAAATAACTTACCAAACAGATGTCAAGATGGCTGTCGTCTGTCCGGATATCTCTCTGCGTACAAACGGTAGGCTTCTGAGGCATTCTTTCGGCATTCCCCATAAATCAGGATCATGTCCGCTTTTTCTATGTTTGTGAACACCATAATCTTCGCTCTTACCACTACGACTGCTTGCTATGAACTAACACGATCTCGTGGACCTGCTATCAAAACTTGCTCTGCGTAAAGGCAGTTCTGTCAGGCACCTGAGAAGTCTTACAAGCCGTGGTACAACTACTGTTTCGCACATTCCCCATGCTTGTGAATGACTTCAACACAACATAGTATCCTTCATACAGTAGTTCCTGAAAATCTCAACAGGTGGCATAGTACTACTAACTGAACGAAAACAAGGGATACACCCTACATACAGCGGCCGTTGAAAGCGACACTGGCACTCAGGTGGTAATTTTAATCGCGAATAGAAGTCAATGTGTGCATATACTGCAAGTTGACCATTCTTTTCTACGCATGCCCATCTAAAATGAAGTTTAACTTAAATTTCTCTAAATTATAATAAATCTCATGTATTTAAATATGAAAATATAGTGTGAAGAAAATACTTTACAAAATTATGACAATCAAAACATTTAATCATAATAAATTAATAAATAATGATTAAAATATTATTTCAAACTTTTTCTTTTACTGAAAAAAAAGTAGTACTGAATTTGCTGAGCTGCAACATGAAATTGCTTAGTATTAAAGATATTCAGGGGTAAGTTTTCATGATAGAATTATTTATCACTTGTTTTATTTTTAAGGGGTAAAAGTGAAAGTTGTATTTCATAACATGTTACTAGTAAAATTCTACACCTATTGGTGATCAAAAATACCAGCTTTCTCAATATATAAAACATTTCCATCTTAAAATTAATAAAAGCAATGCTCAAAGTGAGGGAGATGCAG
>NC_139249.1:24706393-24826428 GCF_977018435.1 Lepisma saccharinum | reverse complement strand
ATTTAGTTTTTCATAATCATGGAAACAAGGCTTAATGGTGTTATTATTCATCTAGGAACTACAACCACTAGGTAGGTCATATATATATATATATATATATATATTCACACAAAATTGTAGTACACATTCCTTCTGTTAGCGATGTCTGAACTTCACTGTTGTGGTACTTGATATATTTCCCTGCTGTGTGCTGAGTTTGGTTTGGTTGACTTTGTTATTTTTTTTTGCCACTTTTGGCTAATTGCAAAGATGAGAATGAGTAATGATATGATAAAATTGATGAAGAGAGACTCACATCCATGCCCTGGTTGGGATTTGAACCCGG
Source organism: Lepisma saccharinum (assembly GCF_977018435.1). NCBI lineage: Eukaryota > Metazoa > Arthropoda > Insecta > Zygentoma > Lepismatidae > Lepisma > Lepisma saccharinum. Next base: position 24,826,103 of record NC_139249.1, on the reverse strand, counting down.
GACCTCTGGCATCGAATGTATACCACTGTGCAAGGGATCGATTGTGCTGAGTTTGAGTTCCCAGTAGGGTATATGTATATTCCACTTTATATGCACAGATGGACTGGTAATTTTGATGTTCAGATGTCTGATATGGAGCCGCACAGAAAAATTGATCCCATGAAACAAGTGGGTAGCATTTAGCACTGTTGTTGGATTTGTTATGAACCATGATTTCTGTTGATCAGTTCCCATATACCGCATGAGGCACCTAAAAGTACCACCTGAAATAGCGAAGAAACCAGAAACAGTAGCGATGTGAGGTTTGCGGGAAACAATAATATCAAATGGGGCTCGTAAATCGGAGGTATGGGGTGGGTCGAAAAATATCGACAAATGGGGCATCTGGAGCAAAGTCATATTTTTTTAAATGGAACGATATACAATAACATGCATAATATAAAAGAGCACACGCAGAGAAACACAACGCCTTTGGTCTCATGCATCTACTGCACATAGGAATGAAGATATGGCCATGTGAAAATATGTAAACAAACTAACAAGTGGCCCACTTGACCGTCAGTACCACGGCATGTAAGACTTCTCAGGTGCCTGACAGAACTGCCTTTACGCAGAGCAAGTTTTGATAGCAGGTCCACGAGATCGTGTTAGTTCATAGCAAGCAGTCGTAGTGGTAAGAGCGAAGATTATGGTGTTCACAAACATAGAAAAAGCGGACATGATCCTGATTTATGGGGAATGCCGAAAGAATGCCTCAGAAGCCTACCGTTTGTACGCAGAGAGATATCCGGACAGACGACAGCCATCTTGACATCTGTTTGGTAAGTTATTTATTAAATTAAGAGACACCGGAAGTGTAACACCACGAGCACGGAACAAACCAACTACAGGTGAGGCAGGTGCAACAAATGTTCCCGCCGCTGTTGCTGTGAATCCGCACGTTAGCTCCCGTGAAATTGCCAGGGATGCTGGGATGAGTCAGCGAAGTGTATTGCGCATTCTGCACACACACAAGTTTCACCCATATCATATCTCCCTCCATCAGGAACTTCACGGGAATGATTTTGTGGACTGTGTTCGGTTTTGCACATGGTTGTTACGACACGACACACCCGATTTGTCACGTATCCTCTTCACTGACGAGGCAACTTTTACCAATCATGGAAATGTCAACCTAAGGAACATGCACTATTGGTCCGTGACAAATCCACATTGGCTTCGCCAAGTGGAACGCCAGCGCCCATGGAGTGTGAACGTGTGGTGTGGTATAGTGAGTGAACATCTCATTGGCCCTTTTTTATACAAGGGACACTGAATGCTGACCGATACATACAGTTTTTACAACATGAACTGCCTGTACTATTGGAGGACATACCACTTCAGACAAGGTACCAACATGACGGATGCCCAGCTCACAGTGCAAGACGCGCTACAGCATGTGTGGAAAATACATTTCCAAATCGTTGGATTGGACGTGGAGGTCCTGTCAAATGGCCGGCTCGTTCCCCAGATTTGACACCGTTAGACTTTTTCTGTGGGGAAAGCTGAAGGACATTGTCTACCGGGATGTGCCAACAACTCCAGAGGATATGCAACACCGCATTACTGCGGCCTGTAGGGACATTCCCTACGAGATGCTACATTCTGTGCAACGATCTTTGCATGGGCGCCTCGTTGCCTGTATCGCAGCTGACGGCCACCACTTTGAACACACACTTTGACAAGTTTTCGCTTCTTACGCAGTGGTTCTTCGACATACTGTCATGGTCATTTTCATTATGCTGTAACACTGTCAAATACATGGTGCTGACGATGTCTACTGTATTTTTTCTTCCTTTAACACGTTCTGTCTTCATCTTGTCCAATGGCTTCCGACATCTCATACTTGTACATGCCGTGGTACTGACGGTCAAATGGGCCATATGTTAGTTTGTTTACATATTTTCACATGGCCATATCTTCTTCGTTCCTATGTGCAGTAGATGCATGATACCAACGGCGTTGTGTTTCTCTGCGTGTGCTCTTTTATATTATGCATGTTATTGTATATCGTTCCATTTAAAAAAATATGACTTTGCTCCAGATGCCCCATTTGTCGATATTTTTCGACCCACCCCCATACCTCCGATTTACGAGCCCCATTTGATATTATTGTTTCCCGCAAACTTCACATCGCTACTGTTTCTGGTTTCTTCGCTATTTCAGGTGGTACTTTTAGGTGCCTCACGCGGTATACGCAATGACATACGGACAAGAAATTAGCATGTAACCAAGATTTGCTCCACCCTGCATCCCCAGTAGTGATAGTGCAAACTAACACTATGAAAAGTACACGAGAGTAGAAGCAAAAAAGTCTCTGTAAACGTGGGATCGCAAACAAACTGTTTGCAAGGTAATTGTGAATGTATGGTTACGGTCCAACACTGACTTGATTGTTTGTGCACATTGTACGCTTGTCTCCTCGCACACTCAGAGGTTTCTTTGTTTAAAACTGAACACTGCCGAATATGTAGCATACTGTACAGTACAATAGTCCTTGGTAATAATAGCAACATATCTAGCGAGGTGAACCTTTAATTTTGTTATTTGTATGACTATGGCACCTCACACGTGAAGAGCGTACGATGTGCACAATCAAGTCAGTGGCGGATCGTAACCATACATTCACAATTATTTTGCAAACATTTCGTTTGCGATCCCATGTTTACTGAGACTTTTTTTGCTTCTACTCTTGTGTACTTTTTACCGATTCAGTTTGTGCTATCACTTATTGTACACCCTGTATATATCAGGAGTAGCTTCTGGTACCTAAATCAGGATATATCTAATAACTAGAAGAGGAAATTGGAAATATATCAATGCAGTGGTGCAGACAAAATACAAAGGACTGCAGGTTAGCAGAAAAACATTTAAAAAAGTAAAAGGTAAAGTGTTCCCCTGTGCATAGCACCACGCCATGAAGGCGTATAGGGGGTGTGGAGGTAACGCCCCACACTTTCTTGATCCGGTCGTGAGTGGGGGTGATGTGATCAGCATCACGCCCCTGACCGCCTTTACCCCCCAGGGTTTCCCCCAGGTACCCATGCTATTCGACGCTGGGTGGGCGCCGGGGCCACTTCCACCGTTAGAAAAGTTCCTGGATTTGAACCGGCCAGGGATCGAACCCGGGACCTTGAGCAGAAAAACATTTGTCCCAAGTAAAGGTGGGTGGGTGCCAAAATCTCTCCTCATCCTATCCTCTAGCTATGGTTCTGCTCGAAATGTAAGAAAGAATCAAATATGAAATAACAGTGATACAGTTAGGGTAATTATACAAATTAACTAAAACAATTGCTTTCACACACAATCCACAGTAGCAATGAAACAATTATGCTAGGATTATGAATGCAATCACCTTACTGGGATTGAAGAAACTATATCAGGTGTGTCGCTGCTAAGTCATATATATATATTTTTCACAAAACACCTTCAGAAACTAGTATTTTGTCATAATTCTTAACACTTGTTTGTTTGAATATAAAATATTTACTAAAATCCCTCCCTTGCTTAGGAAGTGGCAAATGTCCACTTACTCTAACCGCAGGGTATTATGTTATCATCATTGATGACTTATGTAGAGAAAGAAAACTAATGTGAACACGTACACATCATGTCTTCCCTGGCTGCTTTGCATGTGCATCCAAAGAGAGGATTTTGATCCTCAATCTTCCCTATAAAAAGAAGGTTGTGTTTTTTTTATTTTTTAAATAAACCATGGTATGCCTGTGGGTAAAATATCAGACTGCCAGGTAGGAGATCCAGATTCAATTGTATTTCAGAAATTATGCTAAAAAATGTACTTTCGTTACTCATGCTGTGGCATATCAGTTCTAAGTGTGCCTTCATAGATAAGCCCTGTCTTGCTGGCCAACAGGATTCACTTTTGGTTCTACAACAGTAACCGCTTCTTTCATTCTTGCTCAGTTTGTACTTGTGGCCAGTTGACAAAAGCCTAGTAACTCAGACTGGAACATTTGGTTCGAATTCAATCACTGATAGTGGTCAATAATTTTCCTGTGCACAGGTGTCTTGCAGAATCTAAAAAATGCTGTGCGCAAGTATCTAGAAATATATTTCCAGAGCAGGGTGGATCCAAACAAAGTGTCTCAGAAATAATAATAATAATATGTTTAAATTTAAATAATTATATTAAAATAATCATAATTAAAATATTAAATTAATTAATATGGTATTATTATTATTATATGAATAGGTAAAATTGGGCCTCCCCGATGGCGCAGTGGTAGTGTCGTCGCCTTGTAATCAAGGGGTCCCGGGTTCGATACCTGGTGGAGGCACATAGTGGTTCAGATTCCACTTTAAATTGTAGGTCCAGTCCCGATTAGCCTTACTGTGCATAAAGTGGACTTAAAACACCAACTCAAACCAAAAATAGGTAAAATTGGTGTATTAGAGTAGATATATATGACAGCACGTATCCATTATCTATCTTGCGTGTAGTTAAGATCACCAAAGTTTCTGTAAAATGAACTGCCCTGGCAAGGAAATTGTCACATAGAGAGAGAGTTGAATATTTACTGAATGACAAAAATTAAAGTTCCTGATTAATATTTTATACATATTATCATTAGTAGTGTGCGTAAATCTTCTTCGGTAATGTCCTTGAAAACCGTATGGTTCCAATATAATCCTTGCTTTCCAGTAAGTTTGGTGTACGTTAGAACCTTCAATTATACAACAAATGCTAAGCAAGTATATTTTGATTATTTAATTTTGTAATTGGTACATCTTCCAGGAGAAGGGGGCACCACTGTCTTAAGAGTCTAAATTTCATGGAAATTATGCAAAATTCCAACTTGTTTCGCACAAGTATTTTTGGGGAAAAAATATGTTATTATTACATGACAGCTATTTTAACATTGTGATTATCTTGTATGAGAGCTTGTGCAGATCTTCAAGTAAAACTGTTAGCTTGATATGGTGCAATTCAAATGAAATACTTATATATTAATATTTATATATATATTCTGAACAAATTAAGGTGTTACATGTTGAAATATCAGCCTTTGTATTGATATCAGTTCCAGGTGATATTATCTCAGCCTAATTGTGAAAGCAGCATTACCAAAAAAAATCTTCTCTATACCAATCAGGGAAGAGGTTAAAAAGTGTGACTGGTACATTGTGTAAGCTTTCAGTTTAATTTAGTTTTTCTGGATCCTAATTTACTTGTATAAAAAAGGTAAAATTAAGTGGGCAGTAGTTCATGAACTAGTACTCACTCAACTTGGTCCTATTTGCAAAATAGTCCAGGAAACAAAGGCATAAAATGGGGTGTTGTCGGAAATAATTAGGGGAAAGCTGAATTTTTGTGCATTGTTAGAGAATCATAAGAGATGTATTTTCCCAAATATCCCCGCCTCTCCCCCTGCAGCTCCTCCCCCCCAATGCCCCCCTGAACATTCAACTTGCAGTGTTTCAGGAAATCATGCATATCCCTCAAACTAGTTAACATATTGCGACATTCTTTTTTCAGTGCTAACATTATTCTACAAATTTGGTCCTCTTCATGATTTAAATATTAACAATGGTTTTTGAGTAATTTTAAGACAGTGAAAAAAATGTAAATTGTTATACTGATGATTTTTCATTTTGGCACCATATTTTCGTTACGAATGATAATATTGGAAAATTATCCCAACAAAAGGTGTAGAATATTAAATTATATTTAATTTGATATCAATAATGACAAGCTTGCTACTAAATTTGCCATGTAGTGAATAAAGTTTGAACGTGCATGCATGAGCTTTCACTCACTATGTGCGCTCCCGTACTCTCGCTGCCTTCTGCAAAAAATTGAGTTACTTAGTATCTGAATGCACACGTATTTTTGTTTTTTGTTCATATGTGCTACATTTAAACAATATTTTTAATATACACATTTAATTGTCTTATTTTGAAAATATTAAAAATGACCTGTATGCAAATATTTTTATTACTTACCTCAGAAAATATCATTCTTGTCTGTCATTCTCAAATTGTTGATCTGTACACATGATTGTTTCAAGTACTTTTCCGTAGCCTAGTTACACTCTGTACCTGGAATCTGTGGAGCAGCGCCACGCACAATGGTGGAAAAGGGGAGAGACCGAGTGGACATAAAAAGCAGTGCATGCTGCTGCAAACAGCTGGTAGCTGCAGCCACGATTCCCCTCCATGCACTCACGCACTCATTGGTCAAATCCTCTCGATTTCTACTTGCACAGAGGACTTGTTTTCGTTTAGTCTATTTCTCACTCAAAGCTCAAACTAGTGCATTAGTGATAAAATGATAAAAGGGATGATCCTACTGTAGAACGGTTGTGGATTGTATCGGCCTCTGTTGTTAATAATAATCAAAGTCATCCAAAAGATGGTCCATAGATTAATTCACTTCACTGGAATCAATAAGTCTTGGAGGAGAAGGACTAGAGCCTGAAACTCTTAAAGTTTTTACAAAGAGAGCAAAGAAATCAATTATTGATCACTAGGACTCGGAAGTTGAGGAAAAATCCTTTTTTTCCCCCTAGTGTCCGAAGATGAGCCCCAACATAATATATGTTCATTTTGGGTCATTGTAGGCCAGAAAAAGGTGGGTTTCTGGACTATTGGTAGATTTCTGTATTCGTGTATGTTTTCCACAATAGCAACTTTTTTATTTTTAGTAAAGATATCTGAAGTCAATTTGTAGCATGATGAATGTGATGTCATTGCAGTTAGATGAAAGTATGTGTTGGATGTAGATTCTTTCTATTCTCTGAAAATTCATATCATTCTCATAATTAGTCCATGTACGAGGGGAGAGTGAAAAGTTTTGATCCTCACAGGGAAGGGGTGTTTTAGCTACAGTTTTACATTATGATTTCTCTACATAATCTCTATAAACACCTCCCCCCCCCCAGATCAATGCACTTATGCATTCTGTGCTGCAATTTGTTTACAGTCATCTGGTACAATGATTTTTGCCTCTCTGAGAAAATTTAGATGTGTGGTGTTGTTTCTTTGTGTTTGGTAGAAGAGCCATGCACTGTGTATGTGAATATATATGCAATACTGGCCAATATTTTGGTCCATTTGATCTGTGCCTTCCATATATCTGTTGTACTCTGTAAGGAACACCAAAGAAAGTTGACGCTGCACATACCACAGAATTATCATTCACCTTCAAAAAATGAACTTATAGCAGCAGGATAAAAAGAAATTACAACTACGCTACAAAATTTTAAAAAAATATGGAAACAGGATGGTCAAATTAAGTCACTTATCCAAATTGGAGGCGCAACCACAACAAATTTTGTCCGGGGGGGGGAATGTACCAGTAATAATAATAATAACAAAAATATTAAAAATGGCATAATAATAACAACAACAACAAAACATTAATAATGGCAAAATAATAATAATAATAATAGTAATTATTATTATTATTACTACTACTACTAGTGATAGTAGTAGTAGTATTAAATACGTTATTATCTTCATAAATTACGCAAAAAGGTGGTTGAAGTCGGTGCTAAAGCATGTTTTTGGAACAAACGATTTGAAACATTTTTTCAACAGTCAATTTCACATTAGCTAAAACAAGCACACAAACTGTATTTTTGAATGACAGAAAATGAATGATAAATGCATTCCGAAGATAATTCTTTTTGTACATATAAAATGTATAACTGGGCCTCCTCACCTTGTAATTACGGGGTGCCGGGTTCGATGTGGAAGCACATAGAGGTATGGATCCCACTTTAAACTGTAGGTCCAGTCCTGATTAGACTTTCTGTGCATAAAGAGGACTTAAAACAACAAATCAATCAAACATGTATAACTTTAATTTAGAACATATGTTTTACACATATACAACATGGAGCAACATAAAATAAGAAAATACATATTTAACATGCTAACACTAAATCGTATACGTATTCTAAGTTTACTCAATACATATATACAACACATATTATTTAAGTACATTACAGAAAAGAATGAGAACGAAGCGAGCAAGAAATTTTTTTCCAATTGAAAGCAATATTGATTTAATAGGGTGCAATGCAAATAATTTAACTGGATGCCATGGCATTATCTCTTTCACAACTTCTTTCCCATTTAGACCATTCAGCGCCCATGGCAGACTCCCACTGCCCCAAGCTACGGTTCTGAACTTGACAAGACTGAGTAGAGGAGGTAATGTGAGCGAAGCGAGCAAGAAAATTTTACATTATAATTTACTAAAAGTGAAGATTCATGAATATGGAAATGGATTTGAATTTAGCTGGTTCCCGAGGTACCGTAAAATTATGCTAGGTTCACTTACTTCACCTTACCTATATCTCCCAGAAACAAATAAATTTTGCAGCATGAAAAAATAATGTTACATCTTTTCCTTGCATGCTAACATTTCTATTTCCACATGTATGTACTTGTTAGCACAACACACTCAAAAGAATAGCATCACACTTACGAGGAGAGTGAAAAGTTTTGAGCCTCACATGGAAGGAGTGATGCTAGGCAGTGTTGCCAACAGCACGAGAGAAAATCGCACCCAAAATGGAGCTAAAATTCACATCCAAGGGGCTAGATTTACAAAGGTGCGGCTGCGCACTGAAAAAAACCTGGTTCTTAATCCTTGGGTGTTTTGGTGCAAAATTTCTGAAACTCAAGAACCACAACTAATCAACTGTCAAGATGAGGGGCATACGCTCAACCAAATTAAATTTTCTTAACTTAAATAATTTATTTCCCCCTTAAATTGTGGTGCAGTAGATTACACAAAAGCATTACACATTTTCGGCATATTCCTCCTTCATATATACGCACACGTACACTCACAAACACACACACGGCCGCACGAACGAACTAGTCTCTGGGTGAGCATCACTGTTACGAACGATTCGTCGATTACGCACCTCACTTGTGTGAACTTTCAAGGACCAGATGCAATGCATAGCCTCCCCGATGGTGCAGTGGTAGCGTCGTCGCCTTGTAATCAAGGGGTCCCGGGTTCGATACCCGGTGAAGGTACAAGTGGTTCCGATCCCACTTTAAACTGTAGGTCCAGTCCCGATTAGCCTTACTGTGCATAAAGTGGACTTAAAACACCAAATCAATCAATCAATCAATCAGATGCAATGCAACTGAACGAAGATTCGCATTTTCTGGAATTGACGTTATCTGTAACTCGCCTTGGGCTACAACCAGAAACAAGGGGATAAAGTGACAATGTGCACTTGCTACCTGCTCCCCAGGAGGGGTCGCAGGACGAGCTTGCAGGTGCAGAGAAGGGTCGGTTAAGTGAATTTTTCTTTGCAGTTTACTGAAATACCAAAAAAACATTTCATTACTGAAAGGGCTAGATTTGTAGCAAGATTTCTCTCTGTACGTACTCAAAAGGGCCAGTTCTGGCCCCAAAAGGGCCAACTTGGCAACACTAATGCTAGGTAGTTAAAATTCTGGAGGATGTAAGGTTTGAGTTCTAGGATACTCTGTGCGAACTTTTATAAAATTCACATGTTTTCTTCTTTTCTCAGGTTGAAAATGAATGAAGTGTCGGAGAAGAGAGTGGCCGACGGCCGTGATGTGCTACCTCTGTCGGCAAGGCCTCACTGAACAGGCTGCTTTGGTCCAGTGTGGTTTCACCGCACTTCCCCATCCACCTTATTCCCCCAACCTGCCCTATCAGATTTTCATCTTTTCCCTGCTATGAAGAATTCACTTCGAGGACGTCACTTCCACATGGACAAAGGCAGTCATTCAGTGGTGTGAGACTCAGCAAAAATCATTGTACCAGATGACTGTAAACAAATTGCAGCACAGAATGCATAAGTGCATTGATCTGGGGGGGGGAGGTGTTTATAGAGATTATGTAGAGAAATCATAATGTAAAACTGTAGCTAAAACACCCCTTCCCTGTGAGGATCAAAACTTTTCACTCTCCCCTCGTACATGGACTAATTATGAGAATGATATGAATTTTCAGAGAATAGAAAGAATCTACATCCAACACATACTTTCATCTAACTGCAATGACATCACATTCATCATGCTACAAATTGACTTCAGATATCTTTACTAAAAATAAAAAAGTTGCTATTGTGGAAAACATACACGAATACAGAAATCTACCAATAGTCCAGAAACCTACTATAAAAGGAATACACGTTATATATTTGGTTGGTAATGCTCACCTGATGTTAACTAAAGCTGTGTTAGGTGTTTGGTTTGAGATTTTGTTTCAAAGTCCACTTTTATGTACAGATAGGCTAATTGGGACTGACCTACAGTTTAAAGCAGTGATTCCCAACCAGGGTGCTGTGAGATCGGCAATTAGGAAGACATTAGGAAGTAGGCAAAATAAATATTAAGTCAAATTACAAATCAATGGACATAATTTTGCCCTTTTCAAATTCAAATTTGTGCGAGCAAGCCTTCTCTTCTATGGCAACAATAAAATCCAAAGCAAGAGATGGGTGGTATAGGTGTAGTACGTCTCCACATTTTTTCTCGATACGTCATTGTGAGCCACATTAGGTTAGGTTAGGTAAATAAAACACACACATCTTGTTTTTTTGTGTTTCCTTTACCTAACCTAACCTTACCTAATGTGGTTAACAAGAAAGTGGAGAAAACATACACAAATAAAGAACTTGAAATGTACATACATATCACACCTACATTCTTCCAATGTGGACACATACTACACCTATACAGAGATGGGCTGCATGACTTTGGGCATGATATGGAACAAATTGCAAGTACTGTTGTTGGAAAAAGGCCAGGTCTTTGACAGAACGTTTCTTTTATAATCATGAATAGGCCTCTGGAGTGGAATAAAGTAAAGCTGTTGCCTTGTAGGCAGAGTGCTTCGGATCTCATTTCAAACTGTAGGTCCAGCACACAGATTTCTTAAATAGTTTCTTTTTGCCATTTGCGGCCAATCTTATTTGCTTCTGCTTCAGTTTTAGTGCTTTTCAACCACTGGGTCGCAAAAGGTCCATTGCACCCAGGGGTTGAGAACTAATTTAAATCTAATTTCATATTTGACAGCAAGTCTATACATAATTGAATTACAGTATTTATTACTCTTTATGATTATGCTGTAGTTTATATATATATTACTATTTATATTAATTAAGGGAGGATATTAATTTACATATAAAGTTTAAAAGATCAGGAATATACAGGGTATTCATAAAGTCCCGGTACCATTACAAAAAAACATAGCTTGGAAACTACATGCAATAAAACAATGCTGTTGATTGCAAAATGACGGTTTGTTTGTTTACTTCTGTTGCAGGCATGATTGACGAAAATGACACCACTACAAGAGATAGCACAATGTGTGCTGTGGTATGCTGAGTACAAATCACCAGTAACTGTTCAGCGAGAATTTCGCCCTCGAATGAAAGAGATCCTCCATCCAAATCAAGCATTATGAGATGGTTGCAGAACTTAAGAGAGACTGGTAGTGTTAAGGACGACCAAGTGTATCTGATGAAACTGTCAACAAAATCCCTATGCCACTCGTGAAGACATGCATGATAGCCCAAAGTTGAATGCGTGGTGTGGACTGATGCGTGATAGATCCATTTATCTTTGCTGAGAATTCCATTACCAGTAACATTTACTACGACATGCTTGAACAGTGCCTTCCTTCTCAGTTGGAGGAATTCCAGCCAACCATAATTTCTCAACAAGATGGGGCACCCGCTCATTGGTCCGACGATATTCAAGGTCTTCTGGATAGGCATTTCTCTGGCAGGTGGATAGGCTGTGATGGACTTATTCCCTCGTCACCGTGCTCCCCTGATATCACACCCTTGTATTTCATCTTCTGGGGGTATGTCAAAGATTGTGTTGAAGGCACTCCTGTTTCAGATGTTGCTACTCTTTGAAGAAGAACAGAGAGTAGTATTTTTTTTGTAATGGTACCAGGACTTTATGAACACCCTGTATTTATGAGTGAAATTGTTGGGATCAGGGCATCGACTTGTAAGACATAAATTTACTGGGCTGTGGTCTCACAAAGGTTGAGAACCACTACAAGCAGCCAAAATACACCACTAGTTGCTCCGTGACCAGGTTTAGCAGCCATTTAACCAAATTATACATGATGTACTGGAAAGACAGAATACAAATATATTTTTCTGAACACAAAATTTAATGTAGAGAGGCTTGATACTAGATTTTTAAAAGGTAGAGCAGTATTTTCTTTTCTGCTTCATATACATGTTCATATAACAAATTCAAATGTTGAAAATCATATCATATTATTGGCTTTTTTGAAAACACTGTTTATGTCTATCTACGAATTTCATATTGTAAATTGTATTTTATATTTAGAAATAAGCATCTATTTCACAGTAGGGAGATAAACGAAAACCAAAGAACAGGAAAAATACTGCCAACTCCTGTATTTTCATTGATTTGACACACATTTGTGAAAAAAGCCACAGGAAAAAAAATGTTTTTTCCCCCCAAAAAAGCAGTTTTTTTTCAACCACTTCCAACTCTAGCGTTAACAGACGTGAATCAAACCATGTAAAAAAATGCATATGTAGCATGATGAAATCTCAATAAAACAAAAGGAACTTGGGCCCAGTGGATCACATTGCTGTATCACTGGTTGGGGAAATTTTCAGTACAAGTAAAAAATCAAGACCAGCCAGAGTTTGCTCAGAAGCTCTGTTGGCTGAGGAATAGCACAAAATGCTTGACACACAGAGGTTTGAGTCCTGGCCGGGCCTTTATTGCTTTCTAAGTTTATTTTATAGAATATCTTCTATGTGTGGCAAAAAATTAGGGTAACGGTTCAGATTATTTTATGATCATCTTCAAATTCTCCTAGAAGGAAGACTAATTATCATATAATTTTGGCAATCATTGTCACATGAAATTTGAACCTTCCTTAAAGTAATGAGCACTGTTTGGATTCAGAAAAAAAGTTATTTGTGTTGATAAAAACAATTTAAAAATTACCTTACGCAAGCATGCACACTTCCAATGGACAATGTATCTTCCGTTGACAAGCAACTGTAAGTATCGTAGACTAGTGGGAAATAATGTATAAGTAAATCGAGACCTTAGTAGAATGTATTTAGGGACTTTATTTAATGCTAAGAGAACCAAACCTGGCCTGCCTAACCTAAGCATATATTGAACAAAATCTTAAGTATTAGCTAAAACTCTGCAGTATGTGTTAACATTGACAATATTAGTTGTTTGCTAGGAATAGTTCATTGTGATTTTTCATTTTTGGTTGTAGACAAATAGACATTATGGAAAACAACCTGATCTAGCCTAATACCCTAAATTCCAATCTTAAACCTTTATTCAAAATTCGGTAAAACTATCAAAGCCGGGAATCAGATTTCTTCAAATTTACAGGAGAAAGTACTTACGGAATTGAGTTTGTGTGTAATTTTGGAAGTTCGTAGAAGCGTTTCCTCGCATTTTTCAATGTATTTGGCAGCTAATTCATGTATTTATCTATAATAATGTCTGTCCGATGCATCAAGTGTTTTGGTAACCGTTCCGATTGTTTTATGATTTCTCCTAGCACAAAGACTAATTATCGTAGAATTTTGGAAATCATTGTCACACGAAATTTGAACCTTCCTTAAAGTAATGAGCATGTTTGGACTCGAAAAAAAAGTTATTTATGTTGAAAAAAAACAACTTGAAAATTACCTTACACACTTCTCATGGACAAGATATTCTCCGTCGACAAGCAACAATAAATATCGTAAAAGCGTGGGAATGAATGTAGAAGTAAATCGGAACCTTAGTAGAATGCATTTAGGGACTTTATTTTAATGCTATGGGAACCAAACCTAACCACAAAAGCATATATTGAACAAAAACCTTAAGTAATCGCTAAAACTCCGCAGTATGTGTTAACAGACGTACATCGAAATCAAACCATGTAAAAGTTGCATTTGTAGCATGATGAAATCGCAAGAAAACAAAGGGAACTTGAGCCAAAGAACGAACAATAATTATTCGATATGTCGACAATAGATGCTAATTTTGTTAAAAAAAGTGAAATCCCTTGTTAAACAATCTTTCCCAATGCGGAATAAGTAAGTATGAATGTAAACAATTACAGAATGAACGAGTTACAGACAATTCCCGGCTTTGATAGTTTTACCCAAAATTCATCTGCTTATGTACTTTGGTAACAGTATGGTATAGTGAAAACACATTTCTTCAAATTTACAGGAGAAACTACTTACGGAAATGAGTTTTCGTAGACTTTTGGAAGCTCGTGGAAGTGTTTTCTCCCTTCGTTCAACTTATTCGGCCGGTAAATCATGTATTTTTCGACATTAATGTATCTCCGATGTACGATAGCTCTTGCCACCATTACCGTCGACTACGAGTATCAAATGTTCCGTGCGTTCGATTATGTAACCCCCGTTAGTGTAGCAACCAGGCTGTAGTTTTACAAGATAACGTGTGAGCGTTTTTTTTTTTTTTTCAAATATAATTTTCTGTTTGCCTAACATAACTAAACCTAACATAACCTTCCGTGAATGGTTTGTGGATCAATTTTCGCTTAAAAACCTTCTGTGAATAGTTTGTGCAGCATTTTTCCGTTAATAAGTTTGAACGTGTGAACATTTTTTTTTTCCAATTTAATTTTGTTTGCCTAACCTAACCTTCTGTGAATGGTCTGTGGATCAATTTTCGCTTAAAAACCTTCTGTGAATAGTTTGTGCGGCATTTTTCCATTAATAAGTTTGGAAACACTGCATATCAGCTGACGATAGACAACGTGAGTCAAGATTTGCCCGCAATATTGTGCGTAACGAAAGCGAATTAGCAACGAACAATAAATACTTGTAATGTGAAAAATTAGGCTTTTCTCAGTGAAAAAAGCAAAATACCATGTTCAAAAATGTTCCGCTATGCATAACAGGTAAGTACAAATGTAAATAATTAGGAAATAAACGAGTGAAATGTGTTTTCACTATACCATACTGGTACCTGTACTTTTGTGTAGCAAATATATATTATGCAAAATAACCGGTACCAGTTAGATAAGCCGGAGACACATTAAACTCGTTTATTTTCAAATAAAAATCATTTCTATTTACCTCATATGCATATCGGAACATTTTTCAAGCTGGGGATCACTTTTTTCCCCTCTCCTGTAAATTTGAAGAAATCCGTCTCCGGCTTATCTAATCGTTACCAAATAACCCACCTTAGATTAATACTCCAAATTTCAATCTCAAAAATAAACTTTTATTCAATGTTCATTTAAAACACAACAATGTAACATGGTAACAAATACCTAACATTAAAATTCGCTTGGTCCATCACGTGCATCAGTGCAGACGTTAAAAACAATTCCTCAAATTCACTTGTTATGGTTTGTATTTTCGAATGTATTCCCTTGAACGCATGTCTGCTTGTCGCACTGGTTCGGGATTTTTAAATTTGGAACACTGTAGTACTACTTTGACAGCTGTATCTAACGCAATTTTATGTCCAACAGAAACATACACTGGGCGTACTGATTTTGATGATGTTTTTAAGGCCATTCCCAAGACCTTTCCACTTTTACTAACCAACGGAAATCTGTCTCCTATCTCTTTCAAGTCACTTATTTGCTTCCGATGTGTGTTGTCTCTCATCAAACCATCGACGTGATGCAAATTCTTTGCAACTCCAATTGTGGGAATGTCACATATTACTCCTAAATGCGACGCCAAACCGAACCCCTTAGGATGAAGTATTCCATTGCCATCTACCAATATTATTTCAGGTGTGAAATGCGACGCTGTGTTGCGAATTCTTTCAACTGCTTCTTTTAGAGGAGGAACTTCACGAAATGCTAAGAATCCTGCTTTATAAGGAACGTCAAGCGTGACCATTCTGATATCTTCGTACACAACTTCAAAAGTTGGTAATTTGCATACAATTAATGCAGCACATGCTTTGTTAGGCGATTCCTTCACAAACGAAAGATCAGTACCTCCTACAAGATGTACACCATTTTCAACTATGAATTCACTGTCATTACAAATGACCAACGCTTTCATTTGCTCTTGCACTTTTTCCCATTCCGTCTCCTTGTTCTTCTCGACCATTGTGGAATATGTGATACATACACTTTCCTGTATGGTTATCTTACACTGTAATGTACTCTTTTGTACTCTTACCTGTAATACGCAGTTGTCACCAAGAATAGTCACATGTGAGTCACATACTGTAGTGTACAACACAGGGCTGTTTCAGTCTTATGGGAGATTGGTTGACCGTAGTTAGTATTCTGTGTTTCTACTGTTCCTCGCGAACCGGCTGAAGTCAAATTCGTGTCCATATTCACGAACCTTTTCTTCTACTAAATTTTATTGCGAGAATGAGAGTAGAATACGTGTAATATTTACAAATAGTACCAGGAATGTACGTATTCTACAACTCTTTCATTTACACAATATTTAGTTTCTAATTTGGATAAGTAGCTTCATCCGGCCGACCAGTTTGTTTACATTTTGAAATTGTGTCGTCTGATTCTTGTCATTAGAATATTATTTTGGGGATGCGATAAGTGTTGCCTAATGTAGTTAATGAAATCGTAATTTAACATTGTATGAAATCACTGCGTAATACGTATCAAAGCTTTTTTCAAAAAGTGATAAAGAAGTATCGCCAAACGCGAACCAAATTCCGTTCATTTCATCTCTGTGGTACAGGCTTGCATTCAGTATCGAAATCGAACTTTCTGATTGTAATTGTGTATCATTTGTTGTTTAAAATAAAAACTCAGGAATTTTAATGAAATGGTAATAATATTGGTCTCACTGCAGAACATGGGCTGCTTTTTACCTCTAAATAGACCAACAAAATTTATATCCCCTGAAAGTACGTACCTTCTACTTCCATTTTCCGGTGTTCCTTTTACGATTGCTATTATATTATGGCTCATCAAAAATGTTTTTCCTGCTACTAAAAGCAATGCATTTCTCCATTTGTTCGCGTCCATATTGTTTAGGCGCTCAAGTGTTGTGCGATAAGTGAGACCCTTCGTTTCGCGGCATTCGAGTTGATTTGTCACTCCGGATTCCACACACAGACGCACAGTTTCTTTCATTATTTCTTCGAGGAATGCCTACAAGGTTAGGTTAGGCCTGGTAGGTTAGGTTTCATTAGCATAAATACAATGACTAATTATTATTTAGGCTAAATGAACTAAACTTAGCTACCTAACAACATAGACATTTTTTGCTTTCGCTAGATTTGTGCAGGAATATGCCTTTCCATCGTTGGTACGATTTCAATACCGCCCAACCTGGACACGTTTTTCTGGGTTTTTTAAAGAAAAAAATTTTCCGCACGTTAAAACTTACTTTCCCCGATTACTAACTACCAAACGTGGTAAAATTTTCGTATCCCCAAAACGTATTTCTTCAATTTTACAGGAGAAAGTACTTACCGAAATGGGTTTATTTATACTTTAGGAAGGTCTTGGAAGTTTGCTTTCAACTCGTTGAAATTTTTTTGCCGATAAATCATGTAATTTTCGACATTAATGTCGCTCCGATGCATGAAAGCTGTTCCCTTGATGTCCGTCTACTACGTGAACCAAATATTTGCGAGCGTTTCATGACGTAACAACCGGTCAGTGTTTCCAAATGCGCGGTTTTGTAACTGTGTAACAGTTCTAGAACGTAAATAAACGTGAGTTACTGTTCATCATTTCTGATTACGAACTTGCGACAACATGACGTGCACAGGATCAGTGGCGTGCTCAATGTGAGGTTGATGGGGGTGACAACCCCCCCCCTTTCGCCCAGTATCTCTAAGGCTATTTATGAATGGTTCGTGGGCTATTTATGTATGGTTCGTGGGGCTATCCGTGAATGGTTCGTGGGGCTATCTGTGAATGGTTCATGGGGCTATCCGTGAATGGTTCGTGGGGCTATCCATGAATGGTTCGTGGGGCTATCCGTGAATGGTTTGTGGGGCTATTTATGAATGGTTCGTGGGGCTATCCGTGAATGGTTCGTGGGGCTATCCGTGAATGGTTCGTGGGGCTATCCGTGAATGGTTCGTGGAGCTATCCGTGAATCGTTCGTGGGGCTAGCGCAAATGGTTCGTGGGGCTATCCGAGAATGGTGTGTGGGGCTACGAATATTTTTTTCGAAACCAATTTTTAACTATTGAAACCTTTGCGTGGCCCTACTAACCTATCCACGCGCCAATGGTTCGTGGGGCTAGCGCCAATGGTTTGTGGGGCTAGCGCCAATGGTTCGTGGGGCTATCTTTTTCACTATTGAAACCTTTGCGTGGCCCTACTAACCTATCCACGCGCCAGTGGTTTGTGGGGCTAGCGCCAATGGTTCGTGGGGCTAGCGCCAATGGTTCGTGGGGCTAGCGCCAATGGTTCGTGGGGCTATATTTTTAACTATTGAAACCTTTGCGTGGCCCTACTAACCTATCCACGCGCCAGTGGTTTGTGGGGCTAGCGCCAATGGTTCGTGGGGCTAGCGCCAATGGTTCGTGGGACTATATTTTTAACTATTGAAACCTTTGCGTGGCCCTACTAACCTATCCACGCGCCAATGGTTCGTGGGGCTATATTTTTAACTATTGAAACCTTTGCGTGGCCCTACTAACCTATCCACGCGCCAATGGTTCGTGGGGCTATCTTTTTCACTATTGAAACCTTTGCGTGGCCCTACTAACCTATCGACGCGCCAATGGTTCGTGGGGCTTTCTTTTTCACTATTGAAACCTTTGCGTGGCCCTACTAACCTATCCACGCGCCAATGGTTTCAGTTGCTTTGTTTTATTTCAATCACTTATCGCACAACACTCTTGCTACCTTGCGTTCTGACGTCAGCAGACTGAAGTTTATTTTTAGGCTAAAGGCCTATGTTGTTATCCATATCATTAAAATTTCAGTAACCACCAAACGTCTCTAATTCCCTTATTTTCGTATTTTCCACATTCATACTTACGTATTCTCCATACTAGTACCTAGATATTTTGCTATGAAGAAGGTCGCAACACTGCATAACCACTGATCATGGACTACGCTAGTCAAGATTTCTCCGCCATATCGCGTGTAACGCAAGCAAAAGCGAAGAAAATAAAAATACTCCATATTTCGAAAATTGAGATTATTTGCCTGCAAAAAACGAAACGCGAAATAGAAGAATCCTTACGAATGCAGAATATGTAAGTATCAATGTGAAAAATACGAAAATAAGGGAATTAGAGACGTTTGGTGGTTACCGAAATTTTAATCCAAAGGTTACCAAAAAATTATGAATCGCGTTCCTCCTAAGCAGCCCATATTCTGCAGTCTTACCATAATATTATATACTGTTCTGTAAGGGAAAAGTTCCACGTGTATAATTATTCTGTGATGTTATGCTTCTACAATAACTTATTTTTTAATTCCTCTCGTATTTTCTTGCTTGAATGGTTTAGGTGGACCAGGTTTGGTTCTCTTACTTTTATAATTATACACACGCGCGGAAATAATCAGATAATTAAACCTAATGATCCTATCCTACTTATGTTATGATTCTGGTAATTATTTGAAAATAGTCGCAGCCTTTTCTATTTGTATGTAGCTAATGCTTAAGGATCATTTGAGGTAAATGCAACTTTGTATTGAAAGCAACATATTTTCAGTTACTATTTTCACCAAGTGGTCAACCTCGTTTTTGTGCAATTTTCACCTAAACTCATGATTCCTCACAATGTGGGAATTATTTTATAGAACAGTCACGTTCTCTTGTAAGATTTTGTTTTGCATTGCTTGTTAGGTTCTATGTCTCAAAAAATAATCATCTATACCATGTGATATCACTGCTCTCTCTAAAAAGTGGTAATAATAATCAATAATCATCATTTTTAATTTGTGTTAAGCTCTGTGGTTAGTTGAGTGATTTAACTTGCAAAAATTGACAATGTGTGAAATATAATAGCATCTGTACTTAATAATAAAGGTACCAGTTTCATAGATCCGAGACACATTAAAATCAGATATTTTGTGTCTTGCATGGTTCGTACTTACCAATTGTGTATTGTGGAACATAGTTCAAGGTGCCAATATGCTTTTTACACGAAAACAAACACTTTTTCTACTAATTTATCTAAGTGCTACTGAACGCACGTAACGGTGCTATATCGCTTACTTTCTGAATGATATTGCTTCTTTTGTTTTCGAATATCAGTGTTTTCCAACCTTCACCGAAAAATACCTACTATTGTGTTCGTCACGTGTGCAAATTGTACATTATGCACTGGTAGCTGAGGGACAGACCCACGAACCATTCCGATAAGGTTAGGTTTGGTTAGGTTAGGCAAGAATAGTTAAAAAAAGGGTGGGTTGGAAACACTGACATGATTTCCCGGTCAAATAGATACCACGATGAAAGAAAATACCTCTACTAACGTTGGAAACCTTAGAGAAACTCATTTCAATAAGTAGTTTCTTCTGTAAAAATGAAGAAATGTGTCTCCGATGTATGAAACTGTTACCATAATAAAAAAAAAATGGTGAAAATAACTTGTTCTGCTAGTCTCAACACCTCATGAACACACATTTTTTTTTTTATTTTGAGAATAATTACTGAAAATCATGGTTCCCATTGTGTGATTTTTTTTATTTTTTAGAAGCTATACAAGAGAATGAAAAGGTGCTTTCAGTACTGCAAACAACTGTGGGAATAACTTTGCAGTTCGGAGAAACCTTTCTGTGGGAAAAAAAACAACACTTCAGAGTGTGATCATTTCCACAATTTATCTATTTTGATGAACATTTTTGTGTTCAGTAACATGCATGTATCATGATACACGCAGTACAGTAGTTACTGATATAACAGATAATCAAGTCCAGTGAGATGTATGAAAGTAAGTAGTCTCTGATGCACACTGTTTATGCTGTACTTCATTAAATACTAGTTGCTCATGTTATAAAACTATTCGTAATAACTACAGAAAGGAGGTATGGAGTAGCAAGGTCCAATATGAATTTTTCATTCTTGTAATGGTGCTCGTATGTCCTTAGGAAAATGCAGCCAAAGTTGATAATTAAGTCATGCATTTCTTAAAGTGAGTACATTAAGTACATTATTTTTGTTTGTTTGCCATAGCGTCGGTCAACTTTATTTTTTCAAAGTGTACTCTCATTTATGTGGTGAGCATTCTAGCATGTTGGCTACTGAAATGTTAGTGTCACCAGGGAAACTATGTTACCCATTGGGCAATTCCCAGTACATAGTATTTGAAGATGAAAATGCAAGAAAATGAATCCTACTGTACGGCACTGTAGAGCATTTATTTAATTTCTAGGAATTATCCACCTGTGTGCGTGTTTTATGCACACATCAAGATAGAAGAGATACAAATGCAAAGTCCGGTATGGGACTTGGACGTGGGAAGTGTAATAAATATGGCACTTCTCTGTTTAAGTCTCGTATCAGCTAGCACAAAGTTCATCGTGGAGGGAAATAAATCAACATTTCTTCATTCATGTTCAGCTATTTAGTAAATGATGAGTATTTGGTTTTTAAATAAGCTGTTTTATGTGAGAGATATTGTAGATATCATTTTATATATATATATATGTGTGTGTAGTTATTATTTTTGTTAATATTTTCTGTTTTTTTAAAGTAGAAATATTAATTTTCAATATTAGGGGTTTTCATTCTTTCAATTGCGTTAAATGCTGAAAGAAGTCTTCAAGGAACAACTATTAATTTTCCAAAGTATATTTTCATACTTTTCTTTCAGTGTAAAAAGCATATATGTATAGTAGGTGCTGCTGCACTTGCTACAATAAGGTATGAAATTTCACTTCAACTTAATGGTCAGTGTCATGACATGTGTTAAAAGGCTGAACCTTTTCGTAGCATTCAACCTAGTACTTTTTATTTATTTGATTTTTGAGAAAACTTCCGAGCATTCTCTTGGTAATTATTATATTGTTTCTGTGCAGACTAACCTATTTCTAATCAGTGCCATAAGCATGGGCGTCCACAGGATTTTTTGCAGGGAGGGGCAAGTAAGGCAATTTTTTTTTCCAGGGGGCAAAGGAGTCATATTTTCCCTCATAATAGTGATGTCCCTTCAAAAAACACTGCTTCAGTCTGAAATTATCATGTTCTTCAACGCCCTTATAATAATTAACATAAATTACTGACTGAAATGAAATTATGTGTGAAATATATACCTTTTGTCAGACATTCATTATCCAGGGGGGAGGGCGTGCCCCTCCCCCCTTTTGGACGTCCATAGCCATAAGGTATGTGAACTGATCCCTGACAGTATTGAAATTTTTATTATCGAATGGAGCGTAGTTGCTGTAGGCAGTTATTATTTTTCGTTTTAATATGTGGTAAACAAAATGTTTTATTGATCGGTGTAATATCTTGCAATACAATCCTGTATAGCGGAAGGATCAGTCAGCATTTTTTTTTTTTTTTTTTTTTTTTTTTTTTTTTTTTTTTTTTTTTTTTTTTTGCAAATATGGATTAGCATGACATACATCGTTCTGAATTATTGTATCCTTATTTCATTCCATTTCCCCACACAAGAAAAAAAAGTCACCTATTTTAAGACTGTCATTTTCGTATGATGAAGAATGTTTTTAAAAATGCCTTTAGAGGAAATTATATATTTCCGCTTAAAGTAAGAGTGCAATTTCAGGAAGTTTTGGTAATAGTACGTTTTCCATATAATTTTCGTATACTTTTATTTTTGTGATAGAAATCAATTTTAATGCGAAAAGTTTGTACTTAAACGAAAGCATTGCATATAATTAATTTCCGCCACTTCTAACTACGTTTAGTCAATTTGCGCGTATAATTTATTATACGCGCAAATCGGCTGAACGCGGTTAGAAAGTATCGGAACGCGAATGGTACGGAACACGATAGTGTTTTGTCGTTTCGAGCAATCCGCGAGTCCTTGCGCATAGCGTTCGTCTTCTGAATTTTTTCCCCGACGGTGCTGCCGTCGGTGGTCGCGAGGAAACGACCTTCCAGTGCCGCCATACTGTCAACCATTTTTAACCCGTAGCTGTAACATCTTGTAGTAGTATGTCTATGGTACAACATGACAAAATAGAAAAAAAGAAAACATGATCTTCATCACAGGTTACTTGCCATGCCGCGATAGCGCATTCGGCGAGCCAGACAACTGCAAGTTGCATCTGAGAGGCAAAAAAAAAAAAAAAGAAGGTAAAGTGCTCCCCTGTGCTTAGCACCACGCCATGAAGGCGTATAGGGGGTGTGTGGGTAACGTCCCCATATCTCAGAGGCAAATCTCCGAATCAGGGGGGTGCTATTCCGGCTTCCCGCGCTGCGGCGGCACGTGAAGGTCTTCTGCTAGAGTGACGTCAAAAAGGGGACCCCTCAGCTGCGGGCCGCTTAATAACATGTAAAATCATACAACTTTATCGCCTCATAGAGGCGATTATAACTCTTGGGAAGCAATGTTTATAACATGTACTTCTTCTTCACTGCTTTCCCGTACCTTCTCAAGTTAACTGAGGATGGCAAACGAACAAATTCATGCTGAATTCAGCAAAAAGGGAAGCGATGTATTTGGTTCTTCAACACTATTTGTCTACACTTCCACACGCAGCAATAAAGTTGGTTGGTTGGTTGGTTGATTGGTTGATTTGGTGTTTTAAGTCCACTTTATGCACAGTAAGGCTAATCGGGACTGGACCTACAGGTTAAAGTGGAATCCGAACCACTATGTACCTTCACCGGGTATTGACCCCGGGACCCCTTGATTACGAGACACAGCAATGAAGTTAAATGATTATTAGATGAGAGTCTCATCTTGAGACGAGCACCCGAAATCGTAAAGTGAAACAATTTTAAATGCCTGTGTGTGCTGGAGGGGGGGGGGGGGGTGGGAGTAGAGTCTCGTGCGCATATTTTCATGCAAATAGTTTACAAACTTAATTAATTACAGCATGGACATAACTGCAACAGGATCGAGAGGCTAAGATTGAACAGAAAGGATTAAGCAAATCCCTCTATATGTATATAACCGGTCTCCATGATAGCATAACGCTTTAGGAAGCCAGAGGCCCCAGTTTGAACAATAGTAAGGCATATAGCAATGTTTGTCTCATTCTCCACTCATTAGTTCATCATTTCATCCTCAAAGTAGCGATCAACCCAGTAGAAATTCGTCTTTAAATGAACGACACATACACACATATTGATTTGTTATTATTTCGTTTTTCTGCTACTTCTGGCTAATCGCGAAGATGAGGATGAATGCTGATAAGATGAGGCGGATGAAGGGACAATCATAAACATGCAAGGACAACACAATACGAGCCCCACCAAGGATTATAATGGCCACGAGCCCAGACGCCAGAGCCTCGCTAGTCACTAGTATGTAAAATACAGTCCAGGGTGTACTACGTGGATATTAATACAATTGGGCACTCAAGATATATATATATATATATATATATATATATATATATATATATATATATATATATATATTGTGTGTGTGTGTAACGACCCTATATTTAGGCTTTTTTGCAGTCTTTGGGTCCTGTCGAGTTGCATCCACGGGAAGCTCCAAAATGTCGGTGTTGTGTGTGTGTGAGTAAAACTATTAGTATTATTATGAAGTTACAGTTACGCAATAAAAAACTTCTAAGCCGTATGAATGCAAATATTGCCATCAGTTTCAATAATACGAATGTCTATAACAGTATCCTCCTTATTTAATTTTTATTTAACACGTAGTGTTTTTTTTTTTTGATACGGAAGAAACATGCATCAAATTATGTCAATATATTGTACATATATTCAGGTAGTGTTGTATTTTAAAAATTTCCAGCAGTAGAATTTCAGCAACTTCTTTGCAGGGGCGACTTATTGTTCACAAGAATTAATTGAAGTTACTGCTGCATAACATAATAAGTACGAGTATATTGCAAAATCATAGAGAAAATGCAGTGGGCGGGGGATGTCTATGCAATTTATCCTAGTGGGGGAATTTTCTTTAAGAGGATTTTCTTAACTAGAGAGATAGCATTCCAAAACCTTTCCCTCTTTGAGCACTGCTGCCTCTCCTGTAAAAAAAATCTTGCGGGCGTCCTTGTCAAATTGCGTCATTACGAGGCAAATATTTTTTTCTTATTTTTGGGTTGCTTTCCTGTAACTTTTACCTAATTGGAAGGCGAGGATGAGTAATAAATAGATGAAATAGATGGACACCCGCAAAGGGACACAATGTCCAGGCGGAACTCGAGCCTTAAACCTTCGCTGGGTAGCGGGATCGTTACTGAACCAATTAACGTTCTCATCTATTTCTATTTTGAGGGCTTCCCGGATGGTGTAGTGGTGACGTCATCGACTTATAATCGAGGGATCCCGGGTTCGGTACCCGGTGGAGGCACGTAGTGGTTCGGATCCCACTTTAAACTGTAGGTACAGTCCCAATTAGCCTCAATGTGCATAAACTGGACTTAAAACGCCAATTCAATCAATCTGTCTTATTATTTCACGTCGCTTTTTGACATATAGAGCAAACTAGGGCAATGAAATGAAAATGAAAGATGAAATAGATAAGACACACAATGATACACACCCATGCCTCAACCAGGGTTCGCTTCTGAGTTCATAGAGCGTTACGCTAGCGATTTCTCCAGGTAAGGGATATACGATAGACGATTTACGTACACCGAGGGGGTTCATACCTGCAGTTAGGAACATTCAAATGGAAAGTAATTGCTTCCAGTTTCCGAAAGCGACATGGCTTTCATTGTTCGGTATAAGCCAACTTCGAGGCACAGATTTCTCCCAGATGTCAGAAAAATCTGCAGGTCTAGTAGTAGCCATCAGGTATTTATTTACAGACGTGCTTGTGCTGTTTGTCTTGAATACGAGTATTAAAGCGAGTAATTTTAGGTCGTATTACGTGTATTCGGTGTCTGTACCATGAATAAGCGTGCCAAAGCTAAACATTCTTGTGCTCCCCGATGGCGTAGTGGTGGCGTCATCGCCTTATAATCGAGGGATTCCGGGTTCGGTACCCGGTGGAGGCACGTAGTGGTTCGGATATGGAAAAAGTTATTCAATTTGAGATTGTGTTTGCATCCTTCCATGGGTCAACTGTTTCTAAGCAACATAAAGTTATGGACACTCTAAAGACAGTACTTCAGTCAAAATTTCCTGAAGTTAACGAAAAGATTATTTCCCTGTATGTCAGAACAAGAACTTTTATTAGAATTCGACATTTGAATAAACTAATGAAACTCCAGTCCATGGAAGCAAGTGCAGCGAGAAAAAGACGACAGTGGGTAGCATCGTCTTCAAAATCATAAGTCTCCAGGAAGGGTAAGTTGTAATGAATTTTTATTCTTACTGATATTTATTTCCGCCTCGGCCTCCACTGTATAGTGATTAACAAATCATATTTCTAAACCAAGACAGAGGCCAGGCCTATTGTTCATGTATTTGTTATTTGACGTCGCTTTTTTACCACTTTTGGTTAATCGCGGCGATGAGTGTTGATCACATAAAATTGATGAAAGGGCAGGCACAAAGAACATCAATGCCCACGACGTGACTCCAAGTCGGGAACTTCAGTGATGGGATTCAAAGTCGAACACGCGGTTGACCAGATTCGCCATCGAGCTGGCACGAGTTTCTTTGAATTTATTAAGGGATTACGCTTTCCCACGACATTGCATTTTATCCATTTATTATTTATTTATTAATTTCTAAAAAAACATATTTTGATGTTACGGTATTTTAAACACAAATCATTTTAGGTAGAATATTTCTGCAATTTTACCATAGTGTAAACTTTAATGTAGCGAAAGCATGTGTGCATCACTATAGTTAAAGATTTTCACATCTACAAAAAAAAGATATCCAAAACCCATATCCACCTCACTCAAGGATTATGTTAATTCAATTCAAATTGTACGCGGGTTCAGTGCCATGAATCTAACCTTTACTCAACAGAATGAGATTGGTTCATAGAATGTATCGCCGAAAATCAATTTCGCTGATATCCCGTTGTCGCTGTTCTATTTTCATTAGATACGAGCTCCAATTACCATTTTAATCCTTCGTTTTAAAAGTTATTCAAACACAAAAAAAATATCGGGGGTCATTTTAAAGTTTTTTTTACTTCATTACTGTCTTCATTTGATGTTTTTATTTTCTAAGAATTTCGGCGGGCTGCAGCCCCTTAAGCCCCCCCTGCGTACACCAGTGCTTGCCACACTCATCTAGCCTACGCTCCCAACAAATTTATCACTTCATCATTCATTTTTATTGTTG
Organism: Lepisma saccharinum; assembly: GCF_977018435.1. Lineage (NCBI taxonomy): Eukaryota > Metazoa > Arthropoda > Insecta > Zygentoma > Lepismatidae > Lepisma > Lepisma saccharinum. Next base: position 24,798,774 of record NC_139249.1, on the reverse strand, counting down.
CGGTTACCCTAAATACGTAGAAAAGCGACGTCATATAACAACAGCGACAGCGACATCCTATGTATACTAGATATATAAATTATAATGAACAAATTATTAATAACAAACATCTGTGAAAATTTGAAGGTATGAAGGATAATAAGTATTGGTGTGGTAGCGAAATATTTAATACGTAAAATTGTATTTATTTACCCATACGCAACTTCAGATTTCAATGTAGGGGCGATATAAGAGGATAGTCGTGATTACTTTTTGTTTGATTTGTATAACGACATTTATTGTAATTGCGTGCTGTAAACTTCTTCATATTATTGCCTAGTTCTTATTCCTTGCGTTTTGCTTATTATTCTGCTGCAAATGGTTAATAGAACCAAGATATGGACAATTAAAAATGAAAACATTTCCCGTAAGATTCCATTGCTACGCGAGCCTCGCCACTTGACAGATCCCCTTGGTCACGTCAGAGCTCGTTGCGGCTTCTGGCCAATGGTAGAGCTCCGTGTCTCGGAATGCTCTTCCTAAAATACTTCTATATTCCTTGTCTCCGATATAGGGTTGCCAGACGTCCCGTATAGGTGGGTTTCATGTGACGTCAGGATTCGCACCGCCGCCATGTTTGCGGCAAAGCTGTTTGTCGTCTGCAAGGAAATACTCACCACACTCGTTACACCTGCGCCAAGTGCACGTTTGTTGTTAGTACTGTGTAAAATGTCGGTAACATTGCATGAAAATGCAACGAAAAGGCCAACTCTAGTTCGCCTGTGATTATTTACTTGAACCAGCTACATGGAATCAGTTTGTATTTATTAGTGATTCGGATTCTGCTTGAAATATTTACATCCAAGTAAGTAACCTATGTTTCACGCTCGGGGGGGGGGGGGGGGAGAAAGTGGTCATCGACGACCTTGAGTACAGAATAACTGAAAATTTCAAGATTCAGACATTTTCTTCTATGTTTCCTTTTAACGTCTGTTCAAGCGCAGTAATTTGAAACGTTGAGTTGTTCAAAACAGTAATGGACATTTTCACTCAATTTTTTTTACAACAATTTTAAAAACTACATCCTGGAAAAATGACCCCTGCAAGTTCTCTCGTTTCTCTGCGTCCAGTTTAAGGCAGAAATGAGACTTCCAAAGTTGCGAGGCTAGCGTTGCGCTGAAAACACGCCGCCGCCATGTTAATACGTCACGCCTTAGAGAGAGCTCGTTTGTCGTCTGCTTCGAGCGTCCAGTTTACTGCGGGTAGCCCGCGGTGAGCGAACATGTGCAGCAGTTTTACAAATCTGTACAGATTTAAATAATGGAAGAAGGAGCGATAGTGGAAAGGAAAGCTATGCTTTGTAATGATCATTCTTCCATGAAATATCCCTGCTGCTCACGTGCAAGATAAATGAAAGGGTTCTGCTGCGTGCGTGTTCTCAGGTCATGCGAAAAATATTGCTTGTAAAATTGGTTGCTGACCAAACTTTCAAAAATATATATATTTTAAACTTACATTTATCGAAATTTGCTGCAACCTATGTAGTGCAAAATAAGAATTTTCACATTCTTCACTTTATTTATAAAGCCTATTTTACTTTATTTTCCATAAAGCAATTTCAGTTTGTGTTTCATTTCTGTTGCGCAAGTTATGATCAAATATTCTTGGGCAATTAAGAGAAAATACACTGAGATGATTACATCAGTTGCACAGTACATATCAATACTTAATTTATGTGTAATTATTACAAGGAAATAATGTGTATAACAAAGGGCGTATTTAAGGGGGATTCAACGGGTCCACCCCCATTGGTTCAGTAAAATTGCCAGAGTTACCTCTTCATCCGCTTGTTCATAAAAATTTCTTCGGACTTATTTTATTCTCTTAAATTAGAGACGTAAGACGGGATACGGATGGGAAGGAAATTACGTAATTCCACACACCAGATGGAGAACTGCAGATCAAATGTCTGCAATTTCCTGATAGTTTCGGAATTTCTGCGATAAGAAACTGCATTGAGACTGTCAAATCAGTTATTTTTTCCCCCTCGAGTCATCTTAAAGATATTTGGTTTTTAAAAACGCAGTGACACAAGATGAACAGAAAAGTATCAATACTAGCGTGACTTCGTGACTACATACACACAACTTTGTCGGGTCCAGCACCCCCTGCTCCCCAACAATCTTCCGGCCAGCAGTGTCCTGGATTTTCACTTACGAAATAAAGCAACCCTAATCATACCAAAAGTTGATCCATCCGTACCCCCCCCCCCACGTGAACTATATATACGCCCATGTGCATAACAATATCCCATACTGAAATGGTACGATATATTTTGAATTTTGTACTGCGAAAAAAGCCGCCTCATCTCGTTACCCCGAACGCATTAATTGGCTGGTTCACAACTTCACCACAAAGGATCCTATCGAGACGAGACATGGCAGCCTTGGTCTCGTTTTCGTTGAGAGTTGTAAATGTCTGTCTTGTGTTTATTTGTAAATGTCTCATTGACAGTCTCGTCTCGATTTATAAACATCCGTCTCGGTTTGGGTGGGCAATTCTCGTTCTAGTCTCAAGTCTCGAAAAATATACTCGTTGAATTAACAACATATGCAAAGGCTTATCATTATAAATACAAAAAAAACCTTTCTTAATATATATATATTTTTTTGACTCCTCGTTTTAACGGTACGAGCCCTCGAAAACTGAATATTATCCTGCTTATATATGCAAACCAAACCGCAGATTCAGAATTTCCAGGAATGAACTGGCGTTGTAATTATTATACACAAAATTCATGATGTATCTGAGGAAGTCGCATGTCCAGGTTTGACTCTCGACCTGGACATGACTGTTCCCTTGTGAGTGACATTTCATTGAACTGGAAATTGTTACATGGGAGGATGTTTGCTCGAGACTTTGGGGACACCTAGGGAGATGTTAGTGTTGCTCACGAGACGAGACATTTTCCGTCTCGTCTCATAAAAGGAGATGGGACAAGAACTAGTGAATGTTTTCGAAATGAGATGGGACAGAAGAAAAAGTTCGTCTCGTATCATGGCAGTTTGGGTGATACTTAGATTGTGCTTGTTGTTGGTGGTGGTAGTGTGTGTGTTGGGGGGGTGGGGGGAGTGTCCTCCTGCACCCCGACTTCGAATACTGCTTGTAGTCATTCATCTTCATTGTAGCGATTAGCCAAAAGTGGGAAGAAATGTGATGTTAGAGAAGATACATACTAAATAACCATGCGTTCTCATCGTTGCGGTTAAACAAAGTGACGGAAAAGTAGGCTAAATACAAAAATTTGCAATGTATATATATTAACTGAAGAAAACTAATTTGCTGAAGGAAATTTAAAAACTCCCCGTACCTTTTTATACCGTATCACCTCTTATATTGCAGAAATTGGCGTGTAAACTAGAGTGTTCTAAACGTATTATCTTAAAATTTGCGAAGAAAATATTATGACGAAAATAATTGTAATTCCAGAAAAGGCATTCCTATAACATTAAGTTCTTGCCAGTCAGAAGCAACCTATGTATTCGCAATGAACAAGGCTGTTCACGTGTTCAACCATTGCCTGTTACAAGTTTTGCTTTGTCACCCTAATGGGAAAACCCTCTACCGAGTGGCTGAATTATAGTAAATACTGCTATACTGCTAGGGCATAATTCATCTCCAAGAAATGGAGCACATATTTTTGCACTGGAAGTTACAAGATACTTGTTTTACACAGTAACAAGTGACCTTGCTGTCGCTTCCGCGGCTCATGCTAAGTTGACGGGACGAGCAGAAGACATGCCTGCACGCATTTCTAAGTGATGACGTCAGAGGACCTCCTGTCTGTGGAGAGAACGTTTTCAAATCCGTGACGTAGGAGGTGAATTTCAGCGGTGTTTGAAGGCGTGTTTCTCGAGAACCAAAACAAATATCGCCGAGATATTTTGCTCATCTCATGTTTGTGTCATTATCTGTAAAATAAATGGATTTAAAACGTTTTTCATGTCAAAGTGGAAATGTCCATTTCACTCCTTGCTTTAACAATATGGGATATGCAGGCTTCAGTGACGGAGTGGTTAGCACAACGCACTACTATGCTAGGGGTCCCGGATTCAAATCTCGGCCTGGGCATGACTGATCTTAACGACTAGAAAATATAGCAGAAAAGCGAAGTAAAATAAACCAAATAAATCAATCAATTTGAGATACTTTGATATATTATTAAAATGTTTTAACCAGGGTTGGTTAAACGTTTAAAACATACGGCTTTGTTTTATTTACAAATGTTTTAAACGTTTAAAACAATGTGTTTTAAACATGTTTTCTTTAGAAGTGTTTAAAACACATTTTGGTACTTGATATTTTATAATCTGTGATATTTTTTTTGTTTTTTTTGTCTTTTCATTGAATCTGTGTCAATTAATCCGTGCTTTACGGGTCTCACTTATCGCATAACACTTGAGCAACCTTATGTTCTGACGTCACGGGAGAAAGCTTTTTAATTTTAGGCAAAATGCCTACGTTGTTAGGTTAGGCATGCTAGCTATGTATGCACAAGGTAGCAAAACTGTTGTGCGACAAGAAAGACCCGTGCTTTACTGTAGAAATCGAAGTTTCTCAGTTCTTTGTTTCCTACCGTCCTGTAAGTTTGAGACTGGTGGAAGCTGGAAACTAATATCTGAATACACAATGCATGATTTTGATCATGACGTGAATTTTATTTCTCTTGCGATACGATTCATTGGTTTGCATAACTGAATGAAGCGCAGATGCTTACTTTTGGTAACATAATTTTGTACTTGGAAAGATAAATTGATCTGGAGTATCTATTATGGCACTGCAGGTTGTTTTCTGCTATATAAACTGTTCAGGCAGCAGGAAATATTTCACTCTGATTTTTCCAGGACGAGGATAGTAATTCTATAATATTTAGTTTCTTGAAATTTAGATGAATATGAATCCTAACCAAGTTCAGCAGTGACGGAAAAAGGGGGCTATTATCCCCAACCTTTCTACCTGCAGTAGAGATGTGCGGGATCCCGAAAAGTCGGGACCGAGATCGGGAAAAAAAATTCCCGTCGCGATTGCGACTTCGGGAAATGATTTTTCGGGATCCCAAGCAGTCGGGAAATACCGAATGGTCATTTTGAAAAGTCGTCAATTCTCGATGTTTTCTGCATTGTAAATGTCTGGAACTTATCGAAAATTGTTAGTTTTTGTACCAGAAGTGCAAAAACAAGCACTTAAGATGGAAATTACGTGTAGAATTCGAGATTTCAAGAGCTTTAGGAAATTCGAACATATTCCGTCCCGAAAATTTCCCGACTTCGTCGGGAAATTGATAATTTTCCCCGTCCCGAATGTCGGGATTTAAAGAATTTCCCGTCCCGACCCAAAAAATTCTGTCCCGCATTCTCCTATCCTGCAGTATAATATACCTGATCTCCAAAGGTAAATAAACTGTCCTTGCCGCCTGTACTCATAAAAATGAGTATTTTTTCTTTAACGACTTTAACTATAATTTACTGGGAAAAGGTTGACTTTCATTTGTTTAAAACATGTTAACATGTTTTTTTAACTCATGTTTAAAACTATGTTTAAACAAAAAAAATGTTTTAAACAAAAAAAAACAGTTTGTTTTGTTCTTTTTTTTTTAAAAAAAACTCAAATTTTGCCAACCCTGTTCCTGTGTATAGAAATTTGTTCAGTGGCTGAAAATGTATATTGAATTAAAAAAGAAACATATCGTGATGAATACCCGTGGGTCACGTTTAAAACACCTGGCTATGTTTTTTTACAGGTGTTTAAAATATTTTTAAAATTCAATACTACATGGATGAAACCGTTTTATACTTCACTTAACACACTGCAAAATGTGCACATTGTTGTTAATGTCAATATTTAGTTGAATTGACGATAAAATGTAGGTAGTGTCTGCTGCCATGTTATTTTTTTGCTGTAACCGAAACGAGACATGCGCGTGGTAGCAGACTCGGTCTTTGTTTTATCGTGATTTCATCATGCTATGTATGCAATTACGTCTCTAACACCTACTGTAAAGTTTTAGCGATTACTTACACAAAAATGTTTTAAGATTAGGTCCCTTGGCATTCTACTGATAATAAACCTAAATGCTCTCGTAGTTAGATTAGGTTCTGTTAGAATTAAAATAATATCGCTAAATGCTTTCTAAAAAAAAGGTTCTAAATTACCTGTACATTCATTCCCACTAGTCATAAACTTGCATTTTTCTCGTCTTCATCTGTTCTTAAGATTTGTAACATAATCTTAGCAGACGAATTACGTGGCAGGAGCAAATTTGACGCTTATTCTTACTCCTGACACGCGCGTGGCAGCAGACTCGGCCTAAAATGCATTAAAAAAACAAGAGAAGAAACAATAGCTACCACGTGGACTCAGTGGGCCCTGGCAACTGTGAATTAGTTGAAGCTTCTAGAACAGCCTACATGAGAAATTTAAGACTAACACAAATGTGTATTTTAAGAAGTTAGTGAAGCGTTTACTTCATAATAGGAACACAGTCCATCTTTAGATGATTAAGAGATTCCTTATTAATCATTATTCTTAGAAAATAAGTCTTCTTGGCATTATGTTTTAAACGTTTTATTTGTTTAAAACATGTTTTTTCGGTTCTTGTTTAAAACACTGTTTAAAACATTAAAAACATGTTTTAAAAAAATTTTTGTTTTGTTTCTTTTTTTAAAAAACACAAATTTTGCCAACCCTGGTACTAACAAACGTACAGTTGGCGCAGGTGTAACGAACGCTACGTGATGGATATTTCCTTGCAGACATAAGAGAAAATGAATTAACATAGTGATGGACAATTTGCCTGATAACATTTGAGCTTCACCTATAGTGACTGTATTCTCACACAAATTAAAGAAAACCAGGTTAGTGTATGCTATACCAGTTACTTTATTTATTCTTGGTAAAATTCAATGTACAGAAAAGATAAATGATTTAAGGACAAGCTGTAACTACTCACTCTCTTTCTAGCCATAGGCTGAAAATATTTCTTACCATCTTTATTAACCCTATATACATAACGAATACATCATGTGGAACCTTTCTTCCTTGCAAGCCTGTTTTGGCATGCAAGGATTTATCAACAGCTGGATGTCAAATAACGTCTTAACATGCAAATAACACAGCACTTCATTTGTTAACACTTGTATAGTGAAGACAAAGGTTAACAATAAGAATAGTTGACGCTCAAAAAGTAAATTTGTATATAATTTTATTTTCTATAAAGATTTGTCAATAAAATAGAGGGAAAAATGATATGTTTATGTATATTTTGATATGTGTTTGTATCCCTTAGAACCTTAGTGATATGTATTGATTGGCGATTTGATGGCCAAGTTTGGACTATGTGGCTCTAATTTTTTAATGTTCTTTAAATGCTATGACAGTCCCAATCTGTGCTGGAACTGGAATAAGTGGTCTAAAGCGCCATCTTGGAAAGAGATTTTCAAGTCGTAATAGAACTATCGGGGGAGGAAACGACTTTACAACATCAATGATATGTTACAACGGAAACAACGACAAAGACGCGGTGTGCTTAGCTTATGCTCTTAAGGGCACAAGTTTCTTTTATATGTAAGAGTTGTGTGTACTTGTTGTACTCATGCTACATGGTACTTCGTCTTTCACCCATATAAAGAGTGGTTGGATGACAAACCACCCAGTCACAGTTTCTCTCCTAAAGCAAATCCATCCTTCCTTTTCCATGCAGCCATTTTTTTCCTCATGTAAGTGTGGTGTTTCGCTGCATTGCAAAGAAAGGAGCAGGAAAACGCTCCGTATTTCTTTTTCTTGGAAAAACAAATGAAACATCAGAGGAGACGTACACTAAAAAGTTGTGACATTATGGAATATACGAGGAAAACACATACAAACAACACGCACACAACACTTGCCTCAGCCAGCAGGGTATTTTTAAAATTTATTTTTAGCAGCAAGATTAATTCCTGCTTTTCTCTCATATTTTTGTTGAAAAATCATGTTAAACTATTTTAAGTACTGTTTGTTTCTTCCTTGAAAAAACTTGTTTGAACATCATTATACTTCCTCAGCACGTTGCTCACCAAAAAACACGGGGTTCGTTGAGATTACAGGTGAGGTGTGGAATAATCGTTACAGGTAAGAAGGTGGGTTGTGAAGGTTGAAAAAAGAGTCACATGTCGCATTTCTTGTTTCTGAGATGGGCGACAGCAGCAGCATTCTGATTGGCTTATTTCCTCAGGTGGTTGAAGGCTGCTGCTTTGGCTGTGATCCTCTTCTCGCCTGCGGTGTGTTCCACATCCTCCTTCACTTGATCTGCGGCCACTGGACCAATGCAGATGAGAGGGTCCTTGAAGTAGGAGCACACCTGCAAAATACAATGGACTTATTTTGTGTAATCAAACACCATGGATATACAGATCCTACCAAAAGTTTAAGGACACATGCATTTTTCATGAAGATGCTTCCTGTCCGCAAACTTTTGGTCTGAGGCATACGATTTTTTACAGGGAACTAGTTCTTGTGGCGAGGAACATTTGCTGACATTTTCATTAAAATATCACTCTTTGTTTGTTTTACATAATTGGAAAGAAAATAGCTATTTTTTATATTTGAGGAGATCTCTACAGTTCAATATGGGGATGACATTCATGATTTTTGTTATGGAGAAACACAGATACCTGTAGAAAATTTAAGATTGTAAAAGAGCAACATAATGTGTTTCCATTCAAAAATTTCCCCAGTTTTATAACGGGAAGTAGAACCACAGAAAGAGGCCATAAAACAAACAGGTGTTGACCTTGACTTGACATGAAACCCTTCAAGCCACAGAGATCGTTTATGTGTCACATTGTAGTGTGAATACCGTACTACAGAGTGCAGCACTGTATTGGATTAGGAACAACATTCTTCTCGCTGCATTTCTCACTCCGTTAGAGGGTTTTCTGGTGTCTGGTTGTGCAACGTTGTGGTTACGCAAAACATTGGGGAAAAAGTGTGAAGGAGGAAACCAAGTGACAGATAATGGGCATGCATAAGTGCAGTAAGTCTTATACAGAGATTGCAAGTCAGTTGGGTGTCAGTAAAATGTGTGTGGAACAAGCAGTGAAGAAATTCAAGACGACCGGTAGCGTTGCTGACTTGGCGCGGAGCGGTAGTGAAAGTATGGTGAAGAGGGTGAGATTGTGTTTGATAGCCCGAGGAGAACCAATATACTATTAGAAACATCCACAACATGGGTTTTGTGTGATACGATGCGATTACATTGTAATTGTATGTATGTGTGTGCCAAGTACAGAATTCACAAATTTCATAGGGTGTCCTTAAAGTTTCGGTAGGACCTGTAGAAAACTTGTACAGAGTGTCTAACAAAATAACAAACCTAATATTCTTGACATTTTCATGGCTTTCTTTTTTTCGCCCTTCTTAACCTTTATTTATTCGCCCCCTACTTAGGAAAAGTTGGGAATTAGCAATTAAGATAATAAATATTTATTCAATGAAAACCTTTACCAAAAGGCCAATGAAGATGAAAAATGAGCCTTGCCTTATCTAGTAATGCATACGGGACTGAATCTGACAGACTAGCAACGCTCTGGCTTCAGGACTTGCAGATAGTATAATCTTATGTGATGCTCGTTTGATTTGATTTATTTTACTTCGCTTTTTGTGCCATTTTTGGCTAATTTGCGAAGATGGAGATGAGTGATGACATGATGAAATTGATTAGTGGACACTCACAAACATACACTCCCAGGCCGGAATTCGAACCCGGGACCCCTAGCGTCGTAGCGCGATGTGCTAACCACTCCGCCACGGGGCCGGCTTATGTGACGCTCGTGTTGTCATCCCTATATACGTATTTGTGATTGTCCCTTCATCCATCTAATCTTACCACTACGATATTCATTCACATCTTTACGATTAGTCAAAAGGGACAGGAAAGTGAAGTAAAGAAACCTTAATCAATCAATCGGTTATCTTGATAGCAAAATTCTTGACCACAAGTATAATTTCTTGCCTTTTTATTGATTTCTTGACCAGCTTGTTGATTTCTTTACTTTTTCTTGACTTTCGTGACTTACTGGAGTGGAATACACCCTGTTGTATTGCTGTCATGTTAAATTTAACGTGATGTTAAGAGGGATCAAATATTTGAAACTTCTGTACGTATAGAAATGATTTTAGACAGTAATGTAGGCTAATTTACGAACAATTATCTTTTAACTTTTATTTATATTTTTATTTATTTGTTGATTTGCTTTATTTGACTTCGCTTTTGTGCCACTTTTGGCTAATTTGCGAAGCTGAGGATGAGTGATGATATGATGAAATTGATGAATGGACACTCACAAACAACCATTCCCAGACAGGGATATGAACCCGTAACCCCTGGCATCGTAGCGCGATGTGCTAAGCACTCCGCCACGGGGGCCGGCTTTTTTCTATTTAATTTCTAGCTTATGTACTGAGTGTATACAGTATTATAAGCCTCTTTTATGTAGCTAATCTTACACTGTAAAATAGTTCTTATGCATGCATGTTAAATACACGGTGTTGTATAAAGGTGTAAATCTGTTTACAACACTTAAATAAATATATTTCAATTCAATTGAATTCAATTAAGATAGGGGATACAGGTACATGTACGGAATCAATTTCTTCACCATATTTCCGAGTTGGAAAAAGTGCGTTCGTTACCAGGTGGTTCATTTCGTATTGTGATTTATCCTACTGTGTATGCAACCCAAATAACCTCTGAGCATTGCGGGCTTGCCTGAATGAAAGGTTCATTCCTCGTAGGAAACCTTGTTGGCAAGGACTTTCAGCGACATCCATCAGAAGTTACCTTAATTTAATGATAATCCAGTTTTAAATTCGGTTATAAAGATTAAAATTCGACTTATAATTTCAGCCTAGGTTGTGTTATTTTGCTGTGCTATTTTTTTATACAATATGGAGACCTTTGGAGTACAACGTCATCACAGTTCGCTTTGGATGTCTAAACACTACAGGTAAAAGTGATAACAGTGCTTCTCAGAAAAAATATATGCTGGCTCGAAACCAGATGCGCAACCGGCCGGCTACCTCTCGAGCTATGTCAAAGATACCAAACTTGCGTTCGAATGAGGACCTAGACCATACACGTCTGGAAGTGGAACCTCACTTAGTTAAAATGAATATGTGCTTTAGAGAAGGATAGAGAGTTTGACAACAGAACTTTTCATACACGCGTGTGTTTGGCCGTTCAACACCGGCATATTTTGACAGGATGTAGAGAACATTAAGACTTTTCTTAGTAAAGTTCTGCTCCTCAAGGTGTCGTTTCGGCGCTACGAGCCCCCGACAAACGTTATTTTCCATCCTGTATGTATGCAGCCATGTGAAACAAATTCCCGATTGCAACTGATAGTTATATTTTCTGTCGGAGAATGATTCAATTTCTAGCACGATACGAACAAACTGCGTAACCAAAAACAGGAAAGCAGGCCCCTGTGGCGGAGTGGTTAGCACATCGCGCTACGACGCCAGGGGTCCCGGGTTCGAATCCCGACCTGGGCATGGATGTTTGTGAGTGTCCATTCATCAATGTCATCATATCATCACTCATCCCCATCTTCGCAAATTAGCCGAAAGTGGCACAAAAAGCGAAGTAAAATAAAGCAAATCAATCAATCAATAAATAGAAAACCGCAAGGACTGCTCTCTCGAGTGAGAACACCTCTGGACAAAAATTACAAAGTTCTTCTTTAATGCAAAAACATAAATAAATAAATATTGAAAATAAATAAAAATAAAGTAAAGGTAACGTAAATTTCCCCGTGCCGTGTCATGAAGATACATTTAGGGAATGTGTGGGATAGGGATACACACATTATCTATCTCGGACATTTTGGAGGTGATGTGATCAGCACCACGCTCCGGCAGCCTTTAACCGCAAGGTACACATTGATTTGAGGCTGGGTGAACCCCAGAGCCGGTTTATGCGGGAACATGGCCGGAAAAGTTCCGACCTTAGATCAGTCCACTCCGGGAATCGAAACAGAGTCTCCCGCGTGGCAGTCAGACGCCCTTAAAAAAAAACAGTATAAGTAAATATGTATGGACGATGTTGCATGCATGATTGAAGGGTAAGGCCTAAATCCATACCGTACTATAATATTTTAATATGTTTTCTAATGTGACCAATAAGTGACAGTGGCAACCATGAATTTGTACCTCATACATACATGCATACAGGGTAGAGAATGCCGTTTTTCGAAGGATTGTAACACCCAAACGGGAGTTAACAAGCAAAACATTACTAAGAAAGTTGTTTGTCCTGACGTCCTCTACGCATTTGTGAAAATATGTCGACATTGTACGGTGACACCATTTATATATTTATACGAGGGTTACAACAAAAGTCATGGCAACCATTTTTTTCTACGATTATGAGGGTCAGGCAAGACATTTTAAAATACACAGTGGGGACCCCGTCACATGCAATGTATTGTGACGCCACTATACAGATCGCAAGCCCAACTGGCAGCTGACCTCCTATTTGCTACAGAGCTCTATCTGTCCACCAATCGTCTTCGGGTGTGTGTGCCTCGATGGGTGTCAACAACTTCAGTTGCGAAGTAAAAGCTGTAGGGGTAACATCGCTCTCCCGTTACAACGTTGCCAAGCGTACGTCTGTTTTTGTCAGTTGTTTTTATTGGCTTGTTTGCACAGTGTTTGGGTGTTTTTGTACTAATTTTCCGTGTTTGTGTACTATTCTTTAACTTTTATACACTAATAGCGCTGATCAACTCTCTCTCACTCTCTCTCCGGTTTTATAGTACGTTTGGCAACATGCTGTGTATCCGGTGGTCATTTGTTTCGTCCCACCAGGAACTTTCGGTGCCTTGTGACTCGAAAATACCCGATGTTAGTCGAATTGAATTAAACTAATCGCTGATTCGTTGTTTCCAAGCCGCCAGTTGGACTTGCGAGCCGTATAGATGGCAGTGGCTGCCAAGACATTGAGCTGACCGAAGTGGGAAGTCAGTGCGTGTTTAACAGCTGTGAGCATTTTCTTATGTGAAAATAGCAGTTCTCCGTGGAAGGAATGCGAGAGAATATCACACTAAGCTTGTGGAAGATTTAGGAAATGATGCTCTACCATACCGAACTTATGATCGATTTGCAATTACGGTCCTGATTGAAACCTCCCCAAGATTTTCCGCTCCAAGAAATGACACAGCTGTCTCTATCGAAACAACATTCTTCCCCACGGAGCCAGGAATGCAGTTAATTAACGAACCCGCACGAGTGTGGTGTTGCCCTGAAAATTCATCTTTCCCCAAATTCCATTCGGCTCCTGTCACGATAAGTTCATACACTGCGAATTGTCGAAATTTGGTGATGCAGGTGGCCAACAGAGAAGTGCCAGTAATCACAGCGTTACAGATATTAAAATGTAAAAGGCTTACAACCTCGGCTGGAACACGTCCCTTGCTTTTCCACATGGCTTCGATGACAACGCATCTTCTGTTTCCCTGAAGCAAGCCACCTGCACAGGCGTAAACAAACCAGCATCTAGGCACGTAGAAGGACCTGAGCTGACGTCGTAACTCCCAAAGTCGAGCCAGCCAGTCTACACTTCGGACATTTTCCGGACAACATAAGTGATACGGGAATTTGAACTCTAACTTCGCTTCGAGATCTGGACGAAATATGTCATCGCGCTCGTGACATTAAGCCACCCAGGAAAGCCATAACTGAATTCATACGTCAGAAGCTACAGCCCTCACAAGAAATTTATGGGAAGTTTAAATTAAATTAAAACAAATAGTTTCAACCACTTCAAGCGAGCAGTGTTCCTGGTGCGAAGTCCCGTGAAAACCCCGTCATCCCCCAGGGTGTAAACAAGCATCCACATGTGGGCGGGCCTACAGGAAAAGTACCAATAGGAAGGAAGGACGGTCCCCTGGTGCAGCAAGAGCAAGAAGTTTGGAGGGTGAAAAGACGTGTGCTCGGTGGACAGTTCTCGTGCATTGTTCAGACAGATTAGGAGGGAAAAGTTTTTCTTCTCGCCCACGAAAGACAGTAGATCGCCAGATAAATAGAAGCAAAGAGACTTGATATCCACCACTCTGACCGATTAGGAGGGAACAGTTTTACTTCATCGTACGAAGAAAGTTTAGTTCTACTGTGATAGAAGTTAATTTTCATCCACCGCTCTGAATAATTAGGAGGAAAAGGGTTTTCCTCAGGACTTTAGAGTTTTGTTGATAGTTGCGTGTGTTCTCTGTAGTGGACTTATATTCAAGTGTGCTTAACATGAACTTGATCTACAAATAGGAAGGTCGACAGGTAAAATAGATAGAAATGATTATTTCTATCGGTGTATAACGCTCCACGCGTGATCTTGGTACCGATTGTAGTCTGTGCACCGAACGGTCAACTGTTGGGCGGTGTGTATCCACAATGCGTTGTAAGTGTTAAAGTGGTAGCTAGATCAAATAGTAAAGGTAAAGGTAAAGTGTTCCCCTGTGCATAGCACCACGCCATGAATGCGTATAGGGGGTGTGGGGGTAACGCCCCACACTTTCTTGATCCGGTCGTGAGTGGGGGTGATGTGATCAGCATCACGCCCCTGACCGCCTTTACCGCCCAGGGTTTCCCCCAGATACCCATGTTATTCGACGCTGGGTGGGCGCCGGGGCCGCTTCCACCGTTAGAAAAGTTCCCGGATTTGAACCGGCCGGGGATCGAACCCAGGACCTTTAGCATGGTAGTCAGACGCGTTACCGACTGAGCCACCGCGGCTCAGTTTTTGCACGATCAAATAGTCGTGTTCTGATTTCTTCAACTTATAATTTATTAAATGTGAGCATTGAAATTACTACCGGCTTGTATCAGAAGACCAATGGTTAAGGAATTTAATCGTCCTTACCCCCTTGGCCGAACTGGTGGACCGTTCACCACTGAATGCATTCATACGTCTGGTTTTTGTGGTACTTATGTACCAGGTTTTTTTCAGTTCTTTTAATTAATGAACATCCATGCTTTTAAACAGATGTGAACCCATTTATATTATTCAGGAGCATTCGGGCGTGGAAGAGAAGCAACTGCCGACATGGAACGTTCAGGACGACCTGTGATTGCGCGTATTTTGTATTTCTCTCTATCCTGATACAGATCTCTTATGTTGTTCAAAATTCATACATTAAACGTTAGCATATATCGTGACCTCTCAATTGTATATTTTACAATATCTTGCCTGAGCCACATTATCGTGGAAAAAAAAGTACTTGCCATGACTTTTGCTGTAGTCCGTGTGATAATGGGGATAAATGGTGATATTTGTCACCCACAGAAAGTACTTTGTGAGCGCTCACCTTCCGTGGAGCCTGCCTGTGTCGTCTCTGGACTTGGCAGCAGAGGCCTTTTGTGATGTCACAGTCGCTGCTCATTGTGCAATCGTCACCTGCAAAGAAAAAACAGTCACATGAGCTCTAAAGCGAAACATAAAGAGGAGCAGCACACAAAAGTCTACCTGAACTTCACACACAATTTACGAAAACATTCAATATAAAGGCAAAATACAAATTGTACTGGTAATCTAATACTTTGGTGATGCAGATTTTAGCAAAACTTTTGAGTATTGTACTCACATTGTTCTACTGATTTACAGCAACATTTCATTAGTTTACTGGTAGATTTTACACTGAATCCGTATAATCAGTCTACTATAAGGTTAATTTTCCGTTAACTGAAGGTTATATTAAACCAGATTGCTGTTGGCTGTCTAGATACTTATTATAGATGAGCAGCCATATTTATGTGGTACGTAGTGTCGTGCAATTTACGACTACAATATAGCAAATTGTTTATAAAATTAGAGTAGATTGAAGGCATTTTCTACTAAGTCAGATATAAATATAAATATTAATCATGCAACTGTAATATTTCTGAAGAAGGGAATATCTGACATCAGGACATGTGCATTTGTGTACTCGATTTCGTGCGTTTGTTGTCAGTTTTTTTTATCTGCATAGCGCTACTCTGGTATCTAAATTTCCGTATTATTTTCAAGGATTAATGTATCGTCTAACGCCATTACGTCATCACAAGAAATGAAGGGAATGACCCAACCTGTACAGTGGGATGTACAAGTAATGTTCATTAATTTTTCTCTTGCATCTTACATGGTTTTGTTTTTAAGGACTAGATTCTTTACGTATGCTGATGCAGAGGCTGTGAGCCGTTTCTTTGGAATTTTTATTCAATTCCCGAAGCTCTCAGTGCATAAAACAAAAAGAATAAACATGGTGGTGGACAATTTGCTTAGTAATACTCATGCATCCCACTGTACTTCTAAAAATCTTGATTTTACGAAAGTATCTCCCATCGCGAAGAAACTCTCTTAGAATATTATTTATTAGGAAGATTTGAGTAGAAATCCCCTTACTCTATTCGTCGTGTGAAAAACATTCGCTGTGTATATTTCATAATAGACAATAGTCGCACCACGCCATTAAAACATGTAGAATAGTTGCAGTAGTGAAGATAATCCACAAAAATACTTAATGTTCTAGGGTGAAGATGGAAGAACTAATTTTTTACAATATCATAAAAATTGCCATCGTTGAAAGAAACAGTCAAATGGTCCAGCAGATCCTTAATTACAATGTACCTAATATTTAAGGTGCAAAATAAGTATTCTTTCATGAAAAAATTGCTGTTGGAATTGCGAGTAAAATGTATTCCTTCCCACCCCCATCCACATGCATTAAAAGAGAGACATTACAGGAAACGGGTTGTACAAATTTATCTCACGGCGTAGAACATTGCATTAGGGGAAAAATGCAAAACAAAAATATTGAAATTCAAATTATGAGTCTTCCCTTGTGTAGACGAGGAATGTCAAATTCACAATTTCTGGACATAGTTATCCAGAAGTGCCTTGTAAATGTGAAAGCAACGCAAGTTATGTATGCGAAGATCTTAGTTTCGAAGATTGCCTACAGGAAGCGAAAGGATGATAACCGACAGTAATTTGTTTTACTGAAGCATTTCGTGCAGCGTGACTTTAGATAAGTTCTCAAATTTGCATTTATTATCATGCCATACCGCAATCTGAGTATCATTCGACATGGCATGCGTAATCGCGCCAAAACCACCATCATCAACAATTTTTCCCATGTAATGTTTGTTTCGTTTCGTCTGCGTAACGAACTGCCACGTGCAAATTCTTTCTGTTGATGATGTTACAAGGGCCTCGTTTGTTCGCGTTAATTACAAAAAATTCCATCGTGGCTCTAGCTACTGGTCTGTTCAATCTTTTTCTGGTTAGCCAGTGGCCGTGGACGACAGTTTTCTTAAATTCAGAACTGTGGTCTTATCAAATGCTGAACATAACTGATTGGTCGCAAATGTATGAGTAAAATGTCATGAGTCATCAGACGCCTAATTGTGCTCCTTCGAAAATTTCGTTTAGCTATAATTTTCTCACTGAAAAGTGCATTTCCAGAAAAAAAAGACTTCCGCACGTTATTAATTTATAACATTTTCTGTATAAACTGATAATGTTAAGCATTTAAAAGTTTCTCAATGCAGAAAATCCTGTGTAAATATCTCTTACGGTTTTAATGTTACAGGTGATCAACTTTGGGTTGCGTAACTTTTTTAACACTCTGTATTTGATTTTGCTTTGTACAAATGCAAAAAAGGTGATGAAATACACGGCAACTATAGGAGAACTGCGTTTTATTTCTTTCCACCTCTGATAGTAGAAACTAATCACAAAAGTAGTTTTACTTTTCGTGGCTGATCATAATTGCAGCGAGCGTTCTAGTCTAATATACAGGTAAAGTTTCATATACTTGTATATATATATATCAAATATCAGTTCATTGGGACAATAAAATCGTACAAATATATGTGTAAAAATTAGTCCCGGTAGTTTCAGCCCATAATCATCTATTCATTTTCATATATTGCTATGCATTGATAAGATAGACTAAATTCAATTTTACATGGTTATGATGACTATTTTCTCTTTAGGTTCAATTTCACTGCGTATTTTACTTCACGAAGCATATTTGAAGGGCCGCTACCACAGACAAATTACAGTTACACGTGTACTAATGGGCTTCGAGCGTATACCGATCGTTTGCCTGTCCGAGCGTTATTCGCTCGAGCGAAGAAACTGTCGATTCAGTAAGGCCATCTAGCGTCATCCGTGCGAACTATACCATCGAGAAAAAAGGCCTCGAAGTAACACTAGTACATAATAACTTGTATATCCAATTTTCTGTAAATAGTTGATATTAATCTTAAATAACTTTATATTGTTCTAATGTTGTTTGTTTGTTGATCGTTTGTGGAGCGTGATTGGATCCAGTGTACCAGCTCGAAGCGACATATCTTTTCATAGAATCTGACGTATTCTCATGAAACGCGCCACTCGGCGTGCTCCGTGTAAAAAATAAACAACTCTAAGACCGCGAAGCACAAAGGGAAAACCACAGACGCGCTGTTGATGTATGTTCCCAGAAATTGAACTACTCCAGCGAATCCCTAGTTTGCCATATCCCTGACGTTTTGCGTCACCATGAAAACGGATGTTTTCCTTCATGCTCTGGGCGTACATCTTCCAATTTTCCCTATGCCCAACTTTTCCATTATAGAAATTCGTATCGTATTCCCACATTTCATTTTGCAAAGGTTTCCTGTATAATTTGAGAATCAAATTTCTTATTTCTCCTCTTTCAATACATTTCCATTTCCCTCCCACAGTCAACGAGCTACATCCGTTGAAATTGAATTTTTTATCCTACCTTTCCTTATCAAAGTTGTTTTTTCAGAAGTTTGTACTCGTTTCGAAAGTTAAGGAAATGTAATTTCCCCTCTTTTTGCGAAGGAAAACGATAACAATAAAACCTAGAAAAATGCATATTGCTTTTTCGCATATGTGAATAACAAATTTCCTTTCTGACAACAAAGACCTTGTGTGTCATCCCACAAAATCAAAACTTTTCTGAAATATTTAGTAATATGATTCCTGTTTATGACTTTCAGACAGGCATATTTGTGTTACCACGGAGGTTTTAATATTGCATCTCCCAATTTGATGGATATATGTGTGTAACAGTCATAAGCATGGTTCGCTTTTATCAATTCAAAACGTGGCATACGAGCCTAGAACAATTTGGTGAAGAGATTCAAGCCAGTGTTATTCTCTTGTTAACGTAATACAGGTAAGATAATGACAAACAACAGTCTTCTAGTTATATAGAAACTCTATGCTCTAAAATGAATAAGAACTCTACTTTTTCTTGTAGCAAAAAAGTTTGTTTTAAGCTAGCTTTGTGCCCAGATAGGTGAACCTTACTTTTATAAACTCAAGAATATATTCACATAAGAAGCCTGGCCTCCCGATGGCGCAGTGGTAGCGTCGCCGCCTTGTAATCAAGGGATCCCAGGTTCGATAGCCGGTGGAGGCACACATAGTGGTTCGGATCACACTTTAAACTGTAGGTCCAGTCCCGATTAGCCTTACTGTGCAGAAAGTGAACTTAAAACACTAAATCAATCAATCAATGACATGAGAAGCCACAGCATTCACTAGGCTACCACTCACAGTATGAGAAATCCCTCTTTATTGATTGTTAAATCAAATCAAATCAAATCAAAGTTTTGAGGAATTTATACAAGCATACAGCAATTCTTGCAAAGTAAAATATGTACATGCATAATACCGATTGTTTGTGTTAACTTCTTAAATTCGACTTAACATTCCTCTTCTTCTTATTATTATTTTTACTGACCCTATCAACTGAGAGTTGATTTTGGTCATCTTGTCTAAAGTGTTGGTTCACTATACATTTGTTATCCACAGGAAGGAAAAAAAATACTGTTTAATGTTCATTAAATCCTTAAGTTATTTAGGGATACAGGGAATGGAAAACCATTATTGTCTCGTTCTCTATCAAAATCTGGAGATTGTAGAAAGATATGTGTGGCATCTTGATTAATTTTCCCACATGTGCAGGCTTGTTTTGATGTTATGTGTAAGCGTGCTAGGTGATCATTAATGCGAATACGTATAATAAAGATTAAAACTGATCTTGGTAAATTATATGAATAGAACCAAGGCTTGATTTGTGAATTTTCTGCAAGCCATTTATATGTTTTACCTCTGGATTGAAATTGTACTATACACCACTGTCTCCATATATTTTTAAGTTTATTTTTAACTCTTGGGAGAAAGTCCGTATAAGGAAGCCTCGCAAGAGAGATAGAATCAGATGATCGGGCAGTTTTGGCATATATGTCCACACGTTCATTTCCAGTATTTACATCATGAGCCTTAACAACTTAACATTCTTACAACAATAAACATCGTGATTCCTATAGCAACAGAATTCTCAAGATGTACATATGCAGGCAAATCACTATTCTCTGACATCATCAGATATAGATTAAAATATTGAAGCATAGCAATCACGTACTAGGTTACAGAGATTACAAAATAACAAGCATAAATACTTGTCCAACGGGGAAAGGACGTGTCATAGGCTAATCGGGACCGTGCCTGCAGTTTTAAGTCGAATCAGAACTACCATGCAATGTGCTTCTATCGGGCATCCAAACCGCGGCCCTTTGATTACAAGCGACAACAATAGGGAAGGCGACTAAACTGTCTCTCTCCAGCGTTATAAAAAATTCCAATCGATACCGATTCTTGAAAATTGTAGCAATTAAAAATTGTTTATAATATTGACTAATATACGTATTAATGGTTGAGTCTTCCGCTTCACTTATAAGTTAAATTTAGCAAAGTTCTGCTTTGAAATACGGTGCGTTCAACGAAAAACTGGCCCCGAGCACAAATATGAGAAATGTTACAATGTAGTGACTGGTCTATATGCAACCCAAATGACAATCGTGCCTTTTGGGTTCCATAACTATCAGGAAACCTAAGGTCCACTCCACATGCCCTAACCTAACCTAACCAAACGTAACCTTAGGTTTCCTGACAGTTATGCAACCCAAAAGGCACCATTGTCATTTGGGTGCATATAGACCAGTCACTATAGTGTAACATTTCACATAATTGTGCTCGGGGCTGGTTTCAAAATGTACGCACGGGGACCGGTTTTTGGTTGAACCCACTGTATTAACAAATTACACCCGAATATAAAAATACCAGTTATGTAATCACAAAATAGTATTTGAAATAATATTGGTACAAAATCAATGACAATTTCGGATTTTGCATATCTTCCAGGATTACGAGACTCCGGAAAGGTGTTACGTGGCATTTTTTTTAGGACCCCGCGAGAGATGAACACGCCGGAAAGGTTTCGGTAAGCAAAATCCAACAGATATTTTCCTACACCGATACTACTAGTATTGGTCGATACCGGTACATAGGTTTCGGTATCGGCTCCGCCCTCATATATAGTGCTTAATTTCTGGCGGTACGCCTTACTGGCACCCTTTTTATAGGTGAGAACAAAAACTAATTTATATTAACGAAAGAAATGTGTGTGTGTATGTGTGTGTGTAAAGTGAAATGAGAACGAACACACCTACAGAGAGAAACATTCAATACTCCCATTTCTAAAACACCAAGTAAAATCCATTGTTCTAAACTGCACGCTCTGACCTATCTCTGAAGATGTAGCTTAAGATAATTACATGCTCAACGCGTTGAGCACGACGCTGTGTACATATATAAAAAAAAATCACACGAAACTCCCAACGAGGCTAAAAGTCGCCGAGAGCAGATTTTCGGCGTCTCTACAAAAGCACCACAGAATTGTAGAGATTTGGTTGCCATGGCAACCAGTAATTAGCCAATTTTCCTCTCTTGTCTTCTGATTGGCTCAGGGCTATGTGAATGCTGCAGTGACGTCACAATGCACTGCGGCCAACATAAAATGAATATTGCAGACGTTGTTTTTTTTTCTTCCGCGTGGGTTTCGAGGAAGTGTAAAAACCCCTTGCTTCTATCCGTGGTGGGATGCAGCAAACTGTTGACACTGGGAAACCGTATATTTACACAGAGATTTAATTGTACTGGTACAGGTATTGGAAAACATATAGCCTAATTTCGAAGTTTTAATGTCGTATCAAGCGGGATGGAGAATGTAAACATTGCACCTCACACGATAGCGCTTTAGATATACAGTAATATATCCTGAACGGTAGGCAACACGCACATCGACTTGGCACATAAAAAAGTATCTACTTTATCTTCCGGCATGTTTAAAACAAAATTGATTACAAATACCATGCTTTAAAATCTTAAACACATGCCTATACTTTTTTATGTGTGTTTAAAACACATATTTAACCGAATAGTATTTGACATTAACAACGATGCAGGTTAAGAACGGAACAAACTGTTTAATTCAATGTAAATGATTGCATTCACAATATAATGTGATGTTTCGGAAAACGGAGTGGGCATTAAAGAGATAGAATGGAACCTGGCAACCGTGAAATGATCGGAATATTCAGGAATGGCCTACACAATAGACATTCAATTAACGTAAATAGGTCTTATTAGTGTTTACGGCATAATTAGAAACACAACCCTCATTTGACGATTTTAGGATTGCTTACCAACTACCCTTCTTAGAAAATATGTTTCTGAACACATGGTTCAAACGATTTTTTGGTTTAAAACTCTCATTACTTGCTTGAAACAACATTTAGGCTTAAATCGTAAAACACGTTTCATTTGTTTATTGAAAAAATACTGATCTTTACAGGCTACAAGAACTTCAAAATTCATGGAACTTTAAGAACGGATACGTAACAGTGAAATTGTGTGCTCATGTTTTTAAAAAGTCATCATAGAGAACAGTGGCGGGGATCGGGTGCCAAAACTGGATGCAAATACAGTTCACTTTCTCTTGGTAGACAAGGCTTAGCATTAAAAGGTCATAGTGTGAGGGTAAAACGTGGCGAAAAGTGGGGTGGCAACTGCTCCTCCACGCCCGCCTAATCGCCGCCACTGTTAGAGAAACAACAAACAGAGTTCGTTTACGGCATGATATATTCTGAACGGTGCAATCGAAGTACAATACGGATCAACTATATTTCTAGAATTTTCTGGATAAATGATCCAAAATTTTTTCTACTAAATTTTCGCTTATTTAGTGTAGAGATATGGTGATTAAAAGAACGAGAAAACCTCGTCAAGAGATTATTTATGCTTGTTTATTAACTGGAATTGTCCGACCGCCGAGCAATCTCAAGAATGTGCACGCATCGTTATTTTCTCAGAGCTTTGACTGAGAGGTAAATACGTAGTTCTAACTTGATCCAGCGTGTTCGAAAGGTGTAATAACCTTTCGAGGCAAAAGATTATAAAAGATAGCTCGCTCAAGGGATCGCACTCATATACTTTACGTCGAATTGAACTTTAACAACGGTGTACGAAGTTTACGGCTGCATAAGCCTTGCAACCACTCGTGCGGTATTGCTCGGAAGACCGAACCTTGGCATCAGTCACAATACGGTGCCCAAGAAACATTTGGACAAGATACATCACTCGTCTACCAGGTATGAACAAGCGTGAATAACCCAACATCAATCATCCATATCTCCTTTCTCTCAGTCGGAGCAGGTTCAATCACAAGTATATTAAGCTCTACCAAAATGTGCCATTGTTGCGTCCCTGTGACCTCAGATCCCTGGTAAAAGGGGATTACAACATTAGATAAAACTTGTTACAAAAATGTCAAGAGCATACTTTTCTGCCAAAAAACACGCGATAGAACACTGAATAATTTTGCTAGTAGATCATTTTCCCCATCTTTCTATTGACCTCGCAAACAAATTAAATAACGATAAAGACAGCTGGAAGCATTTTGGTTGCGCTGTTTTAGTTGATTTCATGGTACTGTAATTTTTTACTTTTCATTTCCGATGACAACGGTTTCTTTAATTTACAGGATTGATTCACTAGACCTTTTGAAAATGAGAGTTTATCACGTCTACGTATCGAATATGTCATTAAGCCCATTACAGCAATCTGTTGTTGACTTGATTTGCTTTATTTTACCTCATCTTTCTCCCACTTTTGGCAAATTCGGAAGATGAGGATGAATGAGATGAAATGGGTGAAGGGACAATCACAAACATATAAGGGCAGCACTCAACACAAGCCGCACAGTAGATTATTCTGGTCGTGAGTCCAGATGAAAGAGCCTTGCTAGTCAGCAAGATGCAGTATACTAGGCGGAAGGGAGGTTGGAATTTGGGTGTCTTTTGCTGCCCTGTTGTGTTCTCTTTTTCTGATGTACGTTGGTGAGGAGTGTTGAGTGGGACTCTTTCTCCCTAAGGTTGTTGGCTGTCGTACTGTGATCGAAATGGGCGGGTATGAGCCAGTGCCAGAAAACATACCGGCAGTTAATTTTTATTGGAGCTGATCGCAATGGCCTGTACTCGCTCATATCTCTCTCTCCCTTTCTTGCACCATTGATTTGTGCCGTACAGCACTCTGCACTTTTCCCCCCACTCCGATGTCCACGGCCGACTGCTCCTTGTCAATCATACGTCATGAGAAACGCCCCAATAGCGTCTGCAATTACAATAGTAATTTAATTAAGTGCTGATAATATAAACATTGCTTTTTGCATAGGAGAATTAAGATTACATCATTAACTGTTTGTCCCTTTAAGAATTATTTGGTTCGATCAAACTTATTTAAAATGTTATTCGCAAAAATGTACAATCACGTGGTTTATTATTCGTTTATTCGTGGATGGAGGTATACAAACAAACTCTTTTACTTGTCACTGAACAAATGTTTGTTTTTCGTCCAGTTGGTGTCACGGGCTGATTTGTGCGACGTATTTATTTTGCGTGTGAGTGTAACAAGTGAAAAATGAATTTATATTTGTGGCTAAAACGGACACCTTCCAACAAACGCGATACAACTGAAGTTGAAGTGCTAGAAACGTAAGCACTGAAAAAAAGGGGCTGTATCAAAAGACAGGTGTGTGCATAGGCGCCGACTTTGGTGGGGCAAGGCACTTTCTGCCCTCCCCCCTTCACGTATGACACATTTTATGTATATTTATACAGTGCGTTCAACGAAAAACCGGTCCCCGTGCGTACATTTTAAAACCGGTCCCGAGCACAAATATGTGAAATGTTACAATATAGTGACTGGTCTATATGTAACCCAAATGACTATCGTGCCTTTTGGGTTGCATAACTGTCAGGAAACCTAAGGTTAGGTTTGGTTAGGGCATGTGGAGTGGACCTTAGGTTTCCTGACAGTTATGCAACCCAAAAGGCACGATTGTCATTTGAGTTGCATATAGATTTCTCATATTTGTGCTCGGAGCCGGTTTTTCGTTGAACGCACTGTATATATAAAGTATTGTTTATACCGATCATGCCCCCTCAAAAATTTACTGTCAGTATGCTTTTTGGCATCTTAAGTCGGTGCCTCTCTGTCTGTTCATACAAGTATACCGGTAGTAATTTATTTCCAATTAAGCCTCTGCTGTCGTGTTGATGCAGGGAAACCCAATGATGATAGGGTTTACCGTGTGTTTACTGAAACTTCTAAAATTCAGTGGTTTATGTTTACATGTATACATGTGTACATAAATTGAACAGTAAAAGAAGAGAAAAGTTTCAAAAGGACCGCAGACATATGAGAGCAACAAGTACACTTACTGTATTGTTTTTTGTTGGAGATGGGTGGCTGACAGGTCCTACCATCTGGAGTCTCAGTGCAGAGAAGACCAGTTTCACAGTCGTTATCCCTTCTGCATGCTTCTCCCTGTTTCTGTCCGTATGCAAAGAGGCAAGAACCGATGACTGCAAAAGATGGAAGAAAAAATGAATAAATTAGTTCATACCAAAAATGCCGGTTAAAATGTACCATAAAATCTGCTTTTGTCATAAGAAAACAACACAGTACATAAATGTAAATTTTTAAAATGGAAAATAAAAAGTATGAATATGGTGTGACCACAGACGAATCCAAAATCACGAGAGAGGTAAAACAAACATGCACGCTGTAAGTTCCAGATGGTTACAATTTTCACACCTACAGTCATCACCCTTTTTTGACAGTGGACTCGTCCAGTTAGCTCACACGCAGTTGCGTCTATGGTCGTGACTAACGCACACGGACTATACCACACTTGTTTACCTTGTTCCATACGTAAAGCATGAAATCCCTTTAGCACGTAATGGCAACATTGTCGTTTGCCTGTTATTTAGTTATTATTAGAATAATTAAATCAAGAAGACTTAGGTGGGCAGGACATGTGGCACGAATGGGAGAGGAAAAAAGAGTTTACAGGTTTCTTGTTGGAAACATGATGGTAGGAGATCCCTAGGAAGGCCAAGACAAAGATGGAGAGATAACGTTGAGATTGATCGGAAAATAATGGAAAATATTGGATTTATCTTGCCCAGGATAGGAACAGATGGAAGGCTTCTGTTAGGGCTAGAGAGTTAGTTAGTTAGTTAGTTTGCCTGTTATTTACGGTAGTTTACTATTCCATTTATTTGCTCAAGAACATGTAACCAGATAGGTTATACCGCCCCTTAGTGTTAGTAATATTATAAACGTAAAGTAGAAAATAATTTCAAATGGGACCTGGCAACACTAGAGTGTGTCAATGAAGGACGGAGAAGAGACGGTTGTGCGGAATTTTTCGTGTCGCGGACTTAATTCGTGGATCAGTTATTTTTTACGTGTAACGTATTGCCAAATTCTTCAATGTTTGTTTGGTGCAACAATATATTAATGTTCTGTAACACAGGCTGTTATGTCTTGTGACAGTATTTGCTTGTCCATGTATGTTGAATAGGCCTATTACATTCGTTTACACCTAAATCCGGTTGCAAACATCCCCCATGCTTAGGTTTTCTAATGTATAATACACGAACTTATAATCGATGACTCTAAAACTGCTGGTTAGAGCGATGCACATCTGTTTGATTCCCGAGCTCAAGTTATTTTTGACGTAAAGCGTACCAGAAAGCGACTTCTTTGCGTGGACATGTTTAAACCTGCAAAAGGGCAGGCATCAACTGGGGAAAATACTTTGAAAAGTGGACAAATCATCATTGATATGTGGTAAAACGAACTGCCACCACTTGGCCTAATATATACAATTGAATTTGCATAAAGAGTTGCTTAACTACGTCCAAATAGGCCTCGGCGTAACTTTACTAAATGAATCCCTTTTTACAGCAAATCGTCGATAGTCGATCAAGATGGATTACATATAGGTGAACCCGTTAGAGCCTGTCAACATTTGTCACAAAACGACTGCTCTGGACTGTCTGTTTTCAAATTAAGACATTCGAAGTATAATTCAGCGTGAGTTTATGCATACGTGGTAAATTAATTGAATCAAACCCTCAAAATTATAACACTATTATCCTTCGGAAAGTCAAGATCCTTCATGTGATGACGTCATTTAATCGTCTAATATTCTACACCTTTGAAGTTTCCATGCGTCACTTCTTTGGCTTTAACACGTGCAAGAGTTCCAGCTACTATCACAAAGCTAATAAAAATTACAGGTATAAGTACTTCCTATTATTTCACCCATTTTCTTAAAACTTTAGAACAAGAACGATTTGTGTGCTGCAACTTATTACATTTTCTAAAAGTTTAACAAAGGTAAATAAGCACAGAAACAACAGGATTTCCGTGACGCAAACTCACTGTTGCCATAACAAACGCATAGAAAAATCGCATGTCCAAACAAAGTAGCACTGACGAACTTCAAGACACGAGCCTCTCTGGTATGACTAACTTTCCCTCCTAAGTCTCTCGTCCCAGCACTTCTATTAGTTTCTCGCGTGCCAGTGATCGTCGTTTTGTTTTCGTAGGTACGTTTTGATAACGCAATCCCTCGAAAAACAGCGCAAAGTTCTTGTTTGTTTTATCGGACAAGAGGTTTCATTTTTACATTACACGCAAAACTAATCGTACATCACGTGTGCTCATTGAGTGCTTAATTCAAGATATTCTTTCAGTATCGTCTTTACAAAAAATATTGTACAAAACATTCTACGACAATGAACCTTCATACAAAAGTAACGTTAGCGGTTTAACAATATTCTCTTTAGAGTTGAACAATTTTCTTCTAGTTGTTTCAGGAGTCCTATTTTATTCCGTTACGAAATGAAGACTGATTGCAAGGTGTGACCTGCGCATGCGTCAATTGTGGGAAAAAGGACAGCTAGCTCTGCGACGACATTAATGAGCATTTCTACATTCTAATTTCTTCATATAGGAGAAGTATTTATTTTCCATGATAGCGCTCAACTAAGATTATATTATATTTCTTGGATCTGAAGTGAAAAGAATTATTATTTTCTTTCACTTCAGATCCAACAAATGTAATATAAGCTTAGATCAGCGCTCTCGTGTAAAATAAATACTTCTCCTATATGAAGAAATTAGAATGTAGAAATGCTCATTAATGTCGTCGCAGAGCTAGCTGTCCTTTTTCCCACAATTGACGCATGCACAGCATGCATCGCATGCGTTCAGGAGACGCCTCTGGTTCATTAACATTTAGCCTTGATTTCTTGAACTAATCTGGGAAGAATATGTAATGCATTGTCGCCACAGTGGAAAATTCTGATAAAAGAATCAGACTTTGTTGAAAGCACTCAAGGTATTTGGCATTTTGCCACGAAAGGGGTGATCGATGGGGAATCCCGAAAGTGATTATTTGGCACCGATCCAAGACAGCACGAAGAGGCAAGATTACAATAAGAATTTGGAGAGTTACAGTTCTTTGAATGATAAGTGTAACGTTGCTTTCTAGCTCGTTTGGTATGTCGCTATGATGAGGATGAAATACATTGAACATGTACAATGAAAACATCCTTTCCATGAATGGGGGCACTCCTTGGCGGTATCTTGTTTTCTTTATAGTGAAAAACCAATAAAATTTTCACTCCACTTTTAGGTACCTAGCCTATATTCTTCCTATACTCGCAATTGACAACGGCCTCCTCTTCTCGATTTGCAATTGTCTGTCTCGTTCGTCGAGTCTAGAAATATCTGAGTTATTTATGGTTCGTTTATTTGAGTTCTTTTTGCTTTAAGCCCACTTTGCACAGATAGGCTAATCGGGACTGGACCTATAGTTTAAAGTGGGATCAGAGCCACTGTGCAATGTGCCCCACGAAACAACGGCCCCTTGATCACAAGGCAATGACGTTACGTTAGCGATGTTACCACTACGTCATCGGGGAGGCCCTTTATTCATGCTTTGAATTTACTTTATCCACATATTCAGTCATTCGAATGTTTGAATGAGTCGCGCCAATTGCCATTTAGGTAAAATATTCATACATCTTATATTTGAATTTGATGAAGTGCCGATTTAAGGGAGAATTCACACCGAAGTGACAAGTGACTCGCCACTTTAAGGTTCAATATAAGATGGGACAAGACATTTTGAACCTGCCTGTCCAAGTCCCTACAGCCTGAGTTATTGTTTTTTTTGAAGAAACACTGGGAAACAACACGTCTCAATGCACACCCAATGACCCTTTCATTTTCCTTCCGTCTGTATTTTTCGTTGCCACTGTGTTGACAGCTGAGTTGTTGTGTCTTAGGAAAACAATGGGTGTTAAATTCGTCTCAATATACACAACGTCCTTCATTGTCGAGGCAGTTCTCGAATATTGTGAGTCTGAGTTTGAGATCTTATATGCTGCAGTTATTTAACATTATAATCCTGTGTAGAAACATTCACTAAATTATTTCACTGTACTCACATATACTGTGTATGCATCGTAAAACAAAAATAGTTGAATATTGGACTCCGCGAATTCTCTGTTTCCCTTCCGCTGGCAGTTAGTTTGGCAACAGCGCAATAGCACTGGCTGTTTATTGGTTGAACTCATGTTCCTTCTAAAAGCATACACGGTATAGCCGAAATTAGTCATTAATAGAAAATTTCCAGTCTAGCAGGTAGAATACTTAGAATATTGCATGGCTTAAAACAAAGTTAATGAACCTTGTGATGGACAATTTGCCTGGTTATATTCATCTAATCCACTCTTATTACTGTTATTCCGAGTTGGCAACACTGAGTGACAAGGAAATAGGTCAAGTGGCGTTTGAATTGTGTTTACTAAGAAATTTTGTACAGCAGACAGTAAACAGAAAACTTGTAGAGTCTTAAGCAATTTTTTTCTCAAAGAAGAGGACTGTTGCAGGCCGAGTATGGCTTGTACGTGCCCCGTCAATCAATATTCGAGGAAAAAAGGTTCCATGAACTTCGTAACAGAAATTCAGTACAAGACAGAACGTGTAGAACAAACACTCTTGAACGTTTTATATGCAGTGACGTAAAACCAATGCGGAAGCCAATGAGACAACAAGGCTTGAAAGTTTCTCTGAATATGTAATTATTACAAAGTTACAGGAGAAGAAATGAGAGTTTTCTAGGTAAAACTTTCCCATGATTCATTGCAAGAATTGCAATATTTCTCAGACACTAAGACAGTGGTGCCAAAGTCATTAATTTGGAGGGAAGCAAGTCAAATGTTATATCTATTGACAAGAAATCTCCCTTGGCATTGCACTCTCTTACGGACGATAGCCGTGATTTCAGAAGCATTGCATCTGAGTTATATTGCACTGTATATTCACTTTGGATATCAGACTATTAAACCAACTGTCATGTATGGTTCACAGACTTCGTGACTTCCTGTTAGTGAAGGAAGAAGCCTGCACATATTGGGAAGAAAGGTATGAAGGAAAATAGCTGGTCCTGCTTGTAAAAGAATACGGTGTTAGAGAACTAGGACAAATAAAGAATTGGAAGAACTGTAAAAGGACATCATTTCAGAAATAAATGCTGAAATGGGTGGGACATTTGGAGAGAATAGCTATAAATATACGTATATAGATAGAGCTGTATCATTAAAGTAGAATGCAATCAGTTGGAAGATCCAGGTTGAAGTAGCTGGCCAATGATGAAGATATGAAGAGAATGGATATCTGAGGATAGAATAGAAAAGCAAGAAACAGAGATGACTGACTGAAAGTCTATCTTGATGGATGTAAAGACCATGAGAATAGAATGTTCCTGGTTATGAATGTTTACCGTCACAAGCGTTCACTAAAATTGTTTGTAGTTGGCCACCAAGGACTCGCGATCTAAATCCATCAGGCACTGTGTCCTCGAATTCTTAACTCTACTCGATGGAACGAATGGGATTTCCAAGAAACTGTTCATTTATTAAACAATACCATCTCCACGATAAAAGAGAAGTGGGGAGAGGGAAGCGGAAACGAAACGTTCTCCGCATCATAATAAAAGTAGAGAGACGTTTCCTGTTTTCAGCCGTGTTTTAGTTCGTTCTGTGCGTTATCTTGTTCTCACATCTCTCGCATTTCTATTCCTGATTCAGAACGACGTTTTGCACAAAGCAGTACGAGAATCAAGGAATTCTTTTTTCTCAGGCTCTCCTCTCTATTAGATAAGAAAGGGAGAGAATGAAAATTGCTCCCAAGCGCACTTGATTCCTCTGGGAACCGTTCCGGATGCTGGACGGATACTGATACAGGCTGGATGCAGATGTGGAGAAGCTGAAAGGGAAAATAGGATAAAGAGATGCTGGTCCTTATAAAAACACTCCTGGAAATGTAATTTTAAAGTTGAACGTGCCTATAGCCAGGAAGATTGTTTGGAGAATGATTTATAAAATCTAGAGACGAGAAATGTCAAGAATTATTTCTAGAAGGCTCGTCATGTTACATTACATCGCTGTACAAAATGAAACTTGTTGAGATCTGTTTTGAAAATGACAGGTGATTTAACATTATTCGAGAATGCTGATTACGAATATGCAATCCATTTATCCCATCACGTAAGATTTTTCACAAATTCTAAAAATAAATTCCAAATATCGATATTTGCATACACTATTTGCTAGGAGCTAGATTTTTCTTCCAAATGAACGTGCATTTTCGTAATAAATTCTAAATTTCATTGGCGAAACATGCTTCACTTATGTCCGTTTCTGCCTTTTTCGCTTGGAAGCTCCAAAAACCAGATTTTCTCTTGTGTGAATCCTCACTACCAACGTCCAACACTTATCCGCCATCATTGTTCTGTTCCAACGTTCCTGAAACCGGCGCTGCAAGTCACTGACTTCCTGACGAAACCTTTTACCGTGTTCTTCACTTAGTTCACCCACGATAGCAGTAAAACTGTCTAAAAGCGAATGCAGGAAATGGATCTTGGGTTCAGTTCCCTCTTCTATTCCATACTCTATGTGAAAGCCTCCCCGATGGCGCAGTGGTAACGTCGTCGCCTTGCAATCAAGGAGTCCCGGGTTCGTTACCCGGTGGAGGCACACAGTGGTTCGGATCCCACTTTAAACTGTAGTTCCAGTCCCGATTAGCCTTAATGTGTATAAAGTGGACTTAAAACACAAAATCAATCAATGAATCAAACCATACTCTATCTCATTGCTTTCCCTACTGAAGGGTCTGTATGCAGTAGTTCTTGTGGTAGAAGTTCATTTTCGAATTTCCCGTGTCGAATTCATGTAGCAAACGTTGACAGTTTTAAAACAGCAAATTTATTGACAACCAGAGGTCTCTTTTAGAGTCAGCACTTTTTTCGGAAATATACATGTACGGTATGCGCCAACATATACAGTACTGAAACTCGCGCATCTCGAACACGTGGTTGCGTTTGTCGACGGGGCATAGCTCCAGCTGCACGTGTTCGCAGTAGCGAAAAGGAAGTTGTGTTGTGCAGTTGTTGTTGGAAATGGGTCTCTCGACGGAGGAAAAAGTATTCATAGTTGAGCATTATTTCCGCTCATACGGAAGCGGTCGTGAAGGTGGACCGAGTTTGAAAAAGGTGACTGGTCTATATGCAACCCAAATGACAATCGTCCACTCCACATGCCCTAACCTAACCTAACCTTAGGTTTTCTGACAGTTATGCAACCCAAAAGGCACGATTGTTATTTGGGTTGCATATAGACCAGTCACTATATTGTAACATGTCTTATACTTTTGTTCATCTTTTCATTTCAGTACTGTATATTTTGGCGCATACGGTATATAGCATGTTGTCCCACTCCGTTTTAAAGAAAACTGTACATTATACAGCAACACTAACTTCATTTTTAGATTTTGCATGTCAAATTCATTAAGAAAACGTTGACAGTTTTCCAAACCGGAAAATCATTGTAAGGCAGTGCTATTTTTGACTGCTAATTAAAGAACGTACAGGCGTAACATGAATAGAAATAATACTTGCATATAAAGGAGGCCTGGTCGACCTGCTCTAATTGTTAAAGAGCGTTCTAGTATGCAGAGAGGGCGGTGGTGTTGTAGCTTTGTAAGAGAGGCTGAAGGGAGGGAGTGAGCGAGGCAGGAGGCTTCGTCGATCGCGTTCTGCAAGTACTACAACTAATAACGCAAAAGCATTCTCGATAGCCGAGTGATTACGGGCAAATTCCAAGCGGGGGGGTTACAGCCAATGGCAAAGATAATGGTTTAGCAAATTGTCCATATCTATTTTCATTATTTCTATTCTACATCCTGTGTTGTTCTAAAGAATTGATTCCTAAAGCATAAGTTGTCATCTGCTCATTGTCGTTTTTATTTCAATTCTTGATCATGAGAAAGAGAGGGCGGGGGGGGGGGCGATATTGATGAACAATTGTCCTACTGTTTCTTTTGCCGTTGAGTGTACAAAGTCTGAGAATTAAATTGCACGTAGTACTTCAAATTAAGTTATTGTGCATACCCTGGGCATTTGGTTTAATAGCTTTTAATGAAGTAATTATTATTAACACAATAATTGACAACAAACGAAATACTAATCTTGGAAAATTAGCTACTCCAGTCCACAACAGCTACTAATGCCTTAAGCTCTGGACAAATTTAGCTATTTGTTATTAATTTTTGCAAATTATACACTTTCCTTTACTACTTGAGTACACAATTTTATTTCAATTATGTTGTAACACTACGCCACTCAAGTCGACTCTGGCAATCCACAAGTTAGCATAAATCTTTGAACCTGAGTCCGCATTCCAGTTCATCGAATTAAAATTTAATATTCCCTGATAAAAAAAGTACTATTACTATAATCTCGTATTCTGGAACTTATGTCATATATTTAATCAAATCCCTTATGTATTTGTAATCTATCGGCTAATAATATGATTTAATTTAGCTAAATTATTTAAGCTACTTAATACGTATAAGACTCCTTTTCATGTACCACTTGAATTTTGAATTTGAATTAAAAATTTTGGGTGCGTCAACGCTTTGGCTATTTTGCACCAGTCACACTATGCGGGGTCAATCCCCTTAGCATAACAGAAATAAACCAGTGTCTGCAAACTAAAATATTCTTACCTTGGTTAAAAGCTGAGGCTGTAAAGGGGCACTCAGTACACATAAGGACAAAACACACACAATTATACTGGCCATAGGCCCAGTCGCCAGAGCCTCGTTAGTCTGCAAAATGCAGTCCAGGGTGTACTACGTGGAAGTGAGGCTGACAATTGGGTGTATTACGTGGAAGCATCACCCCTTAAACCCTTCATGTAGCACAAGTATCCACCTAACATAATAATAATAATAACAACAACAACAACATCTTTCAAAATGCCGCGTAATAATCACGACCATATTTTCAAGTATTAATGGAGTACAAGAACTGAATTATGTGGAAAAATTACTCATTTTAAAGATCTTTACTCTACAACAACTAAAATGAATAGTCCTTATATACCTTTAAAGATAGTTCCTCCAAAAACATCTGAAAAAAAATGGCGTCAAAAAATAATAAGTATTCAAATAATAAATTAATCAAAAACTATAAGATATATCATTATTCTAGTAGAACCTCATAGTAAAATAAACATTAACTAATTTAAGAAAGATATATACAAAATTTCCAAAATTAAACCCTTAGAATAAAACACAGCTAAAAAAGGCATTCCACATAGAGGAAAGTTGAATTACATATACAAGAGAGAGGGAGGCAGAAATATTTTTAAAACACAATTCTTCACATGCGAAATCAACCACTGAAGAGGCACTTTTCAACCTCACATATTTTGATTCATTTCTTAAATTTTCATACTGAAAGGGCCACCTGAGGTAGGAAAATATACAAAGTTGCAGATCCATATCTTTTGTATTTCCGAAATTACAGTGTTCTTAACTATGCGATTTTGTACAATTTTTTCCAACATCTTGTTAAATTTAAATTGGAATATTTCTGCAATCAGGGAACCTACAGAAGCGATTCGGATGGAATTGAAAAGGTATTGAAGGGTTCTTTCACACGAGATATTGCATGCCTATGTCAGGGCAAAAAAAACAATTGAAGGTGGTGTAAAGAAAATTTTGGCAGCCATTTTCTCAGGAACAGGTCTTTTAATTTCTTTAAAAAAAACTATGTGCTGTACATACACTATTACTCAATAACTTCAAAATTTAAAAATGGGGTGCCAATGGGATCCGAAGTTATGTTAGATTTAGGTTAGGTTAGGGTATGTTAGGCAACATATTTTGATAGACAAATTCCTACGATTGAAAAGTAAAAGTCCTACAGAAATGAAATACAATAATGTTTGAATTAAGGTACATGAAGCTGGTGTTTACATTCCCAGTTATTTGAAAGAGAGGGTGATTCAAAAGTCCGGTTCCATAGGCAACTCCGTTATTAGTGCACACAGCGAAAAATGGAAAGAGGAGAAAGTTGTTGGAAATAGGTGAGTTTCAATCCAAAGTGCTTGAATTTTCACCGTTCAGGCTGTACACTGGTACGAGCCTTATTGGTAGCCGGAAATACCTCATGCTTGGTCCTGAATACTGCATGACACAACAATACTTCACAGTAATGGGCAAATATAGAAATTCTTTACTTTGCCGTAAATAGACTAGTGGAGCTGGTTGAACTGGCAAATCGAGGGTTCATGCATAGCTTAGCGCACATCGGAGGCCTTGTTCAATATGCGAGCGCATTTCGACAAACCCCAATAAATACACATCTTATGCGAAACCGTACCCTATGTCCTGAAGTGCGTAAGCCTAAGTTTTCCTACAATTATTTCCATCTTATTTTCATTCTATCTTGTTTCTAGTGCTTTTGTATTTACGGAAAGCACGCCATGGTGCTTGTTTCGCACTACGTTCTTACTTTGTTGCATATCGCATTGTACTAGTTTGATTTCTGGCACTGGGAACATTCGATTACTTTCATTTCATTCTGAAGCACCAGTAGCGATTAATGATCTGCAGGGAAACAGAGATTAAACGAGTATTTTTGTAATGTACAGAGTGAGTGAGAAATATGGTTACACGTTTGAAGTAAATGTGGTGTGTTACTGTACAATGTAGATGGAAATGGTAATGATATATTAAATAATTTCAGATAAAGAGTCACGCGCCCGAGCATACGTCATTAGCCAAGATGACGCTGAACATTCAGACACAAGTTACAGTTTCAGCGTGGGCAATTGCATACCAGAATGATCATGAGGCTATGAGACTGACGAAACGTGATTTTTAACGTAACATTGTTGCCGTCGACTGTGGGAAAGTGGAGAAAACCACTGCTTACATCACATTGTTGTTTAAGTCCATTGCTGTGCACACGACTCTCACGATCATTCTGGTGTTCAATTTCCAATGCTGCAATTGCAACGTATAGCTGCCGCAAAGAGATTCGTCACTCATTACCTATGGAGAAATTAGCTAGGTGAAGACATTTAGAACAACCCTCGTATAATTTTAATTGACTTAATTCCTCCCACATCAGGAATCAATATCGACCGACCGACGGCCCTTTCACGACATGGGGAAATTGTATAAACAGCTGACGAAACACCCCGTTGCGTCATCTTCGATGTTAACGGCTTGAGCAATCTGTCTTTTCCAAGAGACGCAAAATCGTTATTTCCAGGACGAGCTGTGAACAGCACGAATGTAGGAGGGGATGTTATTTCCTTCTGTTTATAAAACAACTTCGTTTTACCACGAACTCTGACCATGGGCGGATGCGGAGGGGCGATAGAAACCCCGGGGTGTCTTCAATCTTTTCAAGAGTGATAAATAATTTGCGTATTTTAATTTCCAGGGATAAAAATAGTTCTATATACAGCGCGAACATAAAGTCCGGTAACACTTTTCTTAATTTATTGTACAAAAACAACAGCCTAACGAAGATAAGAATACCCCTAGTAAACTCGCGAACTAACATGCACAGACATTTGTTTTCTCCTCTTGCTTTTCCTTCACAATTTGTCAACGCAGGAACATGAAAACAATGTAAGCAGCTGATTGCATCGTCCACGCTCCCTCCGCTCGTTTACGATTAAAAATTCGACTGCAGCGGTACAGGGACATACTTATTTTGATAAAGCTGTACAAATGCCATAACTTCAAATGTATTTCATCTTGAAAAGGAAGACTGTAAATTTGTTTGTACATCATGTCACAGCACAAAAAATTGACATAATTTTTAAAGGACCAACACAATAGCTTCTAATACGAATAATATAAATAGATGGCGCCAAGCAGAGAGAAGAGGAAAGTAAGAAGGATTTCTGACGCTTGAGGTGGAAGAACTATGCAGGAGCATAAATAAAGTTAAATATGAAAAACTAGAGGGAACAGTAAGAGGCAGCATGATTAGAAGGAAGGAAAGAAATTGAAACCAGGTGTTAAAGGACATTGAATCAGAAATGTCAAGAAGTTTCGCAGATGTATTTCAAGTAATGTTAAAGTTAACTTCGTTTCTCTCGTAACCATCACGCCTGCGAACTAAGGCTATCCGAGTTAATTTCTTTTGGAACATTAGGGTAATAACACGTTAAAAACTATATACAAACTTCCTTGTAAAAATGTACCTAATTGAGATTAGCAATATTCTAGATGTGCAACTTTCGTTTGTCCAGAGAATTGAAAAGACGATAAATGTGTTTAACTAATCTTGACAAGAAGATTGATGTGAAAGACTCTAAAAGTGATAAATTAAGTCAAATCTGTGTGGACTTAATTCTATATGTATTCAAGGAAAGTACATTTTGCGGGTGAAATAGGAAAATAAATGACTTATTAAGTAGTAACAGAAAATCGAAACTTTCAATAATATATATTGTATATCAATGACTTTGTTTACATACTCAATTCAATTTTCTTATTATGAAGAAAATTACCACTTAATGTTTATATACTTAGTATTACTAATATAAATCTTACACGATATAGGAATCTGTGAGTTGTGTGGTAAAAATCAGTAATTCTTAAATTGTTATACCCATTGAAGAACATTATGGGTGGGGTATCGGCCTCGGCTGGAAATTCGAGACGAGCTTGCGAAAATCGAGACTAGATAATTCGAGATTTGGTAAAGACGAGTCCGAGAACAAGACAGACCTCTGTAAATCGAGACGAGACCGAGACTTTGATACGATACTAAAGATTTTACACAATAAACGAAATATAGTTTACTATGCGACTTCATTCAGACATACCAAGCGAATATCTACCTGATTATTTATAGATAAGTTATACGTTTTGATTATATAGCGATTGCAAAGTCAATTCATTAGCGGTATTTGGGAACCTGTGATGCGAGGTTGCATACATTCAGGGTTAGCGATAGGTGCTGGGTGGAGATGACGTCAGCGACTCGTTTGCGGTTTGGTGGCTTCGGGTACGACACGCTCCAGTGCTGCAAATGCAGAACTGCCAGAAATGTTATGGAAATAATCTCACTCTATACTGTTTAAAGGCTTGCTAGCCAGAGTTGCTCAAACCGTAGAGAAATATTCTGACTATAACATGCGTGTTGCATAAAACTAACGTCGTCATAATATTGTCATTCATATTTTGATAAGAATTTTTCAAATATCCTGTGAGGACAACATATAAATGATATCAAAATGTGACGTGGAGTCGTTGCTTATCGTTGGCTTTAAGCGTCACTAGACATAAACCCTTGCTCAATAATGTACGTTTCCTGTGTTTCATCCATTTGTGAGCACATGGTGAGGTAGGCATCCACGGAGAAAGTATTTACAATATTTCTTGCCAGATGTCATATCAGATAGCTGGAATCGCCGATGTAAAGTACTTACTTCCGTCCATATCCACGCAGACAGATCCTGGGCAGCAATGTTCATTGGCGGTGCACTTCTTTCCATAGCAAGGTTCTTCGTCTTCTTGGATTTCGTCGAAAATTTCCACAGGGCTTTGCAACCTCTGCAAAAGAAGAGAATCGAAAGAGTTAGAAAGGAAACAAAAGAACAACATTCCTAACACATCATTTGAAATTGTCAAAGTTATAGCTGCATTTGCAAAATGTGAATTCAACCGGGGTCTCCGAGATACTTATATACGGGCCACACAGCAGCTTCCGTGACGTCACAGGACTAGTCAATTATAGTAAATTTATAGCATTTAACAAAGTGCATTATAAGAGTATAATATTTATTTTTCTGACTGAATCGTCCTTTCGTATTCATTCAGAACGTTGCTTTCACATCAAGAACATTTCAACTGTTATACGGCATTACAAAATACGTGAATAATGTTGATAAAACTAAAATCCAATCTTTACCGTTTTGCATAATGTATCTTCATTTTTCAAATTACCAAGGGCCAAAAATGCGATAGAGATAACTTACTCTAAATTCGTAAAGAATTATCATCGTTAATATATAATTGCTTTGCATTGCTGTGGAATAAACACTTACGATTCAACTTATGCATGCAAGATAATTTTGTAAAAGTTGGGTTGAGGAAAGAGCTTGTAAGATTGGAATTTGGTATTAAATAAACTTTCCAACTTTGGAAACTGAATTCCCCTGTGTAACTTGAATACATTTTTAATTTTCGAGAGATCAGGTAAATATTTGGCTGCACAAGTTTGACTGGTTTGGTTGAAGGTTAAGCTTACATTTGTTTAAAATCATGTTTCGTATTAAAAATTTTACATCAAGCACATACTAATGAAGCAAACGTACTAGCCTAACCTATTCGAAATACCTGGATGCTAAGAACACTAACCTTAAATGATCTAACAGTAATTAAAGCCTATGAAAATGGATTTACGATCACACGGAAAATGGGAATATTAATGCAAGCGACGTAATTTAATTAAGAAGTCAAAGCAAGAAGCAGGAGAACTCAATAAACCTCTTGATCTATCATGAGAATATTGTTAGAAGAAATTCGTATTCTAAAATCCATTTTCCGTAGACAAGCTAGATATGGTAAAAATCAAGAGACAAGTTGTTTTTCAGGATACGGCGTAAGTTTTAGGAATATCAAGCGTGTATTTCATCCATCCCTAACAAGGACAATTTACTTGTAACTGTACGTGAACATGTTTTGAAATCGTACCATGCTGAAATATATGTAAGTTCATATTTATATTGCCCCTTGTACTTGGTATATTTAGAACAGGTTGAGATAAAATCTCGCTCACCTACTTTTACACAGAGTATAAATTTAAATAAAGCAAATAGGTTACATGAAATCACAATGACTGACTGTGCAAGTCTACGAAACGAATCGTTATTCACATTCTTTATAAACTAGTAAATTTTCACTTTAGCAACTTCCGTTCTACATTTCGAGATTTCCGTTCTACATTTCCAATTACCTTAAATGCTGGTGACGCAAGTACACATTTTTAATAGTTCACTAACTACATCGCAATAATCATGAAGATTTCATCATGTCTTTGACAGAAATAATTGACAAAGAGAAAATATAACACCCATTACTGAGTACAAAAGTACAAAATTATCCACAATGTATTTGTGAAATAGGTTATTAGCATTGAACGAAGTCGTAAAATTCCATTGATGTTCGTACATTATATTTCTTTCACAGATGTACTATATCATCAAGATCTAATTTTTGTAAACCGGAACATAGCTTGAAGAAGTAAGTGAATACTCCTGTACTGTGGTTAGATAGAAAAGGTAAAGGTAAAGTGCTCCCCTGTGCTTAGCACCACACCATGAAGGCGTATAGGTGGTGTGGGGGTAACGCCCCCACACTTTCTTGTTCCGGTCGTGAGTGGGGGTGATGTGATCAGCATCACGCCCCTGACCGCCTTTACCCCCCAGGGTTTCCCCCAGGTACCCATGTCATTCGACGCTGGGTGGGCGCCGGGGCCGCTTCCAACGTTAGAAAAGTTCCCGGATTTGAATCAGCCGGGATCGAACCCGGGACCTATAGCATGATAAATTGTAAATTAGATGTTTAAGACGTGACTTTTGAACTTTTAACTACACAATTTCAGACAACTTATGAGCAATAATACGGACATATGAATAACTATCAACTTTTTTCGTGTTAATTAAAAGAATATAATTAGTAGTTACAAGTTTGGCATACCATACACAAATTCTTAAATGAATTTCGCGCTGGTTGAACACACTTTCTTTTTACTAACATGTAATTAAACGTTGTATTACATATAAACGCGTACATTTACTTGTAACTGATCAATACATAACTATGTTTAATTTGCGATAATAATTATTATTCTTACTGTGAAATAAATACATTTACAGGAACTCTTTTTAGAACAACTCGCTCATTCAAATACATGTATTTCGCCAAAACACACGACTACTGTTTTGACGTCATCAGGTTGCGGCCCGTATACGGAGTATACACGAAGTATACGCATCTCGGAGGCCCCTAATTCAACTCAAGATTCAACTGTTCCGCATAGTCGTTTTCTAATTTGCAAAAAGGAAAAGAAACGCACTTGGGGAATTTTATGCTCGGTTTGGTAGATTTTAGCTATTTTATGCTCGGTGGGATGCAAATATAACACTTGGTAAATTGTCCATCACCATATTCAGTTAGTTTGTTTTAGGAATTGCGAGGTAAGAGACATGTCAACGAGACAGCCAACATTCTTTGCATCAGCATGATTACAATTCTATAGCTGAAAAACATGTAGGAGGCAATATAAAAATAAATGAAAATGGTGATGGACAATTTGCTCGTACACGTTTTACTGAAATAGGTCGTTCCAAAAGTTGCTATTTCTATTTTATATTTTCCTCTTCTGTGTATGCATGGAAGATAGACAACTTCTGTCATCTATCGTTGAATTAGTTACTAGCGTCGGACAAGAAGGGTTAACTAGAGGTCCTCCAGTATAAAAACACTGACAAATCCCATCAGCTTTTGTTGTGATTTGAAAACAGTCAGCCTACAGCCTGATTGGTTGTTCTGATTGACGTCACGTCGTCAGACCGTGAGCCAACTCTGGAAGTGACATTTGACGAGGCATCGTGGCATGCCAAGCTCTTCCTCCAGCGACTGGCTAGAGGGCAGCTGGAGAGAGAGAGAGAGAGAGAGAGAGAGAGAGAGAGAGAGAGAGAGAGAGAGAGAGAGAGAGAGAGAGAGAGAGAGAGAGAGAGATATGGCAAAATTCTCTTAAAAATTAATCAATCAATTAACTATCAGTACCTCCCCGTTTCCGACACGGTAATGTCATAGCCTTATAATCAAGGAGTTCTGTTTAATACACGGTGGAGGCACAAAGTGGTTAAATTACTTTAAACGGTAGGTCCAGTCCTGATTAGCATTTAGGTGCATAAAGTGAACTTAAAACTGAAACAAAACTCAAACTATAATGATACAGAATACATTAGGGGCAAATTTTCGTGATATTGTTTCTAATTAAAATTTAGTTGAATTCAATCCATTTTATGTAATGAATTCTACATCTCTTTTGAAATATTTGCTTCTTCCTTTTCTATAGCAAATTATATAACAGAACTTCCTATTGAAAAGTTGATATTGAAGTCGGCTCATCACCCTAGAGTTAAGCAATACACACAACGCATTGCAGGGAAGCCAGTATTTCAGGATATACGAGTCCCAATATTATTGCACGTGACTGTACCAGTCCCTGATGACACTTCCTTCAACAACCGCGTTTATCAGGATCCAAAAACAACTCATTAAAGCTGTCTTACAGTAGAACAGATAAAAATTGACCTTTTTCGTCTTCAATTCCTTCCACCAGCAACCGACCAAAGGTGAGG
Source organism: Lepisma saccharinum (assembly GCF_977018435.1). Classification (NCBI taxonomy): domain Eukaryota; kingdom Metazoa; phylum Arthropoda; class Insecta; order Zygentoma; family Lepismatidae; genus Lepisma; species Lepisma saccharinum. The sequence continues at coordinate 24,755,691 of NC_139249.1, read as the reverse complement.
TGGAGGAGGTGAAGGGGGGAGGAAGAGAGAGAGAAGGAGGGAGGGAGATCTATCATCATTTGAAGCGTGGAAATTTGAAAAGACATAACAAATTATCATTTCGTGCTTATTGACAAAATAAGCTCCACTCTACGTCACGTATCGTCGTGTGTGAAGCAAGAGGAACGTAACTCCATAAAATTTACAGGAATTTTCATTCTTATAGGTCTCACACCACAACTTGAGCTCTGGGAAGAAAGTATTCGAGTTGACCACGGAGGCAGTGACAACCCTCATAATGAGTTTTCCACCCTTCAAGAGCAGTGTTTGCAACCGCACTAGTTTCTTGCTATTCTCAATATACTTGTATGTTACCAGAATGCCTGTGATAACCAAGACCATCTCTTAACAAAGCTGGATATGCACTACTGACTTTTAATTTAAAAAAAGGGGTATATCGACCTTCGAACCTATTACGGCCATATTTGCTTTGTACGCAATGCTGCGAGCTCCTCTTCCCACCATTTCCTTCTCTCTCCTTTCCATCCCTCTGACATCATCAATGCGTATATACGTTTCTCTTCTCGTTATATATATATATTATTTCACAACGGCCCCAAATATTTTACTTGCAAACTGTGCTGCGTCAATGGTCGCCATTAGAAGCCTCTCCTTCCTTTTCCACTTGGTGGTAAGCACAATGCGCTTCGACGTCATAGGTGCCGGGTTCGAACCCCGCCATGAGTGTTCTTTGTAACTGTCCCTTCATCAGTTTCTTCTTATCATCTCTCATCCTGATCTTCGCGGTTAGCCAAAAGTGGCAGAAAAGCGAAATAAAATAAATAAAATCAATCAATGAATTAATAACCGCTTTATCCAAATTGGATTAATTGATTTGGTTCATTTTACTTCGCTTTCCTGTCACTTTTGGCTAATCGCGAAGATGACGATGAGTGATGATAAAAACACTACCATCTACAGGCCGGAATTCAAACCCGGAGCTCCTCGCGTCGTAGCGCGATGTGCTAACCACTCCGCCATACATATCGGCGAGTATCTTGGGATACATTTCCTGCTTGGCTTCGCAATGCAGAACCCCCCCTTTTCCGAATTATGCAAATCTACATCTAAACTGAGCGACCAGTTAATTGTTTACATCTGTAGATGGCAACATTGGAATTTTGCTCCACTAGCCTGTTTTTTCTTGACAAAACCGATATAACCCCCACGGATTTCCACTTTCTCCAGAGCTCAAGTTGTCGCGCGAGACCTATAGGAATAGGTCTGACTCTTAAAAAGAGTCAGTACGTGACTCCACCTTACTGCTAAGGAATAGAAGTGGAGATAAGCCGATCTGACTCCAAATGCAGTTCTTCAGAGGAGTTTATTTAAACTAAAGTGAAACAGTTTTTTCTTGAGTTACGTTCTTCTGGTTTTCATACGACGGTATGGTTATTTCACCTTTATGTACACCATATAGCCAAAAGTCACCGGACACTCAGTACTGTTCATTCCAAAGACACAAGCCAGGTGTCGGGGCAGGCTTTCCACTAAGTTCTGATATATTGCTGGTGGATTGCTTTTCCATTCGTCCCGTAGTGAATGGTTCATGGCTGGTTTTTCGTCGAGTGAATCTGGCACGAAACCGACACTCGAGTTCATCCCAAAGATGTTCCATGAGGTTCAAATCGGGGCTTTGAGCGGTCCAGCTAAGCATATCCACCTGATTGTCCTCAAACCACGATACGATGGACCCTGCTTTATGGGCAGAGGCATTATCGTGCTGGTAGAGAAAAGAGCACATTCCAAACTATTGCCACAGTGTGGAAAGCATGCTATTGTCTAAAATGTCCTCATAAACGCCACTGTTCATGTTACCATTGATCATAAAGGTAATGGCCCGAGCCCAAACCAGAAAAATAGCTCCAGACCATGACACTACCTCCACGTTCACTTGGGTGTCCGGTGACTTTTGACAACATAGTGTACTCACCCTGGAATAATCTAGTATGGTAGCGTGTATTTTTGTTATTCAATTTCAATTTTCTCCACTTTTGGCTAACAAATCGTGATGAGTGCTAGTTCGAGGTCATCTTGTAGTAAGCTCTAAGAAAAATGAGGCCCATAAATTCCACGCGTTTCTCTGAAAGACGAGCTTCATTTCAATACCGTTTTGTAGATGCCATGACGCTTAAGTAAGACATCTGACTGACGATGCAAGTCACGTGGTTCTAATCGGGATCTACATTCTTCTCCACTCGTATTCATCCGCCCGCGTATGTCTAACAAATGACCGCACTTAATTCTCGCAGGGTATTGTTGTTGTGAAACGCACGACGGAGATAACAACGAATCTATTGTTGTTACTCTGACATGTGTTCCGCATACGCACGAGTTATCATCTCACCGTCAAATGAAGCGCCGTGGGTGGTGATGAACTATTTCTCATTTACCGAGTGCGGAGGATTTTGTTTTTAGATGTGTACACGAGATACGCGTAGGGATACATCTAGGTTTTATGGTATCTATTACTCATGTCATAGCTGGTACATGTGGAACTACATTTAGCTGAATTTATTGCTGTACAGATACGCATAGGTATAATGTTGCAACCAGCGTGGGAATTAAACTTGCTTTTAGATTTGCAAATGTCCTGTTTATTACTGGCTTCATGTCATGAATATACTCAGTAGCGCTGACTCCAAAACAAGACTTGTTGGGGGGAAAGGGGACACTATTGAAAACTGCACACACACACACATCAAATGTTGTGAAAAATACCCAGGTGTATACAACCCAGATTTCTGAGAAAGTTGATCTGTGACTTTGCAACTTCCCGCCTGGCAACAGATGTCTCTGCAAGCTACCAGTGACGATGGCCGACAGTAAACTTCCTAATTTACCAGCAAATATGCCAAAAGGACCCGTAGGGAATTGCGGTGAAGAAGTTTATTAGTAACGGTGTTACGCGAGGCTGAACAGTGTTGACAACTACTGGCGAATAATGTTCCTATGCAAGTGCATGCCATTTCTGCAATTGTTAAGAGGATTCTACGCTATAGGATATGATATATTTATGTATACATAATAGAGATTTCTGCACTTTTACTTTTGGGGGTTGGTGATTTTTGTTTGTTTTTCACAAAGAGGTTGTATTTTTGGAATCATGTGATTTTATGTATCATGTTCACTTTCTTCTATAACCAACATGATCCTACTGCTGCTGGTGTCTCTCGAAAGCATAGACCATCAACTCAGCCGCGTGCAGTGTCGTTTGAGAACAGTCGTCGAGAGCAAAGGGCATCATTCTTCTGAATGGCAGTGCCCGTACCCACGTCGTAAAGGGCATTGCAGATTTAGTGGGAAGAACAACACCCACCCTACAACCCAGACTTGACCTTTTGACTTTCGCATTTCCGATGTCCTGAAACCTCAAGAGACACTGACTGGCCTGTTGCAAACTGGTTTAGTCCCCAGAGATAGCACATCTTTCGGGAAGTCACTGATTCCCTTTCTCAGTGGGACAAATGCCTTAGTATGTGTGACAATTATGCGTAAAATATCTCCGTATATTCATTCACCTGTTTAACCAGAAAGTAAATTTTAACTTGATCCATCCTGAATATCTATCTCTTGGATGGTCTTAAAAATAAGAATGACTAAGTACTTGAGAGGATAGATATGAAGATAGAAACAAATTTACCTTTTTCCAGTACTCTAATGCAGACAAAAATAATTTCTGCGTCGAGAAAGCATTTTGCGTGCAATATCAATATACTTATTTGCTTCGTCTCCAAGCCTATTGATTACTATGACATTGATGACAAATAGGTAGAGGCAGTGTCCAACAACTGGCTTTTTAGGTACCAGAAGTACACCTTTTCACTTAAGAAAGCCTGTATGTATTGGCATTTACAGGAAAACTCACTCTCAAGTAGGTAAAAATCAGGTTAGAAATTCCCCATGTCTGGTGGTATATCCTACAGCTGGCAACACTGACTTGATTTTTTTTACCTTGAGTCTGACAAAAAGTATCACACTGTCAACAGAGTTCTCTGGTGGACGGAGCAAGTTTTTGGCTTCGCTCCGGCAGGGAATACATTAGCCAGTTTTGAAAGTTAGTTGGAAGGACAGAGTCTGGTAGAGCTTGCCTTGTCGTAGGCCACAACCGATGAATAATTCACAAAGAGACTGCATTATAACCTCATTCTCATGCGAAGATTAATAAGCAACGCACATGCATGCATACTCAAAGTAAACAAGCGCACGCTCCAGGTAGTAAAGACGAAACTCAAGCCATCGAGTGCTCAGCAATGCACGGAAGTTACATTCAACTTCAAAATTTCCTCTTTTTCTTTGGTTTACATATTGCGGCCGTGGCGTTGTCTAAAACTTTGATCGTAACAGATAAGAGAAACGTGAATTTGCTTAGTTACAAAGCTAATACAGAAACTACACGGTTGTTAAAATCTACGAGAGAACACGTTATTCTGTTATACCGTAGTCAAGTTGCAGAATAGTTTGAAGGAAACTGTTGCCATGACATTATCCGGAGCATTAAGAGAACTTCATATCTGCGTGTGTTGGCATTTAAAGGAAAACTCGCTCTAAAGTCGGTAAAATCACGTTTAATAATCCCCTATGTCTGGTGTAAAATTATTACAGCTGGCAACACTGACTTGAAAAAGTGACGAGAGACATGTCAGTTAAGAACGAACCAATCAGCAGCAACGTTTCACACCACAGCGGGGCAACAAGCTACATACGCATACATTCGATTGATGAAATTGTTAAGTGGCACGCGACGTATGTCGCTTCGGTGTGAAAGCTCTTCAATATCTTAGCTATTTGATAACCGATTTATTATTATCATAAATAAATTCTTCATGGGTGTTGGTGCTAGTGGTCGGGATAGTGAATTTAATGCAACCTTGTGACAAGAACGCCATAAGACTTCGAAACACAGAAACTATGAATAAAAATATAAAGAAAGAGAGAGGGCGATAGAGATATAAGAAGGGAGGGAGAGAGGAGAGGTATAGAGACAGAAATGAGGAAAGACACGAGGTAAGAGAGAGCTCACAACTGTGATGTGAATAATGTTTTTTCCCAGAAGGCAGACCCGTGAAACGTATTTATCGAACTTCCCTCGTAGAATGTGATATATAAATATTACCATCGTCATGTTTGTTGCTTTGCTTTAGGAAATAAGGTTCAAGAGTTGAAACCAAAGGTCATTGAAGCAGCTGACAACGTACACATCAGCACAAGAGCGTTCCCTCAAAACTGTAGTATGCAAGTGAAAGATACCCGATGGTGTAGTGGTAACATCGTCGCCTTGTAATCAAGGGATCCCGCGCTCGAAACCCGGTAGAGGCACATAGTGGTTCGGATCCCAATTCAAACTGTAGGACCAGTCCCGATTAACCTATCTGGGCATAAAGTGGACTTAAAACCGAAACTCAAACTGAAACGCAAGTGAAAATAACTAACTAACTAACTCTCTAGCCTTCTTAAACCCGAAGGTTCATGGCTGCAGCAACATAAGCCTTCCATCTTTCCCTATCTTGAGCAAGATCTATATACTCTTTTCCATCCCTACCGATTTTCCTTAGGTCCATCTCAACATTGTCCCTCCATCTTCGTCTTGGCCTTCCTACAGGTCTCTTACCATCAGGTTTCAAAAACAAGAATCCTGTAAATTCCTCTTTCCTCTCCCATTCGTGCCACATGGCCGCAAGTGAAAATAACGATGGACAATTTGTCCCGCAATCTTTATGTATTCTACTGTATCTGAGGGATAGGGAAAAACGAAAGAGACAGGACGATGAGAGAAAGGAAGTGAAAGAGACCAAACAGAAAAGGAGGAGCGACAAAAGGACAGAGAGGGAAACGTAAGGAAATAGCTGAAAGAACAAGACACACCCACACAGAGCAAGCGAGATAGATAGATAGAGAGAGAGAGAGAGAGAGAGAGAGAGAGAGAGAGAGAGAGAGAGAGAGAGAGAGAAGAAAGAGAGAGGAAGAGATAAAAGTGAGAGAGATGGAAAGAGAGGGAGGAGAGAGAGAGAAAGAGAGAGAGAGAGAAAGAAAGAAAGAAAAACGAGTGCTTAATTTGATTCATTATTTATCCCAGGGAAAAACCTGGAAGAAGAGGGGAAAGATAAAGAGTAAGAGAGATATATATAGGAACAGAGAAAGAGGAAAGAGAGAGATAGAGAGAGAGAGAGAGAGAGAGAGAGGGAAAGACAAAGAGAGAGAAGAAAGAGAGAGAGAGAAAGAAAGAGATAAAAAGTGAGAGAGAGGGAAAGATAAAGAGAGAGAAGAGAGAGAGAGAGAGAGAGAGAGAGAGAGAGAGAGAGAGAGAGAGGGGGAGAGAGAGGGGAAGATCATATCTTAAAAGAAAAAGGAGTGCACGAATCAAGTTTCCAACACAACACCCATGCACAAACAACCACACGCAACCCCCGCACGGAAAGAACCCCGCAACCGCTAATCCGGGAACAACATGGCGGAATGCATTCTCGCGGCTCGCTAATGCGGCGAATGAGAACAAACGGCGCGCATATGCACCCGCTTTTAGATGTAATTAGCAAAATTCGTCGGTTCATTTCGCCATTTGGAGCCGGGGACGCTGGGGACTCATTTATAACGACCGATGCTTCGTGCGAGAGTGGAGAATCCATGTTCGAACACGATCCAAAGGGTGGGAGGACAATGTGTAATGGCTGTAAGTGAGGGTCCGAAAATTACTGTTAATGCATTGCGTCGAGAACCTGTAATCCCGTGTGTGTGTACCTAGCAGCGTTAATAGGTGTCGTGGGTTTCCAAGGGCGGTACTGTCCGGTACGTCGTACACCCAACGGCAATAGAAATAGTTGGTGAATTGTTCATCATCACTTTTTCATTGTCTGTTTTCCACAATATGACGATACTTTAAAATAAAAACGTCAATTAGCAGAGAACAACATCCGCTTCACACCAATAAAAATCCATTTCTTAAAACAGTCTAAATCTAAAGTAGATTTAGGGGGAATAAAACCTCAGGCTATGTGAGAACCTGGTCTTGGAAGTATAGAGTGTTTCATAAAGGACTTTACAACTTTGTAATTATATATACATTTATTCACACACCTCACAGAGCTGGTTTTGGTGTCATTTTGTAGCAAAATACCTCACGTTTTGACTCACGTAGTAGCTTAGTTCCGAATCACACCACCGCTAGTGCTAGCGGCAGTTGTACCAAAAGGGCTGCCTTCACTGGTCCCGAGCGTGCTCGCTGTGTGTTTTGGTTTGAAGAATCGAAGTCTGCAACAACAGTTCAACTACCTCAACGACGTCCGGGATTTGCTCAGTAACCGCTTTACAAATCAGTGGATAGGTCGAGGTGTGTCGATTCCATGGCCATCTCGTTCACCAGACCTGACACCTCTTGACTTTTACTTCTGGGGATTTATCAAGGATAAAGTTTTCAGACCACCCCTACCTGCTACACTCGCTGCTCTCAGAACAAGAATCTACGCTGCAGTTGAGGAAGTTACGCCTGATATGCTGCAGCGGGTTTGGCCAGAAATCGACTTCAGATGGGATGTCTGCCAAATTACCAATGGAAGTCACATTGAACTTTACTAACTTATAGGGTAAAAACGTGATATATTGTGCTACAAAATGACACCAAAACGAGCTCTGTAAGTCGTGTGAATAAATTTATATATAATTACAAAGTTGGAAAGTCCTTTATGAAAGAGCCTGTATATAGGCTGCGAGAAGGTGCATTGTAAGTGGAGGTACAGCTCTGGAGAACAACGTCAACACTCAAACAAGCGAGGGGTTTGCCCCGTGAAATAAGAACACACTAAAACATTTGATTTAAATACTTCGATTGACTGGACAGGCGGGGTGAGGAAATGACATAGGAATGTTCGTACCTGTAGCGCTGTTGGCAGTTCTCGTCTCCGCTGGTCTTCTCTTCGACGTGGTCCTACCCTGGAATAAAACGAACGAAGAAGCGTCCGTGCTCCTGTACTCGCGTAATCCGGTAATCTAAACTTTAACTTTCCGGTCGTTTAGTCTCTCCTTTTCCTTTTGCAAACAACGACTATGGAGCTCACTCGCAATAACTGTATTTGACGTAAATCTAAAAGCAACTAAGAGCGAGATATTCTCACGCGAGCTATTTAACTGAAATTCGAACTTTCGATCGCTAAATCCGTTGACTCAAGCGCGTTCCTTGCCAACGGTGTTTTTTGTGCATAACGCTCATTTACTTTATTTCATTTTCTTCTGGCCTAATGCAGTGTCGTTGGCGTGATTTGCTTTTAAGAGGCTCTTTTCCAGCACTTTAGCGGGACCCTTTTATGATGTGATTAGCTTATCGATTTATGACACCCGGGGTCCTGGGTTCGTGTCACGCCTACGGCGTGATACGGCACACCGGCCTGGGGCAAAAAATTAGATTCACGAAAGGAAGTTAATTCTTTGTAAAGTTGTGGCTAGAGAGAGAAAAAAAAAATTGTTGCTGGTACCCAGCCTGTTCAGTCAAAGGATGAAGACATTATATTTGAAGTAAGCCCAAAAACAAAGCACAGCTTGTAGAAAAAGCAATGAAAATTGTGATGGACAATTTGCCTATCCAACATTTTTTTTCATGGAGGACAAGCAAGCTTCTTTTTCTAGGGGGGTGGCGTAAACGATGCATATTACTTCCCAAGTATTGTGTTGGTTTCTCAAAAAGCACTCTTTCAGTTTGAAGTTATGTTCCTGCAACACCCTCATAATTGATTGATTTGGTTTATATTACTTCGCTCCATTTCCACTTTTGGATAATCGCGAAGATTTGGATGAGTGATGTGATGAAGGGACACTAACAAAGAACACCCATGCCCAGGCTGGGATTCGAACCCGGCACCCCTGGCGTCGTAGTGCGGTGTGCTTAGCCATCATAATAATCAACATATATTACTGTGAGGAAAATGAAATTATATATTATATGTGTCAAATATATACTTTTAGGTTGTCATTCATTTCCATGTGAGGCCGGTGCCCCTCCTTGCTGCCTTCCAGACGTCCACGTTATTAATCTGTGCCGTTTACTGTACTCACTTCTTTCGGAATTGCCTTACTAATATGATCCTTACTTGCCTACCTATCTGCAAGTACTTAATTGTCTGATCTCTTATTTTATTGCATCCGTAGCGCCTCCCGATGGCGTACTTGATACTCTGCCGATTTGTAATTAGCAGATCCCGGGTTCGATCCCAGTTTCGGATCCCACTTTAAACTGTAGGTTCAGTCCCGATGAGCCTGAGTATAAAGTGGACTTTAAACAAACTATGACTTTTGACACAGACGGTAAAACTTTTTTTGCATCCTTTATTCGGTGTAATCTTCCCTACTTATGCGCTAGAAACAAAGTTGATAAACCCACGAAAGAACTAAAAGGCAGATAGATGTATGGGGAATGGGATGTTAAGAAATGTAGAGGAGCGAAAGCGAAAAATGGAGAAATACGGACATAAAAAGAAAGGGAAAAGACAGGAAGAAGAAGATGACAATGATGGGATAGAAAGGATACAAGAAATTTGAGAGATATTCGATTAGTGGGATGAGACCCACTGAAACGCAAACGGAAATATATCGAGGTTGCAAGGCGATAATGTTAACCATTACGCCACCAAAGTTCGTTTTAAGTTTCCATGTGAGACGATTGTACGTACAGTTTAAAGTGAGGTCAAAAACACTATGTGCCTGCAGCAGGGATCTAATCCGGGACCTCTTGATTACAAGTCGAGAACGTTACACCACCGGATAGGCCAATACTAAGCTTATCAGGTATCACGTGATAACGATGATTAAACGGAAACAAAGATTTAAAAAGGAACAGAATAAAGGAAGAATTCTACGAGAGAAATGGAGAAAGGAGATGGAAGGAAAATAATGATAGAAGCAGGAAGACAGGAGGGAGAGGAAGCCTGAAGCGTTAAAGATTCTAGGAACAGCTATGAGCCGAAATCTCTGAAAACTTTGAGGCCTCATCTGTTACAATAGCCTGATTCACAAAACCTGTCAAGTAGATCCCTCCTGTCAAACGGCGACTTAAAATGATTCATAAATCATCGGCATAATCCTCCGCTCAGACACGACATGATTAGCAATTCAATTTAGCTGTGAAGGTGTGAATTTTTCAGCACCGTGTTTTTTCGGATCAGTTCAACACTTCCAGTAGACTTCAGAGGGATAGAGGCAGATCAATTTCTGAGACTTCTATACCTGCCATCTCGTTCACATCCTCCACTGTCTGAATATTGCAGGCCTGCCTTTTGTTTCCAAATAATATGTCTCCTTGTCTTTGGTACTGACTGTAATTTCTTGTCTTCTCTCTGATATTCACTTCTAAGCTCGTCTTCTTGCTTGAGTTCAAACCCAAGCTTCCTTGCTTGTCCCTAAACCTTGGTACGCTTTCCTCATTTTCTGGCCATTACGGTTTGTGTGTTTACTGTTGTTTGTGTTATTTTGAATGCATAATTATTGAATTTACGTTGAAGAACATTCATTGTACGCAATGGAAAGAACTAAATTTTATCTTTTAAACATCGCAAGTTTCAGTAATGGTCAGTGACATACAGTCATTTGCAGTTTTGAATTTAATTTCGATAAGGACATTTTATCTTCATATTATATAAATTCGTTTGATAAAAAATTCTTTCACGTTTGACACAAATGGATACAAATATAGAATATTCAACAATAACTGCTGTTCAAAAATCCGAATCTGAACCAAATATATGGTGTAAACCCTTTGTACCGTCGTAAAGTTAGTTCTCTAGGATCCCAGTGTATCTGAACCGGAAGCGGAACCTATTTCCGGTTTCCAGAAGCTTCTAGATATATCCAGTATTAAACAATGAGACAGATTTATTGTTGGGGCAGTATCAAAGGTGCAACAGTTTTTTTTTTACACAGAATAAGATTGAGATATACGAGAAGATGCTAAGTGGATGGAAGTTAAAAAATCGTTGTATTGAGATTATGATACAGGGTGAGTCATAAGTCTCCATACAAATGGTGAAAACGGTGACTAATGTTTATTTTTCCTTTTCAGGCAGGTTAACCAATGAAAAAGAGATGCCACTAACGAAGAAAGAACGGATTGACATCATTCTGTTGGCTGGGAGTGGTACCATCCGTTATGTAGCACGTACATTCAATGCAACCTACAGAACGCAGATAACCCATGACACCGTGGCCAAACTTATCAAGAAATTCAGAAGGACAGGTTCCGTCGCCGACGAAAGCAGGCCTGGAAGACCAAAGACAGCACCAGATGAAAGAAGGATAACGCAGGTGCCACGGTGCTACATGACGGGTGGTACCACTCCCAGCCAACAGAATGATGTCAATCCGTTCTTTCTTCGTTAGTGGCATCTCTTTTTCATTGGTTCACCTGCTTGAAAAGGAAAAATAAACATTAGTCACCGTTTTCACCATTTGTATGGAGACTTATGACTCACCCTTTAGTATTGTACATGACACTAGTGACATTGCATTGCCGTGCGTGTTCATAGTGTTAAGACCTCAATAAACCTCGGGTATAAGATAAGAGAGAACGATTTCATTTTGACATCACGTCCTGAGAAGGCTCAGTGCAGCCACAATTTAAGGAGGGTCCCATAACTCTAACGCGCAAGGAGATTGGGCAAGTCTCCGTGACGTTGTAATCTTGGCTCCGGCAGGAACCAAGGAAAGTCCAAACTTATTAATTTATTTATTATCTTTCTTGCCTTCCGTCTTGCTTATTTACTCGTTTCGTTGCTTATTTCTTTGTTTGCCTGTTTCCTTGCTTGTCTTGTTGCAAGACAGAGTCAAATGAAAATCTTGATTTGTTTTTCTTTGGTATCTTATATTTTCTAGTTTCTATTCCCTTTTCCTGCTTTTATATCTTACAGCTAAATTTCCGGCCTTCATATTTACTTTGTGCCATTCATGTCTTTACATTTGCTTCTCATCTATTCCTCTCATGTAATATGTTACTTTCCATTCTTGCCTCCATATTTGCTTTCTTCTATTCCAGTCCTTATTTTTCCTTTTCAGTTTTGCCGCCTTCATATTTGATTTTAACTAATCCCACGTTCATATTAAATAGTTTTTTTGGTTGCATTTACATATTAAAACATCCCTCTTCTGCATTTGCTAACTGCGTATTTGTTAGCTCCCTCGCCTACGTCACAACTTGTTTGCTCCTTGACAAATTTCAAAATATATATTTGCTTACTTGTCCCTGTGCGTAATTGCTTCCTTGTCTCTCTCTACCTTACTTTCATGATTCATTCACTGCTTCCTTCTTTGGACTGATTCCTTTGCCTGCTTGCTTGGTTTATCAGGGTGCCAAAGAGGTGAAGATATCGAGAGGAATTCATCCCAGAATCCTCTGCTACAATGATCACTTGAATCCACATAGATCCCAAGGGCTGTTCACTCGAGGCATCGATCGGAAACAGAACAAAAGAACTCGAGTTGTGAATGCAGCCATTGATGAAGAACCGTTCGATGAAGCGACTAGTACTCGTATTTTCAAGTTCCTCACGGAACCAGGGCAATCGATTACGTTCAGGCCTGATTAACCTTTGTACAGATTACGTCACGTTTCATTTCAATACAGTACGTTTGCAGAGCGTGAGGGGGAGGATTTGTAACATCCTGCAAAGTTTAGTCTCTCCGCAGCAGTTGAAAAATGAATTGAAAACCATTAGGTAAAATTGTTTCCATTTCTCTTGTTTTCATTGAGCTAATTGCTCCGAGCATGTTCTTTGATGCTTGATAATTAAATTTCATGTCTTGTTATATAATTTCCCCTGAGGAGGTTTCAACTGAAAAAATTCAAATTTAATTAGGCGCTCTTGAAAAAAAATTATAGCGAGGCATGTTTCTTTAATGTTAAAAAACAGTTCCGTGTTAGTTGCTTTGTTTTCGCTCCCTAGTTGATGATAATTTTGTTATTGAAGGAAGAGAATTTTGTCTAAAAAATCTATAAAAGTTTTGTGTGACAAGTCGAAGCTAAGTTGCCCGGATCTATGCTTACTACGTTAGTTTGGTAACAATTTTTCCAATTTTTTGGGTATAGACAGGCTATATTTATATCTTTAAGTTTCGGAGGCTAATATACTATGCCCACTTCATCAAGATCTCAATCCAGGTAAGTGACTCCGTTGCTTTATTTTAGTTTGGAAAAATTTCCGTTTGTACTCATTTTATTTCAGCGAAATTCCTTGTCGCAGTAGGACCATTTCAGCTGAATGAAAGTCGACGTACTAACTTTTCATCACATTCCTTTTGCCTCTGTCTACACATGTAAGGACCGGAAAATTTATTATAAGATACAAACGCAAAAAAAAACAAGTTAGGAAATATGTAGAGAGGAATAGAAACTAGCAACTTAGAAGGAAGGAATACATGAAATAAAATTTGAAGGTAGAAATAGAAACTAGCCAATTAGAAGAGAGGAATGGATAAAAGGTAATATGAAAGCTGAAATAGAATGAAGTAAATATGACGGCTGGAATAGAAACTAGCCAATTAGAAGGGAGGAATGGATAAATGGAAATATGAAGAAAAGAATAGAGACTAGCCAACTAGAAGATAGGAATAGATAAAAGCAAATAGCAAGACACGAATAGAAGAAAGCAAATATGAAGGCTGAAATAGACTTGTATAGCCATTTCAAGCTATTTTATCTTGGGTTTAATTAGATCAGTTACGTTATTTTTTAATGCATCTCATTTTGTTCCATTTTATTCGGCAAAATTTGTGTCGCAGCAGGACTATTTGATCTGAATGAAAGTCGACGTACTAACTTTGGATTACATTACTTCAGCCTCTGCCTTGTAGTTCGTTTGATTTGCCCAGGAAGCAAGTACATTCACGGGGAGAAACATGTAACGTTGACGGTCGAAAGATCCACCACCACAGAACTTCAAACCAAGTTTTCCAATCGAGCACGAGGTGACTAATCAGTGTCAGTTCGCCAACCGAGCGTTTCCAACTTCCACCCGCAGTCCTGATGGAATGGACACAAAACTTCAGAAGGAGTTCAAGGAAGAATGGGAAAATTGATTTCGGGTTCCATCGCCGAAACAGGAACCTAATTAGATCGCCGGAACAACAACAACAATATGATTCCTGCGTAACTAATCAGGGAGAGGGAGCAAAGTCGTAAATTCCGTGCTTCTGTTATTCTGTTTGTGTCCCATCCTCCTAACATTAACCCGACAAAGGAAGTCCGGACAGTATATGGAGCAATTGAATTAATTGCCACATTCGAGCAGAATGCCCACGAGGTTAAGGGGTTCGCGTCTCCATACAGACTAGGGGGAAGTTCGATGCGAGTTGCAATTTCAGCTTTTGTCGCCTGTCCCTTGTTCTGCGTGATGATGTCCTGTTGCGATATATTATATTGATTGGCTCTCTGCATTGGTGGCTGTGGTCTGGGTTGTGGCATGGAACTTCTTTTCCAAACTATGGCGCATTGGCTGGGCTACACCACTGGGAAACAAGGAGCATGGTTGCAGAGCAGCTGGAGAGGATAATCGTTGGCTGAATCTCAATGGCAAGAATCCTCATATCGTCAAATGAGATGAAATGAAACTTAAAGTTTATTTCTAGCACTTGAAAACTCAAGAAATTTCGCACTTAGTTTACACAATTTCTGATTTTCCCACCTACATGCAGTGGTGAAAATTTATTTGTAGAGATGTAAGATGGAAGGTGATTTAATCAATGAGAGAAAGAGAGTTTGTTCTGAGGAAAAGCTTTTGTGGAAAATAAGTTGTGACACTCACTGTTGGGTTCCAGGTACAGGTGTGATGTAACGATTACTCAAATCTGGAATTGACGGCGAAGAGAAAGATTTAGATAGAATTTTATGTTCAGAAATATTTAGAAAGTTATGATAGCTATGTTTAGCTATTCTGAGATGAAATTTCCTACTTTGTTCTCTTTATATTGCTGTTACAAGCCATGAACCAAATACTCGACCACTGGTATTATTTGGGCGCTAACCTAGAATCGAATAGCTTCGTGTCAGACCTCGCTTGACATGTATTCTTAAAGTCTTTAATCTCTTAAACATCGTACAATTTCCTTCAATATTCCCTGATTTTTTCCAGAGAAGCAAAAAACAGCCACAGTCACCAATGATTTGTAATCTAAAAACTCTGTGAGCTTCTGACGTCATTTGCTCACAGACGATCAGCAGAACAATGATTCGTTGCCCCGCTGCGAGCCCAACTTAAAAATTTCCTCCAGGAGAACTGAACCTTTTTGTCCACGAAGCCCTATCTATCAGCACCTATCCATCAATCGACAAATGTTTGTTTACCTGTCCAACCTTCTCTGCGTCTAGCTTCCGTCCTCCTCGCCTCTTCTTTTCTTCCCGCTCTTTGTGTGTTTTTATCTCGCGTCGCGTTCCATCCTCTGTTGCCCCAAGCATATCGATCGTCCCGCAATGCAGGTGATGGGCGGGGCCGGGCTGGGAGAGTTGCAAGTTGTACGAAAAAGGTACGGAAGAATGGGAGGGAGGGGGTACATGAGGGATGGAGATAGAGAGGGAGAGAGAGAGAGAGAGAAGGAGAAGGTATATATATAAGTGGAAGGTGAGGTTTGCAAATATTTCATCAGAGGACGTAGAAAAGTTTGCGGATTTGCCGTTGTTGTCTCGGCGTTGCGAGATGAGCTTGGTGAACTGGTAGGGCCTGGATGATATTTTGCAAACGGTCGTATAGCTTCACTGCAGAAGTACAAAGTTAAGTTGTAAACTGCGAGAGCCGCAGAACAGCTGCGCAAAGAGGTTTCCTTAAATAAACTTGCTCATGTTGAGTTGTCGGAGATCGAGGCAAAACCTAGATAGGCGAGAGCTCTTTCCAAGTTTCGAACCATTAGCAGCGACTTCACCATAACTATATTGCAATCTTAGTCTGTCATCCTCTACTCATCAAACTTTTCCCAACAAGCATCTAGAGCAATCTTCTCTCGTTTTTCGAGGTAACATCTATCTATTTTCATAATCTCCAGTCAGAACTCAAACTTTGATGAAACTTCATAGCTTTCTAACAAAGAAGCTGCAGAGGCTCGGATCTTAGAATTCAAGAGTCTCTTTCTATTAGCCTCTACGTGTACAATAAATTATAACTTTGCAACTATCATCGTGTTGAGTGAATGAGAATTAGAAAACTTAAAATATGACGCAGTAAAGTATATTCACAATTCAACATTTACTAAACTGGCATCAAATTAATACTCTGGAAGAACACAACACATATTAATGAAGAAGGGAGATTTATTCACAGATTGAAGCAATTGGCATGTAAAATTAATAATACAAACATAGAATGTTCTGTACGCATGTATATCTGCAGGTTTTTTTTTCCAAGGGAGACAAGTTAGGCACCCCAAAAACACTGTTTTAGTCTGATGATATTGCTTTATATCAGTCTTCTGAGAAATTACTGTCACTGAAATGACATTATACGTGTGAAATATAATTTTAGTCTCATTCATTTTCCAGGGAAAACAAAGTCCTCCTTGACCCCCATGTCAATATATGAGACACAATTTAGGAACTCATCGGAAGTAGCGGGTATGATGTCAAAAGCAGGACATAATAACATAATCAGAATGAATATTCTAAAGAAAGCTCTGTAGCAAAACATATTCAACATGGATTCTGTTGAACGTCCACAATATAAGTTGAAAGTCAACGAAATGGATAGAACGAACAAATCGACTTAAGAAGAAGGGTGTTCGTTTAGGGTGTGCCCAAAATGGTCTGAAGCACCCTGGATGACGATGATGTCGTAGTTGATATTGCTCTTACTCTCTTTATATTCACATTTTTGTCGTTGTCGATGATACTAAACCACAGCTGCAGCTACTTTTAAAAGCATGCATCCAAATCTTGAGTGATCCATATCTGGGTTTCCCAGGTTTTAAGATTACCTATCAGAAACAGAAAATCCTAGACGGTGAAGTAGAGATGAACGATGGAGAAAAAAATCACGTTAAAATCCGCTAAATGCATTGAGCATTCGTGTTTTGCAGAGAGAAATGATGGATATGGCAGTCTGCAGCGGATATGAAAGTCCACATTTTAATTACGTTCTTTAATTCGCGTGACCTTCAGCGTTCCCGGCACAATGTTCATTTATCAGAAACGTCATGGCTATTTTTCTCCACATCTGAAAGCTTAATTAATTGCTTTTTCGCCTCGCTCAAAGTCACAACTCATAAAGATATGGAAATATGCGGTTCTGTTAAAACTCTGCGGTTGCACGCAAGATGGCGCATCTGGCCAGTCTATATTATTACAGATTATCATCGAAAGAGGCCTCCACATGTGAGGTTATACTTTCCATTGTCAGATGCATGCAATAGTAGTACACACACGATTTCTATCACGGTGCATTTGGGTTGATATCTTTCATGTTTCATCGCTAATTTCCAACACTACCGCAATAATGTATGTGTAGCTTTGTACTAAATGTAATCTCCATGATTTTGTTATAAGAGCAGAGTGGTTTTGGTCGTCGCTAGATAAAAGGTGCATGCTTCGTAGAAATCCCAAGTCAAGGCATACTTGATATAAGGATATAAGGTTCTTGCGCTTTATGCCAAGCGATCTGATCTGATCTGACCCTGTAAATGGTTAATAGGACATGGCTGGTTATGGCGAGCTTGATGTAAGGGTTTTATGAACCTAAATATTGTTCTTGTTGCGAAGAACACTACTTCCTTCCTTTCATAATCAACATGCATGTATTGTGTATTGTTATAGCTGTTAGTTTTTCATTATTATTATTACTATTATTATTATTATTATTATTATTATTAATCAGAGTTAACGAAACACGGGAGACTGTTATGAAATGCAAGCATAGTTAATCTATTTCATAAAGTAATATTCATTTATCAATGTGGTAATACAGTAATGCCTAAATGTTACATAATAAGTGTTACCTTTATCGGTAACAATCACTATATAACGTGCCAACTGATGAGTGAGACTCACGGCAACCCATCTCTTTACTTCGCGCGCTGTTCGGCTTAAAAACGAACTGCATTTACAGGGAAGTAATGCTTCTGGGGACCTTGCAGTGAAGACAAAAATTAATTTAATCATTATCTTTACAACTTTGTCGCTGTGAGTGTTTACGTAGACTTATAAAATAAAATTTTGCCAGAGACGACATTTTCCACTGCTCCAATAAGAAAATCTACACATTTTATTTGACAATTTATTTGTTAAAGACATTTTTAAAATATTGACAAATTCTTAGCACCACCATCACCAATGCCAATTGCAGAGTACTGTCAATGTTTTCGTAACAATTGCTCCGGACATGCTTTAACGTTCTGAATGGAAAGCTGTTCAAAATTTAGTTTCAATGAAAAACTGCATTTTAAATATTTAAAATAATATGTAATAAAGCTAACAATTTTCGTCTTCACCATCTTGTTCTACATAAAATTTCTTACGGTACTGAAATTTGAAAATCGACATATTTGGCAACAGCACGCATTATTTTCTCACAAGAAAAGCATTGTCCATAAGAGCTCATTGTGCCTTCACGACGTGAAAAAGACTATAGTACTTTGGTGGTTTATACTGCGGAGTTTCATGGAGGACGAGTATGCAATAGTTTGTATATGCACAGTGTTATGTTGAAGATCACGATCTACTGGAGGTTGCAATGATGTTCCACCAACACTAATCACATTCAAAGGGAATAGTGGCATGCTAAGATACTCTCTAAGATACTCTTGTGGAGACACCTAACGACAGTTTTATCATCTCCTCGGCCCTTTTACCCTATCAATTTCCACATTTTCTCTACTCGTTTCAGAAACAAATCGCTCAATATAATGCAGTTATTGTATTTTTCTTCCTTAAACCACTTTTCTCTCTCTTTTGGGAAATTCGGATCATGATGATGAATGATGAGATTAAACTGACGTAAAGAAACAAAAAAAGTAACTCTCGAACTAGTCTTGGATTAGAATTCAGGTACTCCGGCGTCGAAACCGTGAGTAGCACTCGGCCTCTAACATCGTGCACGTTCCTGCATGTGACGAGAGGAAAATACCACAATTGCACACACCAAGCTTCTTATTATCCCATTAAAACTTTTGTAAAAATCGTTTCCGCTCTCTGCATCAGCCACGGTAGAGGTACTTCAAATTCAGCACTTTAACTTAAGTTTGGCAACACTGTAATTAGCATCATAGTGGAGAAAGACATTCGATGATGAGACTACTCACGTTCCGAAAGAGCAAGAACGTAAAACGTGGATCTGCGAGTTTCATTCTACGATCCTCTGGCGAGCAGTTAAAAGACTCCACTGCAAGACCCAGTGTTGCAACACAGAGGATAATTTACCCAAGTGCAGGGATATTCTCAGCTGAGATCTGAAATTTCATTGATTTTCTGCAGCGCGGATTTCTTTAGAATTGCAATCTTGCAACTTTCTAACAGCGTGCTGGAAGAGGCCTGTGTTTATTTCTCAGGAGAACTGCATATTTTCTGATAAACTAAGTGACGGTATTGTCCTGGTAGCTTTTTCATAAACCAAGAGAACTTAGCCCAGAAAGTGAACCAAATTGAAATGGAAATTTTTGAGTACATGGTGAAATACAACCGTATGCAATAGCTTTATTCAATATTTTTTTAAGCACAAGTGCCAGCAATGACAATAGAAGATATGGCCAAAATCATCATCTGTATTATATTGTTCCCGTCGAGTTTATCATTCTCATTTGTACTCCAGCCGCTGTAATGATTCAACCTCAACCAAGCATTTAGGGGCAAATTTTTCTTTAGTAGTGAGACGAAAGTTATATCAACACATGTCCGATTTGCACGCTTATTATACACACTACGCAGGGATAAATGAGACCTAACCATGTGAGCAATTATAACCATTGAGGTCAAATGGCATTCCCGCAATATCTTCTGTAAGAAATTCCAAGTCGGAACATGCCATGGAAAGAGCATTCAATATTTCTTCCAAGAGCGACCAAAGGGGGAAAAGAGAGAAATTTTCGCTATAAAAAGGGAATTTTTGATCTCAGCATGTGGAAACACTGACATGACTTACCCGCGAAGTTGTAAAGCCTCGCATTGCCGCCGTGCAGAGTTAACGATGACGCTTTGTTCCAGGTGCAACGGCCTGGTGGGAATAATCCCTATCTAACTGACGGAACAGTCGTTGCTCTCTCATGCGATCTTCCCATTTGGTGCTTTCATGCGTGTACTGCCTCCCTGCTGATGGCTGCCCTGTGTCTAATTCTGAAACAGGGTTGCCAGGTTGAACTTTGAAAAAACCAAGAACGATAATTTTGAGGTGCCTCAGGTCTAATGTCGGAGCATTGCCTGTATTCATATCTTTCTGAAGTCCTCCATACAGGGTCAAATAAACTGTAACAGCTCGTTTGAAGGAAGTGACATCAGAGCACACCTCATTTTCTCCTTGTATTCATAGTGTAGTAAAGCAGCAGGACAAACAAAGAATTTGACAGATATTATCTTCCTAGTAAACACACTTAACAGTAATCTAAACTCGAAGCTGAGCTACGGCCGCCATATTGGAAAATGGGGACCAATTTCAGTTTTTTGGCTTATATTTCATTAGCAACCGCAGATAGAAGAAAAAGGTTCAAATAAAATATGTTGTACGTTATGAAATCATTTTTTTTATCTTACACTACATGTCTGTCAAACAGAATAATATTCAGAGCAACTTTTGTAAAAATATTTTATCTATGCTCGTTTGTGTTAAAATAGACAGAATCTATGAAGGAATCAGTACAAATTTCCTGAGCAAAATGACAACTTAGTGAAGTTACATTATAAATCCATTGTTACCGTAAGCACTGCCATCTTTCGGTAAAAATTGTCAAGTTTTTCCATGATCGTGCACGATTTCAGTTTTAGGTCTATCGAGGTTTCCTACGACAATATTCCATCGCTGTCGATTTTATTGAGTCTTGAACGTTCTGTTTCAACAGCAATTGAATCGTGTACGGACAGCTCAGTTAGTCATACGTTCAAGATTCACGAAACATTTAATAAATTTTGATTTTGGATCGACAAGAAAACAAAACAAGCAAATTCTATCGTACCCTGAAACAATCATTCCGTTTCTCGACATTCTGCAGTATTGACAGACAGTACAAGTAAAAGTTACTGGCAACCCTGGATTTGTGCTGCTAGGTTTCATAAGTACAGGATAGAAGTATATTATGCGAGGGCTACTAATGTCGACACCACGCCTAAGAGAGATAGAGGCAATTAGGGAAACATGCACAAAATTGATGTGCCTTTTCATACGGTGAAATTTCGTCCACAAGCACCGTACACATATGTAATCTCACGTGGCTTATGTGGTTCTTCACATCTCCTCTTTAAGCTCTCTAGCCGCGTAATAAAAAAAGGCACCCACGCACGCTATTCCCCTAGTGCAATAGAGAGTGCGTGCTGTAAATTCCCGGAGGGGTTACAGATAATAATGTTCGCGTGATAGGTTACCGGCGATGTTTTTTTGTAAAATTCATAACGTGGGGAATATCGGGCTATCCAACGGTTTGTGAGCACACATGCAACTTCGTTCTATTTATAAACCGGGTTCTGACCTCAAGGCGTAATTTTCTCGCGTGGAAATCTTGCTTCCTGGTATCTGCGAATCTCTGCCTTTGGCATGTGCAAAATTGTGTTGGGTTAATCGTTAGGATTTTCTCGCATGCACGGTAGGAAATCGTCTTCATTTCAGAAACTAAAAGCTAGAAGAGAAACACACAACTATGAAGGAAGGAGAATAGAGAACTCTTCAAACGCTCGCTGACACTTTTCAAATCGTTCTTAAATTTTCAGCGCCAAAGCCATGGAATGAACTCCCTCCCTCCATAACGTCCCTCCATGTTTAATAATTAACTAAAGAATCTGCTGTTAAATGAGCAATATAGTTGTTCAAGCTCCAACGAATAGCACTAAACACGAAATCTTAAACTGTATTCGAGCGTCGCCAATATGTGACAAATCCTAAACCATATTTTAATATAGTATATTTATCTATGCATTGTTCTATCTTACTTCACAAAACTAGCATAATTATGTACATCAATTTCAATATTCTTGTATGGACCTTCTGCTCAGAAATGTTTAGTACATAGGGTGCTAGGAACGTTTTGCAATACGCCTTTAATTGTCACAATCTTTCACCACACCCTACACAATTCTTTATCCTTTGAAACCAGTCGACAAACCAACTCTTCCATGTTGTCTGAGAGAGCTGGGTACATTCGTCATCCAATACCCATAGAAAGTCCTCCTTGTTGGAAAACCGCACCCCTCTTAGGCTGTTCTTGACGTGAGGGACATTTGAGACAACAGCGCAAAAGCGCATGGAGGGAGGACGCTTCAGCACCTTCAGCGCAGTACGTGCCAAATACTCGATGCAAAGTTTGGAGCGGTGGGCAGGAGCGTTGTCGTGCTGGAAAAACCAAGTGCCTGCTCTTGAGCGTGGACGAATATTTTTGAGAGCTTAAAAAACTCTGGGCAGACACTCCTCCGTGCACCACTTCACGGCGACTGTCTTCTGTTTTCAGCATCACGCGCTCCACAACTCCACTTATTGAAAAGAAGGCGGCCATCATTCTCTTCTTCACGGATAGGGATTCTCGCACAGACACGAGCGTGTTTTCATCTTGAAAGACCCGGACTTTGTTCTGGACTTTTGTAGTCATGTCATAATAGTAAAGCCAGGTTTCGTCACCTGTTAAAATACCATTAACAGAGAGAAATGTTACATTTTGAATCTTCATGATCCAATTTTAAAGTGTAGGTCTAGTCCCAATTAACCTATCTGTGCATAAAAGTAGACTTAAAACAACACAACAAACTTTCCAATTTTAAATAGTGGAGGTAGGAAAAGTTTGATTTTTCCTATTAAACCCACTTTATGCGCAAGTAGGCTAATCGGGTCTGGACTTTCAGTTTAAAGTGGGATACAAAGCACTATGTGCTTCCACCGGGTATCGACATACAGAACATTTTATTACAAGTCAGCGACGTTACCACTACGTCATAGAGGAGGTCCTGAAGGTAAGGTAAGGTAAAAAGATAAAGGTCTCCCTCCCTGTGCATGTGCACACATGCCATGCAGGCATATGGGGTGATGTGGAGGTATATATTGATTGATTGAATTGCTTTATTTTACATCGCTTCTTGTGCCACTTTTGGCTAATTTGCGAAGATGAGGATGAGTGATGATATGATGAAATTGATGAATGAACACTCACAAACATCCATGCCCAGGCCAGGATTCGAACCCGGGACCCCTGGCGTCGTAGCGCGATGTGTTAACCAATCTGCCACGGGGGCCGGCATGTGGAGGTATAGAGCTCCACACATTCTTCTTCTCGGGCATAGTCGGGATGGTGTGATCAGCATCACACCCGGCCACTTTTACCCACAAGGATGCCCCCAGCTGCCCATTTACGAGTCTGTGTTGGCCTCAGAGCCGAGAAGAAACAGGGAAATGCCTGGAACCTGGTCCAGATCACCTGCACCGGGATTTGAACTCAGGTCTTCCGCATGGTAGCTCTAACAACTGAGCTACCGCGGTCCTCGAGGCAGGAAGAGAAAATCAAGAGAAGAGCTGGGTATTCTCTGCCCCTCTCTTGAAGTCCAACACTGGTGGAGCAGTTGCTATTTTTAGATAACCCGCGGGGAAAGGTCAATCTCAATTCCTCCAATTCCAAAGCGAATGGACCATTCCGCGGTTCCTCGAAGCGCCAGGTCACAGGGGAAGACGAATCCGCGCCCCGGGCGATTGCATTGTGTCGGGCGTTTTACGGTTCATAAAACATTCCGCATCGCCTGGAGACTTGTCAAGTTCTGAATCCGCGGAAAACTCTGTTGAATAATGCGAGTGGGGCAAACCCCCTGTTACCTCCTGGAAGATTGAATTTTTAAATTCCAATAACGCTTCTTGTTCAGTTCCACCTCCTCCCCCGGCTGCTCTTTCCAATCAGGGTAATTGACCGTGAAAAAATCCTGACTGCTTCGGAAGATCGATACCAAAAGGAACTAGAACATATAATTAGCAATTCGGCTAATCGTCATTGCTTACAGTTCTATTGGATATGTAGAAAAATATTGTTTAGCACTTGTTTACATTCTCAAATCAGTTGAAATAGGACATGGCTTAGAGTGGGACGAGGCTAAGCAGGTAGGAAGGGAGAAGAGAGTACTAAGCCCCGCGACAGGTTACGTTTGCAGCAACTTCTCGCATATAATAGACCCAAACGTGCACACAGAATGTAGTCCTGCTGCAATACTGACGATTTTATCACTGTCTGTGATATGAACAGCTCGGCAGTTGAGGCAAGACATGCATGTGAGATGCTGTGCGCCATTCTCGCGTGGTTTAATACATAAAATCTGCTGCAAACTTAACTTGTCGCGGGGCTTAGCAAGAAAATAGAAGGAGGCCAAGGAAATAGAGAAGAAAGGAGAAGAAGACACAATGAACTGGAAGGGGGGACTCAAGATAAACAAAGAATGGAATAAGGTGTTAAAAAGAGTGGAAAGGACAAGAGCGAAAGAGGAGAGAAGGAAGAGAAGTGAAGAAAGAAAGGATATGGAAAAAGAGCGTGATAGGGAGTAGGGCCGCACACATTCTCGATCCCGGACATTTTGGAGGTGATGTGATCAGCACCACGCTTCGGCCGACTTTACCCCCCAGGGTCGCCCACAGACACCCACAGATTCGAGGGTGGGTGAGCCCCAGAGCCGCTTTATGCGGGGACAAGGCCGGGAAAATTCTGACCTTAGATCACTCACCCCGGGTAGTCAGGAGCCCTACCGACTATAATGAAACTAAAATCTTCGTTGAATCTTTATGTTGATTATAGGCATATTGGATATGTGGTATTGTTCACCACTTGGAAAGCTATTTACTCGTAGAATTCAATATTGTTTTACATTCTAAAATCAGTTGATATGGTTAGTTAATTTGTTGGTTGGTGTTTTAAGTCCACTTTATGCACAGTAAGGCTAATCGGGACTGGACCTACAGGTTAAAGTGGGATCCTAAACACTATGTGTATCCACCGGGTATCGAACCCGGAACCATCGCCATGGGAGAAGATCACCAGTGAGTTATGGTTACAGAATAACTGGCTGTATGGAAGACTTCAGTGTGTTTTATTGGGCTACATTTTAAACCACCGCTTGTATTACTTTTGGGTTGGTCTTTTTTAAGTCCACTTTATGCACAGTAAGATTAATCGGGACTGGACCTACAGTATAAAGTGGAATTCGAACCACTATGTGCCTCCGCCGTGTATCGAATCCGGGACTGCTTGATTACACTGGTCTGAATGAAAATCGGCCCTGACACTATTCCTATCTTGCGAACTGTTGCTATATATTTTTATTATTGTTGCTATATATTTTTAATATCGTTGCTATATATTTTTATTATTGTTGCTATATATTTTTATTATTTGGGGGTGTTTGAGGGAGGATGAGGGGGCTGGAAGCTAGAATATGTAGAAAATAAGTGAAAAAAATTGCGAAAAAACGGGAAAAATCGATCATTTTTAATGATTTTTTTACAATTTAAGGGGCAAATCCCCCCCCCAAATCTACCTCCTTGCTACAAATGTTCATGTTTTAGAACGTTTTACCTCTCTGGCCCCTCAGAAGAAATATAAAGGCTAAGATAATACTATTCATCCCTCCAAATTATCGAAAAGTGATAAAAATAGGTGGGGGGCTGCCCCCCCCGAAAACGGTGGGTGATGGGGTAAAACGGGGGTCATATTCGGATTCAGGAGGTCATTTTACATAAGAATCAGCAGGAATGGTGTCAGGGCTAGATTTTGTTTTTTTGCAGACCAGTGTTACAAGGCGACGACGCTACCACTGCGACAATATTATTATCATCATTATTTGCAGTAGGGTTACACTCTGAGATGACGGGTGGTCAGCGCATTGAGTCACATCGCCGCTGTTTTCTGGCTTTTGAAACTTATTTTCAAGTAGCTTCCCAGTTGTCCCACGACGCTAGGTCAACGCCGAAAATTTGGGGGCTCCAATCGAGAATTGAACTCGAGATCGTTCACACTAACGGCGATAGCGTTGACCATTTGGCTACGCAGGAACCTATTGGGGACCATGATCTTCGTTATCACTAGGCCTTGGAAGTTGATTACCTAAAAATAATTTTCACTCTCAAAATGAAAGCTTGGATTTTTCTTTAAAAAAAGAAGGAAGAGTTGTTGAATGATGCGCTAAAACCCGTTGTTTGGTTGTTTAAACTATCGAAGCAAAATGTAAAAAGCAATTATGTAGCTTTCTTTAATTTTCCTTCAATAATATACACATTTCCGAGTGGGCCTTGCACAGTACAATTCAGCATTTGAAAATACAGTTGTGTTCCGCCTGCATCATGGTTATATTTTTTTATTTTTTGACTAATTTTAATTTAAAACCACAGATTAAACCGATAATAGTGTCCAGCAAGGATAACCTGAAAGTAAGCTTGAAAGTTTTTTTTATGTTCGCTGGATAAAAGACAAATTGACCTCAATTAGTTATTCAATACATATAGTTAAAAATAAAATTGTGCTCTTGCACTGCCATATTTTCGATTAATGGCGCTAAAACGACCACGTTAGGAACTTTAAATATGTAAATTATGCTAATAAATGCATTTATAATTCACAAACCAACAGGGAAGTAGCAAAACGAACTTCAAAAGTGATAAAAATGCAAGAAAAACTGAAAAAAATACTGAAAAATGACCTAAACGCCAAAAAAGCCCGAAATGCAAAACAAAACAATGTTTTCTGATTATAACTGAAGCATAACAGACTACCTTCAGGTTTAACATTGTGTTCAAGGCCCAGAAAAAGACGACTTTTCATCAACTTCTAGCCTTAGATATCACTAGGGACATTGAATTTTCGCGATGCGCGAAATCGCGAAATGTGATAAAAAAAAAGATGCAATTTTGAACATTCTGCACGTAACTACACCCCCAATGATGAAATATGCATTAGTTTTATTCGCGAAGTAATGCGAAATGTGTGCTTTTCCACGAAATGAACGCTTTTTCGCGAAATAACCGTGAAATATCATCAAATTAAGTAGAAAACACGCAAAAACCGGCAATCGATGTTTTGGGCGCAAACTGTCGATTTGTAACGAAACGTTTGCCTAAAGTTTCCTACCACTTGCAGCTGAAGAACGTTTTATCTTCAATCACATCAGGA
Organism: Lepisma saccharinum; assembly: GCF_977018435.1. Taxonomy (NCBI): domain Eukaryota; kingdom Metazoa; phylum Arthropoda; class Insecta; order Zygentoma; family Lepismatidae; genus Lepisma; species Lepisma saccharinum. Next base: position 24,728,385 of record NC_139249.1, on the reverse strand, counting down.
AGTCGCTGCAAATTGGGATTTCCCATGCACATAATCTCAGTTCGAAAACTTCGCTCCCTGACAAGCTGCATTCCATTCTTCCCCCGAATGTCTACTCAACTTCCAGTTTCATTGAACTTGCTAGCTGTAGCAGCGATAAGATAAGTCTGTTCCCGCACATCAAGGGAAAGACTGGTGTCATTTGGGTTCGGTCATGAATGAATTTTGTTTATCATCATGTGATTTTCAACATGTGTTTGTGTATGTGCAGTAGTGATTATTTTATTTGTTGGACAGCAAGGATATCCTTTAAATACATACAATGAATAAATCACTTGAGATATGCAATTTAGAAATGAAGTGATTTTGTGTTGATGTTTTCGTTTTGGTTGCACAGCTAAGTACTTGTGTATGTGTACAGTATATAAAAAATGAAGTAGTTTATCAATTTATAGCTCTTTTGTATGTTGTTTCCTCTCATAATGCAAAAATGTGTGCCAATTTTTTTTTCCACCGCTGGTATATAAAGCTAATCTAACGTTTTATTTACCGCTCTCCTCAGTTTTTATTTACCATAAATTTGTCTCCCTAGTTATCATATCCTTTAACGTGGTTGCTTTGTAATCAAGGGGTCTTGAGTTCAATACCCGTGGAGGCACAAAGTGGTTCGCATCCCACTTTAAACTATAAGTGCAGTCCCGATTAGCTTAACTGTGCATGAAGTGGACTTAAAACACCAACTCAATCAATCAATCAACAATCCGTTAATTCACATCCTGGTGGTACTGTAAACCGCTGTTGTTAACAATGAATGTTTGTTTACATTGAAGAAGGAATGATCTATAAAAAACGTATCCAATGACATTTAACAATGCCGCTCCGAAGCCGAAAGCCCTTTAAACAAGGAACGCGTGGACGAAATGACCTTTCTTTTCACGGAACAATTATTCCGCTTCCATCGTCCCCTAGGACAACGTCGAGGGCGCTGGAAGCGACTGAACCCGGGTCACCAGGGTAAAGGAAAGTGCTGGAACTCCCACGCAGAAGAAGAGAAATTATGGAAAACACTGCAACGGCTGACAGTCTTTGTCCATTTTTAAAACGCGTCCTCCCACTCAATCTTCACGCTCGGCCTGTCAAACGCCTTCATTCATGAATTACCCGGCGGCTCGGCTGTCGCTGCAAAAATAGCGTAAGTGCATCATCCATTGGGAGGCTGAGCCGTGACAGGTTACCGCGGTGCATGTTGCGCAAATGTTGTTCTATAGGAACGAGAGGGGAAAGGGGCAAACTTTAGTAGGTAACCACAAGAGATATATGATTGATTGATTTGCTGTTTTAAGTCCATTTTATGCACAGCAAGGCTAATCCGGACTGGACCTACAGTTTAAAGTGGAATCCAAACCACTATGTGGCTCCACCGGGTATCGAACCAGGGACCCCCTGATTACAAGGCAACGACGCTACAACTGCGCCATCGAGTAGGCCCCACACACAAGAGAGATGGTAGAGGGCCATATTAAATTATTCATTGTTCATCTTCCTCAGTCTGTTCCTTCTTCCGCCTTCTCTTTCCAATTTTCTTATTCCTTGTTACGCCCTTTCTTCTTCTATATTATTCACTTTCTTCTTTCCTTCGCCTTCATCATCCTCTTCATTCTATTCTACTTCTTCCTCATTCACTTTCCTTTCTTCTTCCTCTTTGTTCTCTTTCTTCTGTACTCTTCTTCCTCAGTGTACTTTCTCATTCGTTTTCTATTCTCCTCACCACCTTATCTGTTATTTCTTCTTCTTTCTCAATATCTTTTATCTATTTTCTTCTAATTATTCAATCTTTTCTATTTTATTCTTCTTCCTCCTTATTTTTCCTCTATCTTCTTCTCTTTCCTCATACTTTTTATTATATTTTCTTCTTCTTCCTCATTATCTATCTTTCTTATACTTCCACATTCTCTTCCGTCTTTTCTTCCTCATTCTATTTCTTTTCTTTGAGGGTTTATATACCAATAAAGGCACAGCAGCCTCTTAAACAAAAACAAACATGTTGGGTCGTAGTTTGAGCTTGAGGTTACATTCTCTTCCCCCTCTCTTCCCTCCGCATGTTTTGGTTTTGGGAGCAGCAAAGCGGACACATGCCGGCGATAAATTGCAGTATTTTTTTTCAATATTTTTTCATGCAGCAAAGTTGCAAGTCCTAATGGTGTGACGTCAGCCTAACATCAAAGGCAACCGATAGAAAAGTAACCAGATAACCAATTCCTACATTTCAGTCAGGCGTTCTCGTAACTCGATCAACCTGTAATCCCAACAACTTAATCCCGATGTTGAAAAACTCTCATTCAATGCTTTATTCGCAATTAGAAGAATGTTTATATCCGATTGAGCCCGCTATTGGTAATCTGCTTAAATCCTTTGGGATGGACACATTCTTGCGGAAGCATTTTCACAAAACTTGTGTGGACGTGGCATTAACCAATAGTAACGCGCTCGTTACATGACGCAAGAGTCCACGAGTTGATCCTTTGATAGAAGAAGAGCTCTGGGATGGAAAGTGTTGTATCCCCGCTTTCCAGAACCTTGATTCGTATGATCGAGTCCTGGTTACTTCCTTATTATATATATATATATTTTGAAGAGCTAGTGTTTTTGGGAAGATGTCACGTAAAACGTAAGGGCAAAGATGAAGTTCGCCGTGCATAAAACACCGTGTCATGATGGCACATTATAAGGGATGTAAGGGCAGGGCCCCACACATTCTCGATCTAGTGATGTGATCAGTACCACGCTCCGGCAGCCTCTACTCCCCAGAGTTTCCCCCAGGTACACATTGATTTGAGGCTGGGCGAACCGTAGAGCCGCTTTATACGGGGACAAGGCCGGAAAAACTTAGATCACCCACCCCGGAAATCGAACCCAGGTCTCCCGCGTGGCAGTCAGACACCCGACCGACTAGACCGTACTCCAAAAAATACAATAATAATTATTTAGAAAATGTCACACATTTCAGTCACAGAGACAGACATTAAAGTACTGACTTTACTTAACAATCTTTAGAAAATAACTGACTGCTTACGCCATAAGATGAAAACCTTATAGTATACCTGTAGTATAGCATCATCCTTATAGTATCTTTTGTGGGGGGTAATGGAGTCATAGCCAATACGATCCTCTGCGAAGGTTCGTGCTTATGGTTGTTCCTTCGTCAGTTTAATCTCCATTGTCGCGATTAACTAAAACCTGTTGCTAAAAGCGACATAAAGCAATTCAACATTGTAAATTTGTATATATTATTTCGCTACTCCAGGTGAGACAGACAGACTTTGCTGTTCACGACGAGAGACTGTGCCAAGATCTGTCTCAGTGCTACCTTACGTCTTATCTAAATATAGCGTGGAATCTTAAATTATAAATCATAGGACGCGCATCCAGAAATAGAATTCCAAACAAGACTTTTCTTAAATATTTTAACGCAACCTTGCATCATCAGTCACCTCACACAGCAACTCGCCTCCCGACCCCGCCAAGTCAGACGATCACATGGCATTGAAGTAGCAGACATATTACGTCATTCCTACAGGGCCGGATTTAAAATGTGGGCGCCCCTAGGCCAGCACAGAAATTATCGCCCCTTCCCACATTTGTGGATAGTAAGTGTGCTACTCTATTAACTACAGAAACGTATCTTAACCCCAATTTTCCTACAATTACTGCCAGATCTAATGCATGTACATTTTTGCGTCTTAGAATTTCCACATTTTTTACGGTTTTTATGCGGCGTCCTGTAACTACTCATCGTTCACATATGTTTAATATTTTTGCCGATCAAAACTTTTTACTCTAAGCCTTGAAAGTACATTTACAGAAATAATAGATGGGGTTTAACGTACAGCAGCCTATGGATGGTAGAAATTACATAGATGCAGTTTAATTGTTACTATTTAACTATGAACACTAAGTTATAAATCATAACCAATTAGAATTTCTATACACAATTTTGATGCAAATATTGACTTGATGTACAGTAACGGACACGAGTGGCTTGTAACGATTCCATTGAAAGTCAATGTATTCATTACAAGCCGGCAGTGTCCGTGACTGTACATTAATTATATCAACCCTACCACTATTATCTTTACATTTAACTCTATTAGGATTGGAAATCGAAACAGATAAAGGTTTCCCTGCCTTCTGACTACTTGAAGCCCTCTTGGAAAGTTGAACGCATTTGCAGGCTAGGAAAACACAGATGTCTCATTTTCTCTCAAATGAAAACAGTTTCTCCAGTCACAATGTTTCCGTAACATCTCTGTCTGTTGTACATTTGCAGCTTGAGAGCGAATCTAAACTCTGAAAGCTACCAATCAGCGAGCGAGCCGCTGACGTCATCTCAGCTCGAATCGCAAACCCTGGGCCCGTTTCGAAAGTCGCACGAGTTTAACGAGTTATTGTAACTGGCTGTCCCATAAGTGCTTCCGTGCGTTTCATTATCCTGTCCCAAAAGTCGCTTTCCGTGCGTCTCGTGCAAGAACGAGATTCACCAAACGCACGGGCCAGGAGGCTGGTATGTTTGGTGAGAATCGCCTGCTGCCTTCAGACAACGCGCGTGCTGATGGATTCAAACTGCACTAGTTCGGAAAATGTATTATAATTTAAACAGATAGCGATATGAAGCTACATGCACAAGATGAGTATGCCTTGACCGTTCTTAGAATGTGATTAAAATGAGTAACAGTGGCCATAATAGAGTTTATTTTTGTCATAATGACATTCCTTCCGCTGACGCCATGCGGAAACTTTCTCTAAACAAAACTCTGCGCCTGCGCTTTCGCCTAGAGCGTCCCATAAGTCTGTAAAATAACTGGTTTCACCAGATTCACGAGCCCAGTTATTTTCGTTGAATGCGTTCGTTTCGTTAAGACTCTTGCACACGCTGTGAACTGTTGGTAGGCTGGCTAGTTAAATAGAAATCTAACTCTATCTGCGTGTCGTAAAAATATAGAACGCTTGCTAAGAATTCTCATATTGGTAGCGGCAAGACTGTTAAAATAGAATATTGAGTAGTAAACAGCATATCTCTTATTATTGTTATATTTATTTAAAATTTAGAGGACGTAGTTTTCGTTAGAAGTACGTGGAAGTTTTATTCAATCACATCCTACTGGGCTTAGGCTTAAATCTGGTTCTGAATCCAAGCAAAACTCATAAGTGAAAATAGTTTTCCTCGTCTTCATGACGTAGAACACAAACAACGACAGTGTAACTAACAAAATATAAAGTAATGACAGTGAATGAATTTGTCTTGAGTAGAACATAAGAGTTAAGGAATTTCACATACTCCACTGAGTGAGAAGAGAAGAGAAAGGACTGGAAAGAAGTGAAATAACAGAGAGGACAGAACATATCGAAAGGAAAACTATAAAATCTATAAAATGACAAGGGAAGAACAAAAGAGAACGAACAAAAAGGAGAAGTGAAGGTAAGAAGAAGAGAAGAAATACACAGAAAGGAAAGACGAGGTGAAAACAAGTTAAAACGGAGAGTAAAAAGAGAAATGAACAGAACAGAAAAAATCAATAGAAGATAAAACAGAGACAAGGAAAGCAAGAAACGAAAGAAGAAGAGGCATAAAATGAAGGCCGATACAACAAAATACAATAGAGTACACGACAGATACAGTTGAATCAGAGAGACAGGAAAGCAAAATAACATAACCGAACAGAAAGAAAGAAAGAATGGAACAAGTAATCAATGAAGAAAGAGAAGCATACGAGGAATATATATAAAAAATAACAGAATATCCAGCCGAATGCGTTGAGCGGTAGACTTACGATTTTACCATATAACGAGTCGCGCCGCTCCAAACAGGCGTGTAATGATAAATCATAGCATTTGCCTATCGTATACCTCTACAAAGAATACCGGAACCACATGAAGACTCCAGAAATGATAAGATATCTCATTTGGAGACGCGACAATCAGAAAAGAACCTTCTAAAAATACCACCCTGCAGACTTCCGGCATGGAAATTCCAGAAGCCGCCTTTCCGTCTTTCAGAACGCAATTGGCGTTGCAACTTTTGTTCATATAAAAAGAAAGCAACGGGCACTTCTTCTCAGTGGCGCACTCTATTAGGCGTGAATGTTCTTGCTACTTTATTTACACCCCCTACTTCGCAATATTCCAATCTACAATCTCAAATACATGTTCTATCAACTTGTATCTCCATTGAATAAATTCTAATCAAAATCAAGTTAGTTATTAATTCCAGACTTATTAAAAACACACGGAGTGATTAAAAAGAAGCGGATAGAAATTCACTTTGAGTTTACTCTGTTAATCAAAACTGCAATCAACATGGCACCAGTTTTAAATTGAATACATTGCAATCAGACAGCGTATATACGCCCATTAGTTGCATTTAAATAAGTTCATTAAAGAGAAATTGCAGTTGATCGATAGTTTATTGGCTTTATTGGTAAAAAATAATGGAAATATTAGATTAATTGGCATCTGGGGCCAGTCCCCTACGGGCAGGCGAGGTCAGGCTATAACCCCCCCACAAAATTGTCTATGCGAGAAAATTTTAAAGGTCAATAAGCGTTGCAATACAACAAACAATCATTTATAGTAAAGATAAATTTGCACAAAAAAAGAGAGAGAAAGGGAACTAGAGATAGAAATGGGAAAGAGAGATAGAGAGAAAGAGAGAAGGAACGAGAGATAAAAAGAGAGAAAGGGAACGAGAGATAAAAGAGAAAAAGAGAGAGAGAGAGAGGAACGAGAGATAGAAAAGAGAGAGAGAAAGGGAAAAGAGAGATACAAAAGAGATAGGTAAAGAGAACGAGAGACAGAAAAGAGAGAGAGAAAGGGAAACGAGACATAGACAAGAGAGAGAGAAAGGTAACGAGAGATAAAGAAAGAGAAAGAAAGAGAAAGAAAGGAAACGAGAGATAAAAAGAGAGACAGAAAGGAAACGAGAGATAAAAAAGAGGGAGAGAAAGGGAACGGGATATAGAAAAGAGAGAGAAAAAGATAAACGAGAAATAGAAAAAAGAGAGAGAGAAAGGTAACGAGAGATAAAAGAGAGAGAGAGAGAGAGAGAGAGAGAGAGAGAGAGAGAGAGAGAGATTGAGGGAACGAGAGATAGAAGAGAGAGAAAGGGAACGAGAGAGAAAAGGAAACGAGAGATAGAAAAGAGAAAGAACCACGAAGAGATAAATGATTGATTGATTTGGTGTTTTTTTAGTCCACTTTATGCACAGTAAGGCTAATCTGTACTGGACCTACAGTTTAAAGTGGGATCCGAACACGGAGAGATAAAGAATTGATGGGAAAAAGGAGGAATAGAGAAATAATGAGAGAAGGACATATCAGAGAAAACAAAAAGGTTAGGACAGGTAAGGAATTGGAGAGCAAGGGAAAGAAAAGAATGATAGAGGATAGAGAATGGAAGAAATAGAGAGTGAGAGAGAGAGAGGGAGAGAGAGCGAAGGGGAGAGAGAGATAGAAATAGAGAAATACTGAAAGAAAGGGGACACATACACAAAGAAAAAGCAACTATTTTGTCGATCTCTTGAGCTCCCCCGAAACAAAATTCTCTTGGACGCCTCTGCCCCCTCAGCTAGAATCCCCCCCGCCTCTCTCTCTCTCTCTCTCTCTCATAGGAGCAATTTGAATGATTCCCTCAAACAGAGGAACAATTTTAAGGACTCTTCCAAACATAGAAATAATTTGATTGAATCTTTCAAAATAGGAATAATTTGAACAAATTTTTCAAACATGGGAATAATTTGAATGTCTCTAAACATAGAAAGAATTTGAATGAACCTCTCAAACACACGAACAATTTGAATGAATCTCTGAAACATGGAAACAATTTGAATGCATCGATGCAGGAGACAAAGATGACCAGACTCCAAATGCATAGGCTGGGAAGAGTTTCGTGTCTCCAAATTCTCTCCAGTTTCCCTCTAAAGCTCACCAAGGGATATTACCTCTCGAAACCTTTCTTCAATGTGTGCTGTAAAGTATGCCAAGCTTAGTGTTTTTGTTATTTGATGATTAAATGATAGATTTTGCCTTAGGTGAAGGACAAGTTCTTAGTTACCTCACGAACTACCAGCGTTATAAAGATAAAATTTGGTGGAAATGAACATAACAACCTACTGAAATATGACGAAATAGATGAATTCGTTCTGTCGATTTAATATCTCAAGAACTGGATAAACTAGAGAGATACTCGATCTGCCATGGCAGAAAACTGGGTTGCGACCGCGAGAATATACAAGGGGAAAATAATCGAGCTAACTAACGTGCCGATATCTCTGAAATTACTCCAGAGATTAAAAAGACATGGGAGAGATGAGAGTTGATTAACCACTAGTTTGTTTCTACATCAATATTGGATAAAATATCGTCAATGCCTTGCCTAGTATTCGAACTGTGATTTCACAACGCGCTAGCTAAACTATAATGCGTATTCCAGGTTTTTGTTTTTGGTGTCGAACGATTTTGGAGAGTGGTCAAAGTAACGGACCGCATTCGGAAAATTGCGGATTCGTAACCCAGTGGCTGGTCATTCTGACAAGACTTAATCGTTCCAGGAGAATTCTGGACTGTACTCTCAGCGAAGGCTGCGGACTCCTCCTTACCATGCCTGAAGCCACGAAGGCAACTCCAAGTCAGCGTTTAGGCAGGATTGCTTGCTTGCTTGTATTGAGTTAATTAACGCCATTTTTACCTCTTCGAGTTAATCGCGACGATGAGAATGACTATGATAGGTTGAAAGAAGAGGAACTAAGTGGTAGATTCACGTAGTGAATGCATCTTCATCAATATCATGCAATTGTTATTCATCCTCATCGTCGCGGTCAACCAAGATTGGCAGAAGGACGACGAAAAAAGAAACATGCGCTGGTGGATACTCTAACATAGAACTTTCGAAGGCGAGAACTTGATTCGATCACTGAACGCCTTGGTTTACGGAGGTGTGGACTGACATTCAGGAAATCGCGGTGCAAATTCCAGAGTCCATATACCCTGGTAAGTGGGTTTCCCGCGGTTTTCAATGAATCCCTGGATTTTTTAAATTTGATTTTTAAAATTTTGCTTTGGCTAATAGCGAAGATGAGGATGAAAGGTGATAAGATGGAATTGATGAAAGGCCATCACAGACATACATGAACAGAACACATAGGAGGATTATTCTGACTTTAAGTTCAGACGCCGGAGCCTCGTTACTTTGCAAATTCAAGTCCAGGGCTCCCACCTCTTTTCCCATGTAGCTAGCTAACGTTCGATATCTCTGGAACTGCACCAGCCAGAGAGCAGTAGTGGTGCATGTAAAACTGTCCAGAAATGTAGTTGGGAGATATGAGAGTGGGCTAGAAACCCGCGTGTTTCTACTTCAAGAATGTCTCCCATGCTACATCTTTCATAACTTGACATTTTAGTACTTACACTCCACTAACTTGCTGGCAAATGCTGATGTAGTATTTTCAACTAAGACCAGGGTTCCTTCCTCCCACATTTCTTTCCATCACGGTTGACCAAAAGATACAAATAAGTAACGATAACTAAATCAAGGAACATCTTTCCTAGACACATCCATGCAATACAACAGCAACTTTTGTTCACAGACTCACCTGTAAGAAGGGCTGGTATCTGTAGCCGCCGTACCCCCTGTTGCCCAAATTGGAAAGCATCTCGGGACTGAAGCGGTTGAAGAGACCTCCCCAGCCGTGGGTGACCCCCAGGAGAGCGGCAATCACAAGGACGAGCTTCATGGCGAGACTAAGGGCCCCGGTTCGAATCTTGGGAGAGCTACAGAGGTCCAGGCAGGATCCGTGAGTGCGTGTGTGTGTGCGGCGGCGGGCTGTCTGAGGGAGCGGTTGCGCCTCGCGCTGTAGTAGTCCCGGTGCGTAGTGGAGGAGTTCACCGTGTGGGCGGGTGGCGGATGCGCGCGCGGCAACGCGGTTGCCAACCGTTGCATAATTTCACCAAACGTAGTGTGCGGTCTTAAGGCTAGGAAAGCTTGAAAGGGAGTGAATCGTGCGCATTTGGTTCTGAGAAACCATCTCCCGATGGAGAAGACTGAATTTGCAAACATATCAAGTGCAAAAAAAGATGAGAACGGTTCTGCTTGGCTCTGTCGTGGAGTCGATAGCGTGTCTCCTGGTTTCGAATACATGGTAAGACATGGATTTCAGTTTGCCCTATCAACTATTTCATCCGTCATCATACATAACGTGAGATGTAACAAAAGTAGAAGTGGAAGTACAAATCTGTCAATAGTGCCATACGGATTTTAGCTAATACAATGAATGACTATGATTTACTTATGTGCAGAAACAATGTACACGTTTCTGAATATTTACTGTTAACTGGCAGCTTATGAAAATGTACAACAGTTTCATTCTATTTTTTAAAATCAATTGTTACCAATTATTTCTTATAGCTAACATTACATTAAGAAAAATGTTTTTCAACACTCTAAAATGCAACACTACCCGAATATTTCGACACGCGTGTGGGTATGTATGTGTGTATGTGTGTGTGAGTGTTCATGTATGTCTTCGTATAGGTTTAGATTTATTTTTGTACTTTTTTGTTTCTTGTGTTTACTTTCTTTGTATATGCGAGTGGAGAAGGTTGCATAATTTGTAACTGCATAATTTGTATTCATGTCCAGATATTATAGGAATAGTTAAATCAAGAAGACTTAGGTGGGCAGGCCAAGTGGCATGAATGGGAGACGAAGGGAGATTTTATAGGATTCTTGTTGGGAAACCTGATGGTAAGAGACCTGCAGGAAGGTCAAGACGAAGATGGAGGAAAAACGTTGAGATGGACCTCCTAAAGAGAATCGGTAAGGTTGGAAAAGATTGGATTGATCTTGCCCAGGAGAGGGACAGATGGGTGGCTTGTGTTGCTGCAACAATGAACCTTCAGGTTTAAGAAGGCTACAGAGTTAGTTAGTTATGATATGCTTATATCAATAAAAATATAGATATAACCATGGTTAAGTGGTAGAGTAGTCTTCCACAGCCTTAACTTCGCTATGAAAAACTAGGCGAAATAAATCACTAACGTCGAGTAATCAAATGTGACTTCAGTTTTCCAAAGTTTCGTATTCTTTGTAATTTTTTAGTCTACCATCATGAAACGTGTTGACTCACTTCTCCCAAATGCAGTACCAGACAAATACACCTAGATACTATGAGAAATTCAGCTCAAAAGCACTAAATTCGAGGCTGATATTGTAACCATAAACTTTGCATTTTTGATCCTCGATTCCCTCTTAAAGTACACAATACATTTTAAAAGTACTTTTTTTTGTAAGAATATGTAACCAAGAAATCCTCTAAAAATTTTTCGAGTGGTTATCTCTGTCTCCTGCTCAGATGCATTCAAATTGTTTCCATTTTTCAGAGATTCATTCAAATTGTTTCTATGTTTCTCAGAGAGCCATTCAAATTGTTTCTATGTTTCTCAGAGAGTCATTCAAATTGTTTCCATGTTTGACAAATTCATTCAAATGTTTCCTATTCTGAAAGATTCATTCAAATTGTTTCTATGGTAAAGAGTAATTCAAATTGTTCCCATGTTTTAAAAGTTCATTCAATTGCTCCTATGAATGAGATAAAGAAAGAATGAGAGAGGATATGGAAAGGAAGAAATAAAGAGGTAGAGAGAGAGAGAGAGAGAGAGAGAGAGAGAGAGAGAGAGAGAGAGAGAGAGAGAGAGAGAGAGAGAGAGAGAGAGAGAGAGAAATACTGAAAGAAGGGGGAAACATATAATGATAAAGAAAGTATTTTGTCGACCTCTTGACCTCTCCCGAACGAAACCCAAGAAACATTCTTAAATTTTCTAACCCAAGAAACCCTCTAAAATTGTTGAGATTCTCGTTACTTTGTCTCAGAAAAAGTATAATGGACGGAAACTTGAAAACATGCGACTTTGGAGCACTAACAATATGGCAATATGGAGAAAATTGATTTTTCGTCCACAATTTCGTAACAGGTAGACCAATTTCTTTCAAACGGATAATCAGACCAGTAATATGAGGGATGTAGATACTCAAAGCGCTTCAGTCCAGAATCTCCAAATTCACGGCAGTTATCAAAGTCAGAAACCGTCCTACGTGTCCCACCATTCCTCTCCTTGACGGCTCACTACACTTAAAATCTCTTATTGCATAATTGTTCTCCAAGTATTGCTCTAAAACAGCCTAGTTTCATATTTGACGCTACAGAAACGTAATGTGGACTTTACCTGTATAAAACACAGTCGACACGGAGAAAACAGATCTTGAAACGCTTTGATTGATATCGCTCAAATACAATACCAAGGGGTCCCGGGTTCGATACCCGATGGAGGCACAAGTGGTTCGGATTCCACTTTAAACTGTATGCCCAGTCACGATTATCCTTTCTGTGCATAAAGTGGACTTAAAACGACAAATTAATCAATCAATCAAATACAATATCAAACCAACTCTAAGAGATATATAATTGCTGTTAAATTTTGTGCCCGAGACCTTTGTATTTGTTGCAATTAACGTTGGTACAAATTAGCTGCTTGGCCTCGCCTCTAAACCACGTACTAGGATACTATTTCAAACTTTTCTCTCCAATGCTGTTATAAATTTAGTTTCGGGAGCTCCAAAAACGTAGTGTATACAGAGCTTTGAAAATGTCACACATAAAAAAGGTGAATATATACAGGGATCTCAAAAATGTATACACATTTTAACAGCTGACAAAACACATAAATTGTTCATCTTTTCAGGTTTGGTTAGTTTGAAATAATGACTGAAACCAGATTAATATTTGAACAAAGGAAGTTTATCGTAAAGAACTACTGGAAGTTTGAAAATGCAATTGAAGTGCAAAGATAGTTTAAGAGAGGGTTTTAAAGAGATGCACCTACATGACTTAACATCACTCGAATTGAAGGAGATGAAACTTGAAAATGTCAAGAGAGAAACGTTATGGAATACCACGAACATTGACAATTTCTACAAAGCACGAAAGTTGATGGAAAATCCATGTGGCAAGCGAGTCGTGAGATAGGAATTTCTAAAATCAAGCATCCATTGCTGTTTTAAGCACTTTCATCTGAAGAGTTACCATGCTCTCAATGAAGATGATCTAGACCAAAGATTGCAGTTCTGTGAGTGGTACTTTGCAAGCTGTGTCAATTCAAGTACTTAGGAGTAATACTAACAAATGAAAATAGTATTAAAGATGAAATAAAAATCTGACTTTATTCAGGAAATACGTGATACTTTTCTCTTCATAAATGTTATCTTCTTGTGTAATATCTAAGAACTAAAAGATAAAATTCACAAAACAGTAATTTTGCCTGTAGTATTATATGGATGTGAAACGTGTCCCTTGCATTAAAAGAGTAACATACATTTAAAGTATTTGAAAATAAAATCCTTAGGAAAACATTTGGAGTGGAGGTTACATAATTTAGAACTGTATAATTTGTATTTTTGTCCAGATATTATCAGAATAATGAAATGAAGAAGACTTAGGTGGGCAGGCCATGTGGTACGAATGGGAGAGGAGAGATTACAGAATTCTTGTTGGGAAACCTGATGGTAAGAGATCTGTAGGAAAGCCTAAACGAAGATGGAGGGACAACGTTGAGATGGACCTAAAGGAAATTAGTAACGATGGAAAAGATTGGATTGATCTTGCTCAGGATAGGGACAAATGGAAGGTTTGTGTTACTGCAGCTCTAAACCTTCGGGTTTAAGAAGGTTAGAGATTTAGTTAGTTAGTCAAATAGATGGATAGGACGAAGAGATTCAGAACTCAATCTTAAATAAACACTGACTTCATAAGTCAAAGTGTGTATACACACACACACTCACATATATCGTCACTGTGACCATTCTGAACGTCATATATATCTTATAAATTTTTATATCTATACTTAAAACGCTCCGTAATAGTGTATTTCCCTACAGAAACACTCTAAAACTTTAATCACTAGAACAATAATTTTAATGTCATTATTAATAGCTGTATTAGTACAAAACATTGCACAGTACCTTTTACTTTATCGTGGTTGGCAATACTGCTGCAAACTTTTTTTCCAGGATTTTTCATTCCGACTTTCGTAGGAGCAATGGGAATAGCTGTATGGATCATTAAACCATCCCACCTCCTACCTTCATCTGCAATATACAAAGAACAAGGCATGATGCACGTTTATGATCTAAGAGAAAAAATCAATGCGAGTCTGTATTGCGTAGAACCTCGAGTTATACCCAAAGCAAGATTGGAAATGTTTTTACAATATGCACAGGTACATGTCATTTTGTTTTTCACTCTTTATTAAACATCTCTTTGTATTAGATGAAGTTTTTTAAAAAACAAAAAAAGTTGAACTCATGTATATTTTCCAAAACAGTTTTGTTTTTGTGTAGTGAAGTCTCATTTTCTTATTATCATTTCATATAGGTGCACCTGACAGATAGATATTTTTTAAGTTTTTTTGTAGTGGACTCAAATTGCAATACTGTGCCTGCAGATGCGAAGAGCATCTATTGAGAAAAAAACACATAGTACATTGAGCGACGAAATATGAACCGTTGTCCATATTCTTCCATGTACAGGTAAATAATCACCAACAATATTCTGCAAAGTATAGACAAAAATATGCTACAAACAAAGCCTTGAGCTGTAGATTCCCGATATTCACTACTAGCTGATTAGCCGGCGTTGCCCGGGTATTTATTTATACCAATCTTGTATTAGATAGGAAAATAATTAATTCTAACTATAGTGTAAAATGAACTTGGAGTTGAACGGCATTGGGAGTGTCACTATTAATCTTAGCAACCCCAAAAACTATGGATTCCACACTAATATCGGTGGTTTTGGATTACTTTTACATGTTACACCCTTCCCACCCCCACCCTTGGAGATGACAGAGGTGTGTTACCCCCACAGTATTTCTTTCCAAATTGCAAGTGATACGTCTACAAAGTTTGGTTGAAGTAGCTCCAGGCGTCCGAGAGTTATGCCTGAACAAACACACATACATACATACATACATTTTTATATATATAGATACAGCACAGAAACATATCCACCAAGTTGGATTAATTGATTTGGTTAATTTTTCTTCGCTTTCTGCCACTTTTGGCAAATCGTAAAGATGAGGATGGGTGGCGGTATGATAAAATTGATGAAGGAACACTCACAAAGAACACCAATTCCCAGGCCGGGATTCAAACCCAGCATTCCTGGCGTCGTAGCGCTTATTATTGTATAGTGCGTCTCAATCTTAAAAGTCAGTATGGGCTAAATGGAGCGCGGCGTTGACAGATCAACAAACGGAGGCGCATCGAGTTCCCTCTTAATCGCCAATGATTGCTACAAACTTACTTCCGTAATATCGTCCAGGAAATCTTCAAAATCTATGTATTTGATGCATTTTGGGAAAAACGATAGTTACCTCAAAATTTGCATGTAAAAGTTTATATTTCGACGTAACTATTTAGTACTATTTTACATTTTGATTATATGTGTAACTATTATGCGTTCTATACCTCGAAGTTTACCAATACTGTGTTTTTTTTCCAGCTTCTCTATCCATTATTAAACAAAGTATGTAACTTACATGCAATCCACAATTATCACACAGCACACTGCACTTCCTACGAAACGGGGCACCTGCCTGCAACAGAATTTTAACTTCGGCGACGCGCAAAGAATTTGATGCGTGAGACAGCCCGCGTAAACAAACTACGATTCTGCAATAAATAATGGTGCTGTGGAGTAACAATGTATTCTAAAAATAACTTCAAACAATGGTCAACACTTTTCTCGCTTGGTCTGCACGTTTATCGCGACAAACCGAAAGGTTTCTCGCTAACCAACGGGTTACGGTCTTGTGAATTATACAAAATATCGAATGTGTGTGTGTATATATATATATATATATATATATATATATATATATATATATCTTCGTAAGCAAATTAATTCACTCAGGCGAAGAATATCATATCTACACCATAGATCCCACAGAAAAAAAACTGGCGAAGTTGATCAAGCGGTTTGATATTTATGGCTTTTGAAGTATTTACTAGAAAAAAATCACTGTTTGAAATTTATGACTTTTACATTTTGTGAATTTTGTAACATCTGGAAACGGAACGGTAGTAGAGAAGGACAGAGCTATTTGCAAAACTCATGTATTAGAGAGAGAGAGAGAGAGGGAAGTACTCCATTTACTTCCATACTGACTTTTAAGTTTGAGGCAGTCTATAGCGTAGATTATTGGCTGGGTAGCCTGTGGAACACAGAACCCTGAATGAGGCACAATCTTGGCTTCTGACAGGCGAGAAGTTGAGTACTTGTGGAACAAGGTACTCTAAGGTGAATTTGCTGGAGAAGGCTACCACTTCTGATGTTGCTGTTTTATGCAGATATGCTAGTTTGTGACTAACGTGAGGAGGGTTGTATATTTAACATTTTCAGAAGGATTGGCTTTTTCAGGTGTTTTGTAAATGAACGAAAATTAGTCTAAGTTTTAGGGGCATGTCATGGACCAGATCGGAGAGCAGAATTTATCTGTTGCACAGGATCTTCTATATTTTTAATACCGTTCGTTCATAATTTGCTCCAATTATTAGTCTTTCTTCTTCCATTTTCGTGTTTTACTCGAGTCTTGGCCTTATCCTTTATCTTATATTCCCAATCTCTTTTCTCGGTTCCTTCTTTCTCCGCTTTCAGCTCGAAGGAAAATGAAAGCAAGTATCCTATCCATTATGCAACCCAAACAGCATTACTGTTGCTTTTGTTGCATAAAATCCAGGCGCTCTCCTGCGAAAGCCCCTTCCTCTGCCCACGGAGTGACAGGAATCAATGGAACCACTTGTAGAGAGGGAGACGTAGACTTCACCCGCTGCAATCGGTCGAAGATTTTTAGATGTGCAAGGTACGTGCATTCGGGTGGGTCAAATAAAATCAGTGAACTAGCATTGGTTGAGGAAATGACATCACTCTGGAGATAGTCATGGTCATAAAGTCTATCATATTGATTTGAATACAACAGAAGCTTAATTATAGACTGAAATGGGTACTCGGACTGCAATGAAACCTAATTGCATTAAAGCGTATATCAATAGAAATTATGCAGTCATTTTCCGAGTTATTGTGCCCTATTGTACCATGGTTTCACGACTGAATTGTTCAAACTATTCGCTTGGCGGCACCACTAACTTCTGCATTCGCGCGCAAGGAATATATCTATCCTATTGATAAATCTAGAGCATGCGCATGAGAATCACAAACATGTAGCTGTTTCATATGTCGTATATGAGTCACCAGTTTGATTGTTTATTAAGATATTATCGTACAGAGAAGAATATACTCAGAAACGTACCCCACATCCTGATTAAAATATCTCTATTCTCGTTACTAATGTTAATTTATTGATTATAATCTCACTGGGGATGTAAAAATTCTTAAGCTATTTGCACCATTGGCGAACCACCTTTAACGAATACCAAAGTTAGTATAAATCAGGTAAATTAATGCTTGAAAACAAAGTACTAAAATATACATATGTGACGCATAAGAAAAGCTAAGACACAAAACCATAGGAAAACAGGACAACACAACAGCATCAGACGCCAGAGCTTCGTAACCCTGCAACATCAGAGGGGCAGAAGAGAATATGGCAAGTGGACATCTTCCGAAAAGGTCACCTCTTAACCTTGTATGCTAATGATGGAGAGACGAAATCCTTATCGTCTGTTTGAGTTGTGTTCCGAATGGGAAGCACGTGGTCAGACTAAGAATAACTTTTGTGTGCTTTTGTAAGTACTGGCCATCAGTGAAAATGCAGCGCTGAGTGTAGGAGTGTAATATGCACAGAATGAAGAATCTTCCTACGCAATGCGGAAAAACGAAACAATATGACTTGTTAGTCTCCGTGGTACCTCAGCACCTGGGTTACAATGCCCAGACGCACTTTACTCGTTTCAGTAGACTATCACAACATTCTACGCCTGTGCAAGAGGACCATGGATGCAGAGAACAGGTCCATGATATCCAGCAAACCCAACAAGACATCCTGCAACAATGCGGTCAGGAACAACACCCTGTTCAACAACAGCAGCACGTCTGGGGACTGGTTATTCTGGATCCGGAATCGCCACTCAATATAGAAGACGTCGTAGAGATGAACAGCTGCAGACAGGAAGAGCGACAGGATGGAAGAGGAACATCCGCTCCTGGGACATTGTTTTTACGACCAGTTGACGCCGGAGGACTTCATCTTCTTTCATCTCAATCTCTCTCTCCCTCTCCCAGAGAAAGAAAGAGAGAGCTCTATCTCTCTCTTTCTCCCGCAATCTCATCTCTCTTTCTGGAAAAGGAGAGCAAGAATTCCTTTCTCTCTCTGTAACACACACGCACACCTGCAAAAAGAGAGATAATAGAGAGATAGAGAGAGACGATGGGGAGAGGAAGATAAAGAATGAGAAAAAAGGAAGACATAAGAGAGAGAGAGAGAGAGAGAGAGAGAGAGAGAGAGAGAGAAGAGAGAGAGAGAAACAGAAAAGTATCAAATAGAGAGAGGGGATAGATAGAGAGAGAAGTATCAGAGTGAGAAGGATCAAAGAGAGAAATATCAAAGAGAGATTGACAGAGAGAGAGAGAGAGAAAGAGGGAGAGTGAGAAAAAGATAGAGAGAAAGAGAGAGAGAGAGAAAAAGACAAAGAAAGAGAGAAAGAAATGGAGAAAAAGAAAGAATCAGACAGAGAGAGAGAGAGAGAGAGAGAGAGAGAGAGAGAGATAGATAGAGAGAGAGAGAGAGAGAGAGAGAGAGAGAGAGAGAGAGAGAGAGAGAGAGAGAGAGAGAGAGAGAGGGGAGGGATCTCTTTCTATCTCTCCCCCACACAGACAGCTCTTTCTCTCTCTTGACTCTCTTCCCTACCCCCTTCTCTCGATAGACTGAAACCCTAAAGTACAGTCCATAACGTCCCGACCATGGTAGTGACGAGCCCCCTCCACTAGTGCAACCGCAAGTGTATTCTAGTCCGACACGTTGTTGCGAATTTCGCACCTCACCGAAAGAGAAACCGACAAGCAATTAGCTGGACAGCGCTTCGCCTTTTGAACTCAACCCGCAGACTTCCTCCAGTTTATATTTTCGATCAACTTTCTGACAGACTCAATTACCTCATCGCTATCGAAACATTATCAAAAAAATACCTCACAATTTCCCTACCGGTTTGCCCGAAAAATCTGCTGCGGAAAGAACGGCTAATTTTATATTTTATTACCTGTCGCTTCATGATTTAATTTAAACCAATATTAACAACGAAAGAATTAGTTATAATTAATTATATTAGGACATACACAAAGAATATGCAGATTGAACTGATTACAATTTAATTAAAAACTTAATTGCTTGTTTACCTCAATCAACTCCTACAAAAACATATTATGTTCTGTAACAAGCTGTACTTGGACCGATAACTACGCAACGGGTAACCACATGTTGCAGTGAAAGTTTAAACATATCTTCACATATTGTCATTGAGTTGTATCAATGCAAATTAGGCAACTAATATTTTGTACCCAATTCGTTACATAATCCATAAAGACCATAGTGGTTATGGGTTTAGTCTAGTAATAAAAGGGTGTCGAGTGCGATGAGCATCCATGCAAATGTCAGTTTTGTTCTTACCCAGATTTAAATTGAAGGACCAGTGCCGCTTAGGCTTGCTTGTTGTTCGGATTAGGCTCTTTCAAGCATGTTTATAACACTTTTCCTTATCAGATTTCTTACAGGGCAAAGGGAGAAAATATCCGCAGGTGGAACTACACGTAAATGATAGTACTAACAAAATAACTGTAAAGAATACATACTAAAGTAATAAGCAAACTAATACAAGTAAAGTAAAAATAATTGAGACAGTTGAAAAGAATGGAAACGAACGTATGGCAGAGGTTCGTTGAAAATGAATATAAGTAAAAGGAATAGCCAAGGATCGTTGGAACTAAAACTAGCAAAAGGAATAAATGAGGATCAAAAGAAGGGAATAAAACTTAAAAGAATAATACACACAGAACCCAAAACGTGTCAATTGACACATATACTTTGATTTCAATAACACGTGAACGTGCATAAACTGCAAATGATGCACCTTTTAGTGTGTCAAAATACACAAAGGAATGTATTAAAGGGTATTTTTATGAGATGATGTTCCGTGTGATGCACTAAAATGCATCAATTTGGAAGATCAGACAAGATCATTTAGAAAATAACAAACTTTCACTTTTAATGCATCAATTGACACAGCTAAATGTGTAATTTTGTTATCTTCGAAATGATCTTGTCTGATCTTCCAAATTGATGCATTTTAGTGCATCACACGGAACATCATCTCATAAAAATACCCTTTAATACATTCCTTTGTGTATTTTGACACACTAAAAGGTGCATCATTTGCAGTTTATGCACGTTAACGTGTTATTGAAATCAAAATATATGCGTCAATTGACACGTTTTGGGTTCTGTGTGTGTAGGCGATCGGTGAAAATGATTAGAAGAAAAATGAATACAAGTGTGGTTGGCTTAAAACTAATACAAGCGAAAGGAATAAATGAGGATCGGTAGAAAGGAATAAAATATAGAAGAATAACAGATGATCGGTGGCAATGATTATAAGTAAAAGAAATAACTGAGTTAGTTGCTGGAAGTAAAACTAGCGAAAGGAATATGGATCGCTGGAAACTAATATGAGTAAAAGGAATAAATGAAGAAGGCAGAAATGAATCCATGCGACAGGAATGACGGAGAATAGGTGGAAAGGAATACAGGTTAAAGAAATAAGCAAAGATCTATGGGAAAGGAAGGACTGAAAGAAATGAAAGCACGATAAAGCAAGCCTCTTGACTATGTTGTAAAAGAAACAGTTGAGTTTGATTAAGTTTTAACCTGTTCCCTTGTCTTCCACCGTTCAAATGAACCTGAGAAGTTAAATCTGCGGTTTGTCGAACTCCACGTTTGCAAGTAAGAAGCCTCCAGCCCTAGTTTGCTCTGCGATTCCTTGGTTCTTCGTTCTCCAGTGATTTCCATGTGTCTGGTCTCGTCTCGTTCCAAGTAGCTGGGCGTATTGATCTGGCAATGACCGCTTTCGTGCCAGAGCCTCGTGTTCTGCAGAAAACTGTAAAAATTGCGCGCAAAAGGAAAGAACGGGAGAACTTTATGTAACATAAAGTAAGTGAAAATTACCCCCTGTTATATCGTTGCTTTCCTTCTTCTTGTCTACAATTTTCTGTCATTTTTCACTTTTTTATGGTCAATTTCAATTCAAGGATTTTAAAGCAAAGGTAATAAATGTTTTTATGAATACACCCCGTCATATTTCTAGTTATCTTTTCTTGTATTATTGTTTTCCTCTCTTCATCTTTTTTGTACATTACTGTTCAAATAAAATATCATAATGAAGACCGCAGTATTCCCACATTTCCCCCATATTCAAGGGTAAGAATTTGTTGACTTTCAATATTCTAATTCAAATATTCCACTGACGCTGTGCTACTAACTTATATCTCATCGAATATGGAAGTATTGTCTGCTAATATTTGTTATATATAACTTTAACGCTTCAATGGCATTATGAAGCGAGATCAAAACCACTGCACATATGCCTTCACGGGGAATCAAAACTCCTTGCTTACAAGGCGACAGCGCTAGCCACCGTGCTATACGGCATACATGACAGCAAACATTATATGCCAACACGCATGTGGGACGAAATCCATTATCGGTTAGATATCTTCCGCGTCAGCAAAATTGGACATTCAGAGCATTTGTCTAGAGCGTACATAAAACATAGTATCGACAGAATTGCTACTGACAGTTGTATCGTTTATCTGCAGTAAAGTTCCAAAATGTTTCACAGACTTGTGAATCGCCTTGTATCAAGGTGGATTGATGTAAATCAGGCGATTTAAAATAAAAATCAC
>NC_139249.1:24654618-24706293 GCF_977018435.1 Lepisma saccharinum | reverse complement strand
CCACTCAATGGTGAAGGTTCTTGGTTCGATCCCACGTACTCAGAGTACGTTACGATACCATATCCAACACACACATAAAATGTGTTTTACTAATAATACAGTGAGCAATTAGAAAATAAGTCTTGTGAAGCAACACAAATATGGCTTCCCCGATGGCCTAGTGGTAGCGCCGTCCCCTTGTAGTCAAGGGGTCCCGGGTTCGATACCTGGTGTAGGCACATAGTGGTTCGGATCCAACTTTAAACTGTAGGTTCAGTCCCAATTAGCCTTTCTGTGCAAAAAGCGGACTTAAAACGCCTATTCAATCAAGCAACACAAATATGAAATATTAAATAATTTTTTTTATTTGGTTTATTTTACTTCACTTTTCTGCCACTTTTGGCTAATTGCGAAGATGGGGATGACTCATGATGATGAAATTGATGAATGGACACTCACTAACATCCATACCCAGGCCGGGATTCGAACCTGGGATCCTTGGCGTCGTAGCGCGATGTGCTAACCACTCTGCCACGGATGCCGGCTATTAAATCTACATGCAAAGAGTTTCTGCAGTATGTTTGAGTTGAGTCAAACAAATTTCATAATGTGTATTCCCGCGGCATGTATTCAAATGTGTACTAACACAGGGCTAAGGCCTACCTACCGACTGCCGGTCTCACTTCCACCTGCCGAGGCGGGAGATCATCCAACCTGTTACGAGGTGACGTGTGGTCAGCAAGACGACCCCCAGTCATTTTTGTAAGTTTCCATGACCGGATTACGCTACTCATTCGTAGCTCTCCAATTTCCTCACAATGGTGGGTGGCCACCGGTCCCATACGCAGTTCGAAACCTCAGAAAGAAAGTTGTTACGCTTCCCCTAGGAGACTCGATCCTGCCCGTTCCGTAGCCAGAGCCCAAAGCATGACGTCTTAGACCGAACGGCCACGGTGTGCGACTAAATATGCACTAAGTTTTTAAAGCAAAACTACCTTCTGCACGTTGTAACATGCCATGAATGAATATAGGGATTATGATTCACAATCCCGGCCATTTATGAAGGTGGTGTTAGCATCACGTTCCGGCCCCCGGCATCACGTTTTTAGACCCCTGGTGAACCTCAAAACAGTTTTCATGCAAGGACGTTGCTGAGAAAATCCCCCTGGAGACCAACCACCCTGGGAAGGGAATCCTCGTCTTCAGCGTGACAGTCAGATTATTTACCGGCTGAACCAACGAGGCTTTTTAAAGCACATATAAAATAAATTAAAGCCAGCAAAATAGTATTATATTTGTACGATATCTTTAAATTATAATATAATAGACGTGTATACAACACATTATATTGATAATACAAAAATCATTGATAAATTTTTCCTTGCTTTGATAAGTATGCTTTATATTGAATAGCTTATTTGGGTATTATTTACATGACAGCTGTTTTCATTGATTGACGAGAAAATTGAAAGGATGTGCAAGGGCAAAACGTCTGTCCTGTAAGTCGTACATTATATTTTCAGCACAATTTCTCAACAAACGCACATAAAGTAAAGTAACACAGTGCAATTGTTAATTGGTGTTGGCTACCTACGAAATGTTCAAAGTATTATTTTCGCGAGCAATGTTTCAACTTCAAAGCTAATAAATCTTATGTTGCACTCAATATTTAATGAACCAATACTTAGAAACTGAGTTCGGATTGTGTAAAGGTTTTTGAAAGTTGCATACGTGATGATATGGAAGGCGAGTGTGGAAGTAAGGCCAGAGGCGCAACCACGAATTTTTGTCTGGAGGGTTCAAGTGCCAGGATAAACGTACCAATAATAATAATAATAATAGTAATACTAATAACGTTAATAATGGCATTATTATTACTACTGGTAGTAGTAGTAGTATCAAAGACGTTATTATCCTCATAAATTACGCAAAATGGAGGTAGATGTCTGTGCTAAAGCAAGAAATTTTACATTAGCTAATAATTGAAAACAAGCACACAAACTGTATTTTTGAATGCTAGAAAATGAATGTTAAATGCATGCCCAAGATATTTTTTTGTACAAATAACATGTATAACTTTCATATGTTTTACACATATGCAACATGGAGCGACATAAAATAAGAAAATACATATGCAAAATGCTAACACTAAATTATGTACGTATTCAAAGTTCATTCATTACATATATACAAAACATATTATTTAAATACATCACATTACAGAAAACAATTATATTGCGAGCGAAGCGAGAAAGAAAATTCTTAGATCCAATTTTGCAATTTAAAACAATATTGATTTAATAGGGAACAAATAATATCACATGGCGCCAAGGCATTCTCTCTTTCACAACTTTTTTTTTTTTAAATTTAGATTATTTGGAGCCCATGGCCGACTTCCGCCGCCCCCTAGCTACGGTGAACTTGACGAGACTGAGAAAAGCAGGCACTGCAAGCGAAGCGAGCAAAAAATTTTTACGAAATGTATTTTTATTTGTATAAAATTTGAAATAGAAGGGGGCAATTGCTCCTCTGTTCCCCCTGCAGGTGCCTTTGGCCATCAATGTTTGCCCCTCCTAGAATTGACTACCGTCGAAGGTTGGGGGCCAATGCCTCTGCCCACCCTGTGGTTGCACCATTGAGTAAGTCCGAAATTTGGAGGAACAAATTGAATCAATCCTGCTGCATCAACTTCTTTTTTGCGACGCGATGATTACTTTATTCCAGGCGATTTTCTTCTGTTATTATTGCACGTGGCAAGAGCACAAACAGGGTGATTTGTTCTCATTCTACCGGCATTCAAGAAAAGATGTGTATAAGTAAATAATCGACCCATTTATTTCAAGCTTCCGTATACGCTAACGAAGCAAGTTCCATTCTGTCCTCTTAATGACGTCATAGTGCGCACAGAATCATGGGAAAAAATCTCGAAACCTCGGGAATGGCATACCTAATAAAGGTACCTTGCGTTCGCTTACTCAAGAACCTCGACGGTTGGTAAGATTGAATGAACTTACTGTTCTTCCTAAATATTCTGGAGATCCTGAAAAATCAAGCCCACGTAAGTTTATTAAAACTTTAACGTCCTACTTAGACTTACTGCAAGTTCCTGACATGCAAAGGCTTGAATGTATTACTAATTGTTTTCAAGGACCTGCAGAAGATTGGTATAATACTCATGTCGATTCGTTTACATCATACAAACAGTTTGTTGACGAATTTCTGAATCACTACACGTCTTATTCGTTAACTCAGGCTCAATTATCTGAACTTAGAAGTCGTAAATATGATCCTAAATCGACGAGTAGTATGGAAGTTTTTGCTATTCGTACGCATTCGGCATATTATAATTTAGTTGATCGTCCGAATGATGCAGAAGTTATTGATATTTTAATCAATCAGTTGCCCACATCTATTGCACAAACAATATTAGCTGCTAGATTAGTTAAAATGGATGATGTAATTGCGTTACTAAAGAGGTTGGATTTAGTGAATTCAAGATCAAACAAGAGTTTTAATGTTCATGATAATGTACGTGAAAAAAATTTCCGACATGATGGGAATAATTCTAAAAGTTTTACCGACAATAATAGTGCAAGGGCAAAACTGAGAGTTCAGAGTGTTGCTAAAAGGTCATCGTTTGTGGACGATGATGAACCTAATGGAAATCAAGGTTCAAGACGTAACGTAAGACCTAATGATACTGTTCATTTTGTTTCCTCTAGCGATGAAAATAAAAGAAATAAGATTCCACGTACAGATGTTCCGTTTGTTGCTGAAAACCAACAATCAAACTCCAGCCAGAAGACGATGATATTTAATAGAAATAATAATTTTGGGAAACCTAACCTAACTAACAGACCATATAATCGTTACAGACGTAATGGTGCAGGAACTCAAAATTTCCGACAAAATAGAAGTCCACAAAGCTCACGATACTTCAACAATAATGGTAGATTTATGAGCAACAGTTTCAATGCCAGAAACGAGCAAGAACAACAGCAATTTACACTGCGTCCTAACTCTCAGTTCTCTAACAATAATTTCCACTCATTCCAACCATGCAGTGTATGTGCCAATTGCGGATATTCGTCTTCTCAGTTGTCAACGGGAAACAGTTGCAATGCAACTGCAGTGGCGAATACTCCATTAAATGAAAATGCTCCATCTTTCGATCCAAGAGAAACTTCTTGTAAACAGTTCATTTCTTCTGTCCCTGAAGCAACATTAAACGAACGTCGCGGGTGAACGTGGACCAGTTTGCTCGCACTAACATAATGGAGGGTCCGTCTAAATCATATCGTAGTGATAATATAGGCACAACTTGTCAGTATGCTGTATTAAGTAATTCCGTTTTATCTGAAGTTGATCATTGTTATCCACTTTCAATATTTTTTCAATTAGATTGGTACGAAGATGAACCTACTTGGATTTTAAATGATAGTGGTATACCTACTCCTATTACTGATCAACCTCTGATCACAGGCACAGTTTGCGGTATTACCATACAGTGTGTCATCGACAGTGGAAGCCAGTGTAATTTAGTCAGTTATGAATTATGGTGCAGTATAAAATCAATTATTCCGAGTGCCAAACTGGATACAGTGGATCAACTTAAGTTATTGCCGTTTGCAGGACATCAGAAGTTTCGTGTTGCTGGTCGGAAGATTATAAGTATTTCAATTAACTCGGATGTTTTTACTTTGGAGATGTTCGTATTGAAGCAACTGCATGCTGAATTAATTCTCGGAATACCATTTTTAAGGCAATACAAAGCTGTACTCGATTTTAGAAGAAACGAAATTAGTTTGATGGCGTCTACTGGTTCCGAATTGGTTCAGCCATTTAACTCTAGCAAAATCACAACTGATAGGGATCGCTGCCAGATGCAGGAAGTTACTATAGTTAAAGAAGCAGAAAATTTACTTGTCGTTTCTCTAGATCAGATCACAACGAAGGTGCGGTCGTGTGAATCACTCAACACGGAGCAGCAGTCTCAGCTTGAGAATCTAATAATAGAATATCATAGTTTGTTTTCTGATCGACCCCGATCTGCATTCGTAGAACCTTATCGAATTGAACTAGACACAAAGGAACCAATCAAGGCACCTACATATCCGGTACCGTTCGCCAAAAGAACAGCGTTAGAAAGGGAACTAGAGAAATGGAAAGCCTGGGGAATAATTAGAGAGATGTCTTCGCCTTATTTAAACCCAGTACATATCGTCCCAAAATCTAATGGTGAGTGGCGTCCAGTGGTGGATTTTCGTCGCCTAAACCAACATGTAATTTCACCACTTACCCATGTTGAACCGATGAACGAGCTACTTCAACATTTTAAGGGTGCAAGATATTTTTCTTCGATTGATCTCTCCTGTGGATATTTTCAAATACCACTTACGCCCGACTCATATAAGTACACAGCTTTTTCGTATCGAGGACGACAGCACGTGTTTTGTTACTTGCCATTTGGTATAAAATCAGCTGTTTCTGTTTTTGTTGAAAGAATGAATAAGGTGTTTGGACCAGAAACTCATTGATTTCTAATGATATATGTGGATGACATTTTAATATTTAGCCCAACAATAGAGAAACATTTTGAACATCTTGATTATGTTCTACAGACATTGCAGAAGACGAACATGTCCATAAAATTTGCCCAATGCAAATTTTTCCAAACGGAAATTAAGTTTTTGGGTCATGTGGTGTCTGGTTCCGAGATTAAGGTCGATCATGATAAAGACTCAGCTATTCTACAGTTTCCTGTTCCTCAAAACAAAAAGTCACTTCGCAAATTTTTAGGACTGGCAAATTGGAGGAATCGTTTTATACAGGGATTTTCAGATATCGCTAGTCCATTATATCATCTTTTACGCAAGAATGTGCCATTTTATTGGACACCTCAGTGTCAAGAAGCTTTCTTGTTATCAAAGAATGCTCTAATTTCAGCACCAGCATTGAGTCAACCCGACTTTGAGTTGAGGTTTTGTGTTTCTGTTGATGCAAGCCAGAAAGGATTGGGTTGTGTACTTTGGCAAATTGATAATGATGAAATTCGTGTCATACAATATGGCAGTCGTTCTCTTAGAGGAGCAGAGATTACATATAGTACACACGAATTGGAATGTTTAGCTATATTATTTGCTCTGGAGAAATTCGCTATATATCTTAAAGGAACTGATTTCAACTTATATTCAGATCATAAGTCGTTGTCTTGGCTTAAAACTGCACAATCACTTAATTCTCGTCTTACGAGATGGGCTCTCAAACTGCAGTGTTTTGATTTCACGTTATATCATATCCCAGGAGTTTCGAATAATATTGCTGATACGTTGAGCAGATTTCCGCCTTGTACTTCTTATTCTGCACTTGATGATAAATTTTATATCAATCAAGTAATTGTGGAAGGTTCACAAGATGATACTTCTCCTATTTGGTTAAAAGCTCAACGAGCGGATGAAAAATGCAATAATATAATTTCTCACCTGGAAGATAGTACAACTGATAAAGACTTCTCACAAGTATTTTCTTCAAAACAAAATTCTGTTTTATAAACCCAATTCAGATGAAATTTGTAAACTTGTAGTGCCACGTGAGCTTATACCTTTGGTATTGCACAAAATGCATGATTTAAATGGACATTTTGGTTATCAGAAGGTTTTAGCAGCTTGTAGAAGGGCATATTTTTGGCCGTACATGAGAAAATCAATTAGAAATTACCTGAAAGATTGCTTAGAATGTGCACGAACAAAGATTGTAGGTCGTCCGTTGCGGAGAGATGAATATCACGTCGTTTCTCACCAACCACACGATTTCCTCTCTATTGATTTAATCGGAAAATTACCAAGATCACATACATATGAATATCTCCTCACAATTGTAGACGTTATGTTAAAGTTTGTTATGATTTATCCGTTAAGAAAAGCGACTGCCAGGGAAATTATCAATCGTTTTGAAGAACAATATTTTAAACATTACCCTGTATGCAATGTATTATTATCAGATTGTGGAAGCCAATTTACATCAAATGAGTGGAAAGCCTACATGGATTCAAGGAAAATTAAGCATATTACTACCACTACATACAATCCGAAATCTAATCCTATTGAGAGGTACAATAAGGAGATTGTTAGATTACTGCGATTACTCTGCAATGATAATCACACCAGTTGGTATCCAAAAATAAATTCTATTATTCAGTTATTAAATCATTCATGCTCTTCAGTTACCGGATTATCTCCTAGTGAACTTTTCTTACATGAAGATATGAAGGACTCAATATTTGAAGAAATCAGCTGGCCAGAACAAATTAAATCTTTGCCATGGAAACGCAAATTGTTTTAGCAGAAATCAGGACTAGACAATCTAGAAGAAGTAGGAAGATTAAGAATGCATTGAACTCGATCAAACTTCAAACAGGAGATTTGGTTATGATAAAAAATAGGCAAGTTAGTTCCAAAATTAACAGCCAGATTCATAAATTGTTCAACGTGTATATTGGGCCATTCCTTGTCAAGGAAATTAAGGACAATAATGCAATTCTTTACACAATGAACCAGCAATATTATGACAAGGTGAATTTTTCAAATCTTCGAGTGTTTAACTGTTCGGAAGAAAAGAGGAATCAACTCTTGTCTGAGAATTAAATTTATGAGAGTAGATACTTGAAAAATGAAACCATTCTGTTTTTTATTTTGTACAATTGAATGTTGTATTATGTTCTGATTTGTTATTACCTGTTAGGCACAAATCTGTTTATGTGCACGTTGTTGTCGAATGTCAGATAATATTGTCCATTTGTAACTTTGTTGTAGTTATGTTGATACACATCTGACTGATTTATAAATGAAAACTCCTCCTCGTTGTTTCGTAGTTTTCATTTTCCCGGAGGAGGGGAATGTTGTGACGGTCCTGTGAATCCGCACAATATAATTATATGTTTATTGAAATTATTAATTCCATATTATAAAAATCACTTTATATTAACGTTTAAAAAATGTATAATTATTACTTTGTACAACGTTAATTATGTTTTATGTTATTCATTGCACTATACGCTGTATAAACGAGATATTTGGAATTCTAACGTTGCTATAGCAACGAGAATCAATAGTCATTATGTGGTAATGTGTGTGACAAAAATGGAAATATAGGTAATAGTGAACTTATTGCTCAGTTATTTCACTAATATATAGACCCATAGAAGTTGTATCTTCACCTTCGCGTTTTAGTTTCAAATAATTATGAACGAAATGTAATCGTGCAAATGATTGACTTGTGAACGTCATAAACACATGCTCAATATGACGTCCCTCTTGCGCAACACACACGTGTA
This sequence comes from Lepisma saccharinum, assembly GCF_977018435.1. Taxonomy (NCBI): domain Eukaryota; kingdom Metazoa; phylum Arthropoda; class Insecta; order Zygentoma; family Lepismatidae; genus Lepisma; species Lepisma saccharinum. The sequence continues at coordinate 24,697,982 of NC_139249.1, read as the reverse complement.
ATCGTCTCTCCCATGACCTTACCATATTCTGAAGAACCTCAGGAGTTATTGCAGTACAGGCATCCACAATGCGTGTGCGCAAGTGCGCCAGATCCCTGATTTTCGTAGCATACACCATGGCTTTCAGGTGTCCCCAGAGGTAAAAGTCCAATAATGTCAGGTCAGGTGAGCGTGCAGGCCATTCCACAGTCCCTCGGCGACCAATCCAGTGGTGAGGGAATTGTTGATCCAGGTACTGACGGACTATCATCCCATAGTGCGGTGGAGCACCATCTTGCTGGAACCATTCAGGATAGCTCCCATCCTCGGACAGTAAGGATGGTAAGATCTGCTCCCGTAGCAGAAGCATTTAAGTTGCCCTCAATGAAAAATGGACCAACAAGTCGGGAACCCCAAGTACCACACCACACCATTAGCTTCCCGCCTCCCGTCACCTTGCTGGGATCTGTCCAATGTGAATTTTCGGGTGACCAGTACCGCAGATTTTGCTTATTCGCCTCCCCCGACACATAAAAATTAGCCTCATCACTGAACAGAATCTTGCTACCGACGGCAGGGTCACGTTGCAGTTGTGCTATAGCCCACTCACAAAACTGAAAACGCCTGTCTGGATCGTCCTCACTAAGGTGCTGCCAGTGGTTGTCACGTACAATCCTTTGAATTGAACCCCTGCTGACACCGCTTTCCAGCACCCGTCTCCGTGTGCTACGGGTTGGGGACTTTGCAAATGATGCCAACACCGCTACAGCAGTACCCTCATCTGTGGCTGTTTTCGGACGTCCATGTCGCGGCTTGTCATCCACAGATCCAGTATCTTGGAACTTTGCCAGCAACTGGCTGACGGCCACATGTGACACCGGTTGTCTTGCAGGATTGCGGTTATTGAAGTCTGCGGCAATGTCACGCGTACTTCTCTCCCCTGACATCAATATGATGGCAATCCGTTCCTCACGTGTTAGTGGCATTTTCGTTCAGATCAGTGAAAAAGGAAATATGCTACTCTTGACACGATCAATTCTTCTTCTTCTTCTTCTTCTTTTTCATGCCCCTCACCGCTTGAATGGTAGCAGTCTTGGGCAACGGTCTGAGAACATTGAGGGCTATAATTTCGCGCACTAATAGAAACAGCACACTATTGGTTTACACTTCACTTCACTGTCACTATACTACAGTAAAGATGAGGGAGGGAATCAAAAGCGAAGGTCGCACTGTGACACGATCAATTCACATCATCACTCTTTTAAACTTTTATGTAAAGACAAAAAACAATCGTATTTCCCATGCCAACCAATACTACAAGATATGTACATACCGGTAAGTCAATATCCGGACATTTTCAGTGATTGGTCTAACAATAAATACCACATAATCACATACTAACGATTATTTGAACAATAAACATTTAAGCAAAAAGGAAAGGACGTGTCACTCTCCCATGCGGAAATCGCCCTTAAATTTAAAGTTAGGTGAAAACAAATGTCACAGTTGTTTTCCTGGTGAAATTCTAGCCCATTTTGATATGTCGCACGATCCCCTTCCCATTTAAATTTCTGAAGTTGAATTCAAGATGGCGGACATCAAGATGGCTGCCGACCATGCGGGTGACGTCAGTGTGGTTCCCCCTTGGCCAGGAAACGATTGGTCATCGCCATTTTCACGTTCCATGCCGCAGTGGCCTTGTACTGGGGGTGTTAAGTGACTTATTGAGCCATAACTTTGTGGTATTGTTAACTCTGCAACAATTAAAGTTAGGTGAAAACAAATGTCACAGTTGTTTTCCTGGTGAAATTCTAGCCCATTTTGATATGTAGCACGACCCCCTTCCCATTTAAATTTCTGAAGTTGAATTCAAGATGGCGGACATCAAGATGGCTGCCGACCATGCGGGTGACGTCAATGTGGTTCCCCCTTTGCCTGATAACGATTGGTCATCGCCATTTTCACGTTCCATGCCGCAGTGGTGTTGTACTGGGGGTGTTAAGTGACTTATTGAGCCACCCTGTATTAATATAAAACACATTTATTTCAAAAACGAATAGATTTGCCTTGTATGGTTGGAAGAGAAGTAATGGAGGTTGTCACATGATATTTAGTTATACAACGTGTTCCGCGTAGAGAGATAGAGAAATAAATGCTCTCCGTTTAATAACAGAGGAAGATATTGTTATGATTTTCATATTACAAGATACAGAAACTCTCCGAGTTTATACACCAATAGTGAATGCACGGGCTTGCGCATGCGTGCCAATGTGTAACGCGGGAACAAGTCTGGTAGTATTCAGTAGAGTAACAGACACGCGACGCGACGATGAGAATGTGGACCATTTAGATGTCTGAAGGGCAACTCAAGGCGCACACACCGTTTTGCATCGACAATTTTCCTAAATTCGGAGAGTTTCTACATCAAAGTATGTAAAAAGGTGTGTTAATAAAGCAGTATTTACACTTCAAATCATCAATTATATCTCGATTTCTTAAAGCGGGAACACGCTGTATTGTATCGTACCCAAGGTATTGGGTAAGAAGTTACAAGTCTTATGTTATTCTTAACATAGTAGGAAGCAGAGAAAGGAATGCGAAATAAGCAATTAGGCAAACGTTAGGTTAGTGACTTGGGAGACGGCTAGGGAATGAGCGTTGGAATCGTGGGGAAGCGAGATCAGTTGGCGAGAATACGAGAGAGAGTGTAAGTACTGCGGATTGTGAGGGAGAGAAGGGAAGTGTGAAGCGATTATTGGCCAATGGTGTGTGAACAGATTGAATTCTGACAGGAAGGTCAGACAAGTGACAATTGAGAGGACAAGTGTGGGAACAACCTTGATCTATTTGTGAGGCAAGTATTATCCTCTTATTATCAATATAAATATCGGTTCAGTCATGGAGAGTACAGAAATCCAATTATTGCGCATTTGAATTCTTTTGCCATTCCTTTGAATGTAGCCTTTCGCATACATCATACTTTAGGCTAAGCGAGTGATAACCATCTGAAAGATGAATGATGAATAACTACACCACCCAATACAATCTAAAGGTTCTTGGTTCGATCCCAACGCAGTTTTAACATTGCGTTACGTGGTGGAGATGCGGGGCATTGCGTTACGGTATATGAAACGGGCATTAGCTATCGAAACTTAAAAATAGTGCCTGATATAATTATCAAATTACAGGATGTGACGGGAAGAAGTTGAAATAGGTTGAAGAGAAAATTTTGAATGAAAAGTATAATGATTTGTAAAGTCACGGACACTGCTGGGTTGTAACTATTCCATTGAAAGTCAATGCATTAATTACAACCCAGAACTGTCCGTGACTGTACTAAAGATACATGGGCAGACAACAATCATAAACACAAATGATCTATGTTCATGTAATACTGTACAACGGCACAAAGGCACTGCAGAAAAATAACATTTACGAGCGTGGATTTGTGTAATAAACAAAACTAGATAACGGCGCGCAATAAAATATAGCAGTTCCCAGCGGGCAGGTGCTAGGTTGATATTTATGATGGAGCATGAACGTTATTACGCAAAACATTCGATCGATTTCCACAAATCATCACCAGGTCGGACGTGCGACTCTGGTGCTTTTGTTTAGATAATCCTCTGCTTTGATACATTACGTCAAAATTTTGTCTCGTTTCAGCTGCGAAACATCAAATGAAATAGCATGAATGTTCCTAGGATATCTCGACTGAATGCTATTGACAGAGAGTGAAAGAGAGAGAGAGAGAGAGAGAGATAGAGAGAGAGAGAGAGAGAGAGAGAGAGAGAGAGAGAGTGAGAGTTGAAGAGAACATGGAAAACCATAGGAGAAACGTATTGTGAAGTCAGAGGAAAATTACCATTGTTATGGAATCATTAAAACACACCATAAACTTACTATGATTTACAGGTATATTCCTGTTGTTGCAGACAACCCAGATAATGGTAAAAACCAAAAGAAAAAACTATACAAGGTTAGGATATGGTGCTAAGTTGTAGGAATTCGAGCATGTTTTGGGGTAACTTCTGAAAATTACTCATCGTTCGCTAATCAGTTTCTTTAGAATAAAACGATGTCGTTAAGTTCGTTACGTCCTTGTACATTTGTGTAACTTTAAAACATTCAAAGAAATGTGTAATACAGAAATGCTCATTTTAGAATTTTCATGTGTCTGACGACATTATGACATCAGTTGAAAGGTCCTAATGTGTTCACCTGCATGTGGGTCACCGATGGAGTTATATTAGCAATAACTTTCTCTTGTACAGAGGTTTGTTAATGATGAAATGCACTTTAGAGTGGTTCCAATAATATTGTTTGTTGTATATTGGAATATTTTTTTGATGATCTACTTTGAAAGTTGTGATAAGATGATACGAGATTTAAACCGGGATACGAAACGTCCCAACGAAATTTGAGACAAGAAGACACGGAGAGCTAGAAACAGCAAAGATAGGCGGCGGTGTGAGCCAATGAAAAATAATAACCAACCAAGGCCTCCGAGATACAAGGCCTCACACCAGCTTCCGTGACGTCACAGGATTAGTCCAGCGTAATCAATTTACAACATTTAAAACACAGCACTATAAAACGGTAATATTAAGTTTTCTGAGCGAATCGTACTTTCTTATTCGTTCAGAACGTTGCTTTTACATCAAGAATATTTCAAATGTTATGTAGCATAAGAAAATACGTAAAATAATATTGATAAATGTAAAATCCAATCTGCATATTCTACCTTTATTTTTCAAATTACCAAGGGGAGAGAAGGTGGTGTAGATAAAATTTTGTCTTACATTTGAAACGTATTCTAAACTCGTAAAGAATTACCATCTTGCTATTGGATTACTGTGTAATAAAAACTTAAAAAGAACATTTTCGAATTAAATAAAGGAATATAGTTGTTACAAGTTCGGCATCCATGTAACCAATATTTCCATTTAGCTAGGTTGACAAATTCTGAAATGTCGTACTTCGCACTGGATGAACATAAACATTTTTTTGCACTAACATGTAAATGAATGTTGTATTATGTACAAATGCACAAATTTACTTGTAACTGATCAGGATATAACTAGGTTTAATTACACTGGTCGACATTTCGAGATAAAAGTTTGGATGTTTTCAAATCAATGGGTGTTTCTGGAAGTATTTTGAATGGTGATCACAGAAATAACATTCATTTGTTCCCATCACGTCAGAATTTCTTACAATTTCACAATACAATTCTCATATTCAACATTACATCACATTCATTAGTTACACAATGCAACAAAATATATTTATAAAAGGGAAATTTCGGTTGTTCGAAACCAATAGGTGCTTCTAGAAGTATTTTGAATGCTGGTCACGGAAATGACAAATTTCTTCCCATCACGTCCGGATTTTTCCCTAGGTCAGGATATTTCTCCACGTCACTAAGTTCAATCAATCCACCATATTACAACATAGAGGATTAGACATTTTGTGAAGGAAATTTTCATGGTGGAGTGGATTTAGAAAATAAAACAAAGTAATTAAAGTCAATACAATTTTCATGCTAATGTGTCATGTGAAGGAGGATTAAATGCACAAGAATTTACATGCATTTATGTTCAAAATTGTACGATTTATATTGCAGAAAATCAATATTTTACCGCCATCAAAACAGAGTCATCTATTGTGGTAATATTGGAACTACATATTTTATTGTGAAATTGTGTTCTGACGTGATGGGGAAAAATGGATGTTATTTCCGTGATCAGCATTAAAAATACTCGAGAATCACTTATTGATTAGGAATCAACCGAAATTTTCTTTTGTTGCGTTATGTAATAAATGTACTGTAATGGCGAATATCATAATTTGATTGTGAAATTGTGAAAAATTCTGACGTGATGGGAGAAAATGGATTTCATTTCTGGAATCAGCATGCTGAAATTATTTAGTGACAACAGTCATCTGCGAGACATCGAAACCCATGTCGACCTTGTTATTATTCTTAGTCTGAAATAAATACATACACAGGAACTCTTTTACGAACAACTCGAACAAAAAATATTTCCCCAAAACACGGGACTAACCTTTTGACGTCATCAGTACTTCTAGCATCAAAGATTGAGGCCTGTAGAATTTCGAAGGGCACCTTACCTTACCCAAAAACAACTGGCTAAAATATGGCAAATATTTTGTTTTACTCCTATTTTGTACTCCAGTTACTTTGGTGTTTAACTAAGTACAAAAGAAAGTACGGTTTCAAAATATTTTTTTCGGTGTTCATGTTCTCTTCAGCCCTACCCTGCAAGGGTTTTAGTGTAGGGAATTCGGATCATCAGTCTCCCAACTGCAGGAGCATCAGATATGTAACTACTCAGCAAGAATAGTGACAAGTTTTAAAGTTCTTCTTGTATGAATAAAGATTAGGTGATGTTTGGCAATGATTTTTCAATAAATTTAAGTTGCTTTTATCGAAGAATCGTTCGTACGAATGCGTACTGTCGCTATAAGGAGATACGAAATCTATGTATTTTTTTTTCTCCTTATGGCAGACTTAATTCCAGAAATTCGTCTTATACTTTTATATTCTCGTATAATATCTAAGAAACTAAAAGTTAAAATACACAAAACAGTTTTCTTGTCCGTAGTTTTTTATGGATATTAACTTGGCCCCTGACATTAAAAGAGGAACATAAATTTAAAGTATTTAAAACTAAAATCCTTAGGAAAATATTTGGACCTAAGAGGGATAAGGAGACAGCTGAGTGGAGAAGGTTACATAATTTAGAACTGTATAATTTGTATTCATGTCCAGATATTATTAGAATTAGTACATCAAGAAGACTTAAGTTGGCAGGCCATGTGGCACGAAGAGTTTACAGGATTCTTGTTGGGAAACCTGATGGTAAGAGACCTGTAGGAAGGCCAAGACAAAGATGGACGGATAACTTTGAGTTGGACCTAAAGGAAATTGGTAAGGATGGAAAAGATTGGATTGATCTTGCACAGGATAGGGACAGATGGATGCCTTGTGTTACTGCAGCCATAAACCTTCGGGTTTAAAAAGAATAGAGAGTTAGTTTGTTAGTTATGGCCTGGGCGACTTAACTTTTTCATCATAAAGCAGTCATTGATGCTACGGCACAGCCCCAAATTGCATTTAACCGCTTGCGAAACTGTCCTGTCTCTTAGGAGAAAAGACCACTGGAACATGTTTAGTTAATGAGGTCACGATTCGCTTAATTAAACACGAGATTAATGGTTGTATTGCCCTGGGTCCGAATGTACTGAGTTACTTCAGTTAATAGATTCACAACAATCGTAAAAGAAGCCGAGCAACAAAAGTTTCCAGAATTTACGGCTTGTTAAGGTAGTTTCCTTCCGCCAAGATGCATCTTTGAATAATTCATCTCCCGTTGCATCTCTCCTTCTAGGAAATTTCGCTCCGGCGCCCAGCAGAGCCGCCTCCTCCCCTGCAGGAGGGGGAAACGATTCTTGAGTAAAATTGTTGTAACAGGCAATATTTCATCTCCAAATTTCAACTTCGTTTCCAAGTATGAGAGGTTTCTTCAGATCTTCCTTGTGATGGAGGAAATTCTTAAAATGGAGAAGTGCTCGAAAGAACAGGCTTCAAAGGAAAGAGATCGTACCTCCGCCAATGTTAGTAACTTATACACATACATTGTGACCTGCAGGCCCATACTCAGGATTTTTTTTGGAGGAGGGGGCCACATCTGAAATGCTGTGGGGTTGATTGAATTAGGTTATTTTAAGTCGCTTTTCTGCCCAGTTTGTCTAATCGCAGTGATGAGGATGGGTGATGACATGATGAAATGGATGAAGGAACAGAGAAAGAACACCCATGACGAGGCTGGGATTCAAACCCAGGGCCTCTCGCGTCGTAGCACGCTGTGCTAACCACTCCACCACGGCGGTCGGTGAAATGATGTTGAATAATTAGATCTGATCACCAATGATGCGGTAATATTACAGCTAGAGCTAAACAATACAGTTACAATATTATGGTCCAAAGTAACGGGGATAGTTCAACTCACCCCCGCCCCCCAACCATCCAAACAATCAATCATAGGTCGCTTACAGACAAATGTGTCACACAGCGTACAGCTTAGTGCTTATTGTTTACATTAAATTCTCTGAATTATTCAAATTGTTTTGTGTTCCGCAAATTAACAATGTTTTTAAATTCCCTTTAATCATCTTGTAGATCAGCGATGATAATTCTATGTTTATGGCCGGCCTCCGTGGCTGAGTGGTTACCACATCGCGCTACGACGCCAGGGGTCCCGGGTTCAGATCCCGAACCGGGCACGGATGTTTGTGAGTGTCCATTCATCAATTTCATCATGTCATCAATCATCCTCATCTTCGCAAATTATCCAAAAATGGCAGAAAAGGCGAACTAAAATAAAACAAATCAATCTATCTATGTTTATGAAATAATATATTTATAAATTAAATCATACGTATTAGCAATTATCATTATAGTAAAGAACATGTCTAAATGTAAGTTAACAAGAAAAAGATACATTTTCGCATCACGACTGCTTCGAAAAAAAAGGGCCGGGACAGGGATTAAAAGGAATGGATAATCCTGATTAAATGGGGTCATCTGGTAGCCTTGCATTGTTATAAAACTACAACTATCCAATATTGCAGACTGTAGACTTCTGGAGCAAGCATCTCTTGAAACAAACCCATTCATTTATACAAGGACAAAATCGAAATTGTTACGAATTGAAAAATCTTTGCTTTTATAGATTCACATTTAAATATTTAATAGCTCGAGGGGTGGACCATGAGTACTGACCTGGTGACGTGTATTATGATTTATGTGCATGTATGTGTGTGTGTGTGTGTTTACTTCCGTATTTTACGTTCACTTACTCGCTTGTTAAACTCGCTTCTTTGTCATTTTGAGTTAATCATTTTGCTCAGAGGTCAAAAAGGAAATTTTCACAAAGCAGAGCACTTTATTTTCGTTATTCATTAATTCATTCCTTTATTTTGGACGCAACAACTTTTATGCCGTTTCTTGTCCATTATAATACACATATAAAATATACATAATTGCTTTATAAATATGTCTTTCCCTCCCTATTTCACAGACATTAGAGTCAAAGAAAAAAAACTATAATAACCCATCCGAACATTTGGATTGACAACCAAACTTGACAAACTCATTGGAAATAAATAACTTTTAAATTATATATAGTTTTGCATATTTCTATCTCTATAATATTTCGGACATTCCAGTATTATATGTTGTACATCTGCACTTTCCCAGCCACATTCACATCTCTAATTGTTCGTTATTTCAATCCTGAATAAATGTTGCTTAGTACACGAACGAAGACGTAAGAAGATGGATGAACATCTCAACGGCGGAGGCGGAAGAACCAGGAACCAGGAGGAGTAATACCTCTTTAAGAAAACCTTGGTTCAGCTGGCACCGGCTGGTAGCACCTTGTAAGGGCCCCTTGCCAGGGTTACGGCCAGGGTGCAAAATTCCTGGGGGACGGGGGAAATTCCCCCCACCAACGAAACTGTCCTGAAATTTCCCTCCCCCACAAATCACTTCTGGGGGGGGAGAGTTTTTGTTTTAACAACGAACATAAACAATTAGTTTGGGATTCGAATATACTTGACTGGAATAATATCGATAACATACAAAGAAAACGGACACCAAAGAGCCTCATTTCTTAGGACACTGAACCCAGCAATCCCCAGAACACAGAAATTAGACCGACTCATTTCTATCCCATTTCTCATCGCCTTTCGTTAGCAACCACGAAGTATATAAATATATTAATAAAACACGTAATAGCACTTATATGTGAAGTTTATACAGGAAACTATTATCTTGTTAATGTCTCTTAAATTTTGCCCCTCCTCCCTTACGCAAATCATTGTTAGCATTAGCATTATATCATCAGTAGTACATGAAAATCTTCAATTTGCAATTACATTTTGAATGAAAGACAGTCGATATAATATATTGTATATTTTATAATATAATTTGATTATTTAATTATATATATATATATATATATATATATATATATATATAATATATATATATATATATATATATATATATATATATATATATATAGGGTGTCGCAAAACTCTTTTAACAACGCTTGGGTGCTGGTATATATCATAAAAACAAGTAACCTTTCCCTGTAAAGTTTACCTCGAAAGCGCTTAGTTTCTGCGCTATAAGCGCTTAAAATCTATCCTGTACGTATGCAACCCAACACAGTCAAGGCTTGCTTATTTTTTTAACCAAGGGCGCTTGGCAGGGTTTAAGAAAGACTACTTTAAGACGACAACAACCTGGGAGTCTTTCCTGAGCAAAATCCAAAACATTAATGATACTTTCGATGTTGTAATAAGCATTGACAGTATTTATAAACTGACCAAGACAAATAATGGGCAGACTGAAATTCAAGATTACTCATTCTAAAATATCTCCATAATTGTTTGATTGATTTGATTTATTTTAATTTGCTTTTCTGCCACCTTTGGCTAATCGCGAAGATGAGGATCATATGATGAAATAACAAATGACACCAATGTCTAGGCCAGGATTTAAAACCCGAGACACCGGCGCCGTAGCGAGCTGTGCTAACCACATCACCACGGAGTGTTTCCTGTATCATGCAATATCAACAATTGCAAGGGACACGTGAGATAAGGGAAATCCACGAACGAACAAATGTAAACATGATGTGCTTGCTGCCTCGTTTCGAACGCGCAGACTGTAATGTTATTACAGTTTATTTGAAATTATTAATATCTATGCTAGTGTTATTGCTAATCTTGATCAAGGCTCTTTTAATTTAATGTTTGATTGATTGATTTTCTTTATTTTACTTCGCTTTTTGTGCCACTTTTTGCTAATTTGCGAAGATGGGGATGAGTGATGATATGAAATTGATTGGACACTCACAAACATCCATGCCGAAGCCGGGATTCGAACCCAAGACCCCTGGCATCGTAGTGCGATGTTCTAACCACTCCGCCACGGGGGCCGGCTTTTAATTTAATGAAAAACGTATTTTAGAAATGAATAAATTCAACACCTTAAAACTAGTGCTTATTAAAAGCCAAAGCCAAGAAATGCATACTTATATCAAGCGCTGAACCGTAAAGGGCACTCGTAAAGCACAATGACAAAAAAATTGCGAACAGCAAAAGTCTATTGAGTCGCCTTGGTGATCAAGTACGTTTAGTGATCGACACATGATCTCTCTATCGAAGGTTCCTGATAAGAGCTCCGGCCTGGAGAAATATGCCACTGGATCATTCGTCTCCGTAGTTCCGATTTTTCTGAAAAGGGAGCAGGTACTGCACCACTACACCTATTGGTGCATTGAACTTAACGTAAAAGGAACACTGTAAGAAAACTGAATTTATAACGTCTGTTAGTTCTCTGCTCTTTTCGAATTATGTTGACTCTTGGAACAATGTAGCGTTAGAAATATATTGACAAGAAAAGTTCATTTCTGTAGTAAAGTCATGTTTTGCTGCGAATGTGATTGCAACCACGATGGTAGAGTGTAATGCACTAGCAGCCAGCAGTTTTTGTTCGAATGTCAAATGTTCGAAACGAGGCAGCAAGCACATCATGTTTACATTTGTTCGTTCGTGGATTTCCCCTATCTCACGTGTCCCTTGCAATTGTTGATATTGCATGATACACGAAACTCTCCGTGGTGATGTGGTTAGCACAGCTCGCTACGGCGCCGGTGTCTCGGGTTTGAAATCCTGGCCTAGACATTGGTGTCATTTGTTATTTCATCATATCATCCTTATCTTCGCGATTAGCCAAAGGTGGCAGAAAAGCAAATTAAAATAAATCAAATCAATCAAACAATTATGGAGATATTTTAGAATGAGTAATCTTGAATTTCAGTCTGCCCGTTATTTGTCTTGGTCAGTTTATAAATACTGTCAATGCTTCTTACAACATCGAAAGTATCATTAATGTTTTGGATTTTGCTCAGGCAAGACTCCCAGGTTGTTGTTTTGAAGTAGTCTTTCTTAACGAGGAACGCGCCCCTGGTTAAAAAAAAGGGTTGGGTTGCATACGTACAGCGCAGAAACAAAGCGCTTTCGAGGTAAACTTTACAGGGAAAAGTTACTTGCTTTTATGATATCTACCAGCACCAAGCGTTGTTGAAAGAGTTTTGCGAGACACCCTGTATATATAGTGTGTGTGTGTATGTGTGCCTGTCTATCTGTCTGCTCCTTTCCCCTCACCAAGCTGCAGTGATTTCGGACCCTGGTTACGGCCAAGACCTCAACGGCAACTATGGTGTAGAAGGAGACGGCGTATCAGGCGGAAGAGGAACTCATTCTCATGGAGTATAAATATGAGAAAAAAGCCACTGTCTTGTGGAGAGGAAGGGTCCTCAAAGACTAAGGGAAAATACCCTGGCAGAAAATTAGCCTGCTTGGAGGCTCAGGTGGTAGCTCTATCACCAAGATCGGGTGTCGTGGGGGCTAATAACCAGCACACTTTCTCAGTCTGGTAATTAATACAATTACATTTATTGTACTACTGACATGATGAAACCATGGTTTGGTTTGTGTGGCTTGAATTGAGCAAATGATCTGCATGATTCTCCAACTGTTACAAGTTCATTTAGACACCAATGAAAGGAAGAGCTCGGGTGCAGAGCCGGATTAAGGTGGGTGCTATTGATGCTGCAGCATTAGGCCCATTCCTGAAACAGGCCCAGATGAAAACAGACGAGAATTTTCCGAAAGCTGAACAGTTTTCTTTTGCTATATTAACCTGAAAATAAATTTTAGAATGTGATTTGGAGCTCCAATTTCGGACGCCTAGACACAGCGTTACTTATTATACAGTTACTATTATTCTTTGTGTTGTGACGTAACTATAACGTCGTTGTGTTTATTGTTTACCGAAATTTTTCAAGTTAAGGCTATCAATTGATGCAGCATCAGGCCCAATTTCGTCTTAGTCCGGCCCTACTCGGGTGTACAACATGGTAAGTGACATTTTGGTCATTTTTGAGATACAAATTAAAATGTGCCATCCTTCAATTTTCGAGTGAAATTGCCATGTCATACAATTTGCATTGGACTCAGTGAAGCCTTGTGAAATTGGTAAACACAACACGAAAACAATTTATCTACAGTAGAGCTTCTACTAACCATTTTTCTTAATGAACTCAGAAATAACCAAAATGTCACTTACCATGCTATACACCCCCAAGCCATTCAAATGTAAACAAAGCAAACCAATCAAGATGTGGCCATGTGTACATAGCAAAAGGTTATGTAGCACCCTGAGGCTACTTTTCTTTTTCACTACTTTTGCCTCTGTTCCTATCATCTCATTGTATTTGATTTCGATATTCTTTTTCTGTTCCTTTACGTGATTCGCTCCGTACAAAACTTGCAATTTTTTAACTACCTAGAGACGTAGGACTGGGCCTCAACGGAAAAACCACCTTAGTCACGCATATGCCTCGAGCACGGACGATAATAGAATGTTTAAGCAACTTGACCTCATGAAATAAGCAGCGAATGTGTCATGTGAGCTACTTCGTACGAAGAAGAGGGGGGACTTCCGAGGAAGATGAAAAATTCATCGCCTCCGCGGCGAAGGCACGCGAACGTTTACAACCTCCGGATCTTCATTGAAATTAGATCCTCAAGTCACGAGAACACCCCCCCCCCTCGGGATACCGAGAAATCGTGAAAGGTTACCCTGAGCTGTCTTTACGAGATGGGAATTCCCGATTGCACGCTTCGGTGAGCTTTATGTTGAATTGCAGGAAATCATTCGCTGGCAGATAAGGAAAATATTCTAATAAGAATGCAAGGGGTAGGAATGCATGGAGAGATAAATGAGGGGCAAATGGAATACGAAGACTTTAAGCGAAAATACAGGTTCGACCAGGAGAATACTAACAGGCATATCGTGGAACAAGATAAGGGCAGGCTAACAATAAAGCAGTCAGTACACGATTTAGCATTGAAACAAAGCATTCGTGACGCAAGAAAATCGACAATTAAAAGAATGACAATTCCACATTTTACCGAAAGGTGGCAGTGTGTACGGCAAAGAAATAAAATAGCTAGATTAGTGGAAACAAAGAAGAAAAAGTAATGAAGAAGAGAATGGAAAATAAATAAATAAATAGTCATTAGTGGTAATAAAGATAATAATATTTTTCCAAAGGAAGATGCAAAACAGAAACGCGACAGTATTTTCTCGGTATTTGTTCTAAATTTAACCTGAGACACCAGGGAAACTATGTAACTGCTTGCGACAGTTGCAAGAGTAACTGACATAAAAGATATCCAAACACGCCATTACTTCAATGAACTAATCATCACATTTAGGAGCCAGGCCATACGGCGACACTCCACTGCAACAAACGTCAATATATCTGAAAGGTGAGAGGTGAAAACTATGTGATCAAAATTGTGGCAGTTCATCTAAATTCGAATTTAAGACCAACACAATTTATTATAATTTACGATGGATTGTCGAATATATTTAATGATCACATCACGCACTTCGTTAGAAATATCCATTATTCTTTGTTGTACAATTGCGAATAAATAAATGCAAACAAGTACTCTTTCCATTTTGCATTCTCTTCACAGAATAGAAATAGCTTTCTGTTCGATAATGAATTTCAATAGCACGTGCTCTGATTGGCCGACTGTCTGTCACGGAAGGCTTTATTTAGATCCATTTCCAATTAGAAATTTTTGGACATTAACCACGACTTCGAGAAGAAACATGACGTCTGCCCTGACGTCACTTCCTTCAAGCGTGGAATTAATTGTGGTGTTAGTGTTTCCTTGATCGTGAACGGAAATCTGAAGTTTGTGTTATTTTGATAGTTTACTTTCATGTATCCACGCTAGAAACCTGGGCTCTAATTTCTAATTTCGTTGTTTTATGTCCCTTCTCTACCTCTTGGGTCAATCGGGACGATGAAAGATGAAACGGCTAAGGGGCAAGCACGATGGCATCGTTTCGAAACCGGGACGCTTATAGCTCCACCAGGCAAGCTTGCTAGAGAGAAAGAGGGATCTGGGTTCGATTTCCGAGGAGAGTGATGCCAAATAGGAATTTAACAATGACATAAAGAGGCTCTAGGGTTCACCCAGTCTCTAGCAGGGGGCAACCATTTGGAGTAAAAGCCGGCGAAGCGTGGTGCTGATCACATCACCTTCAATGTGGCCAGAAGATTTGCAAATCCCACTCAACAATACACCAGAATTCTCCAATTCTAAGACTATGTATTAACCACAATGAAATAGTCAGAAACGTTGGATTTTGCTGTCTTTCAAGCAGTGTCCGTATTTTTTTTCAAAGAACATTAAGAATATTTTAAACTCCTAGAAGAATTATGTATGTTTCTGTGTACATGAGTATTTATGTAAATATATTTGTGGGTGTATGTGTGATTACGTGTTTATATATCAATATGCCTGCTAAATATGTATCCGGGTATACTTTTGCAAATGTTATTTTATTTCATTTATGCACTGTACAAAATGTATACTTGTATTCTTTACGCAATTCAGTGTGTGTTTTATCTTTTTCTTTTTCTGTTGTGTTGTATTGTTATAATTGGTATTTATGAATTGTCATTACTTTGTGTACACCTATTGTAATTGGAGCCAGAGCTCTGTTATAAGTGGTCAGAAATAATAAATATACTTAAATAACTGATAATAATGTACCTTCTTAATTGGCCACTCTTCTATTTATTCTTATATCTTGTACCATGGAGAACGCTGTTGGGAAAAACTTGGTAATCCAATGCCCATGGTTCTCACGTTTATGTTTAGTATATCCATTCAACTCTAATATCTGCCACGTTTATTTCTTATAATTATGCGTGTAATCTCGATTTTGTCACTAGATTCTGATAATTCAAGTGTATTCTGAATGGCACTGCCATCTGTTGGTCCAGTCTGAATTACAATATCTTTCATCCAACGAAAGCGTTTGGTCCTTATGTAGTGCCTTTACTGATCGCGAGCGCAACTGGCGGCTGACCTACTATTTGCTACATGTAGCTCTATCTGTCCACCAATTGCCTTCGGCGGTGTGTGCATCGATGAATGTCAACAACCTCAGTTGCGAGGTAAAAGCTGTGGGGCTAACATCGTTCTTACATTACACCGTTGCCAAGCGTATGTCTATTTTTGTCACTTGTTTTTATTAGCTTGTTTGTACAGAATTTGGGTGCTTTGTGTACTAATTTTCCGTGCTGTGTGCACTATTGTACAACTTTTATCCACTAACGGTGCTGATCAACTGTCTCTATCCTCCGTTTTACAGTACGTTTGGCAACATGCTGTGTATCCGACGCTCATTTGTTTCGTCCGCCAGCAACACGAAAATGCCCGATGTCAGTCGATTCAACTGATCGTTGATTCGTTCTTTCCCAGCCGCCAGGTGGAAATCCGAGCAGCATAACGCCTTGTAGTCCATGCTTCCGGGGTTCAAATCATGGTGGAAGCACTTTGCACATGCAGGCCCTAGGACTTGAAATAAACATTGCCAACAACGACCTAGAACAATCGTCACCGCAGGAGTGAATCATTTGCGCTCAATTACACCAAAGCTACATCGGTTAATCCTATTGTCTTCTTAATGAAACAGTAGATTACTTAAACGCTATTGCTCACTTATTTTCGCGTTCACCAACACCACTTTATTTGTTCGTGGTGTAAGGGGTGACGTTTGCGGAAGGCACCCAAATGTCACCCTGGACTGCGTTTTTGCAGACTAATGAGGCTCTGGCGTCTGTACTCACAACCAGTATAGTCCCATGTGGAACTTGCGTTGTGTCCTGTCCATGCGTGTTTATGATTGTCATTTCATTACTTCCATAATTTCGTTCTCATCATCAAGATTAAAATAGTCAAAAGTGACGTGCAAGCAAAGTAAAGCAAACAAAATTTATTTTTTTGTTATTTGTTTTGTAATATCTCGCATGGTAGTAACTTATAAATAGAGCTACGGTTGCAAAATGTTCAAAGTTCAGTGATACTTGTTTCTTCAGTAATGAAAGGTGCGTGATTAAAAGATGAAGATGGAAATCTAATTCTTTTTACAACAATGTCCTAGTGGGTGGTACATAAATCCTGGAACTGCTAGCAGGTATCCACTCTCGTTCTTAGAAGGGACATTCCTCATCCACTCCAACTTTGTAAAGTTTTAATCTGATTATTCTTCGAGTCGTAAAGAAAGAAGAGAGAGAGAGAGAGAGAGAGAGAGAGAGAGAGAGAGAGAGAGAGAGAGAGAGAGAGAGAGAGAGGGAGAGAAGGTGCGCATTAAATGTGTCTGCAATATTTGTAATAAATTGTGGCTGTTGGTGAAGAAAACGAACTACTGGCAACCGTGGTCGCCAGATTCAATGCCACGATTCTCATTTCCAAGTGGCAGAGAGTTGGCTCGTACATCCTAATCGATTTGAATGGTAAAGAGGAAGTGCAAGCATTTTTTAAACTCACTTTAGTTTACCCGAGATACAGGAAATGCGAATAGAACATCAGTGCTGACTTATTAATATGTTACTTGATTTCATGCACACGTTGATTGTATCAATTACCCAAAATAAGCATTTCTGTTGATCATAAAAATTCAAGTTCTTCGCCACATTACAAAGCCAACACTTCTAGACTAACCCTCGTTTCTACGTTGTTAGTTTCCTGGGTCGCCAGACTTAACCTCACCCAGCCTTCTTCGGAGATACATTAGAAAATCATATGTACAGCGGTATGCACATGTATTGCTCGGCAAATTATCCATGGCTATTCTTATCAACGCTCCTCTTGCATCCTGCACGTTTTTAAATAATACATTTCTATGGATGCTGGTGTCGAGGTTATCAGCAGTTTGTTTGGCATTTTCTTCCAATTCTTGATGCTCTGATTGGGTAAAAATAAGGGCATGAACTCGGAGATGGACAATTTGCTTGGTAATACTTATGCATTCCACTCTACCAGGTAAATGCCGAATACCTCGAGGACATGGTACAACCAACGGCGAAAGAAACAGTAGGCGAATTGTCCACCACCATTTTAATTTGGCCTGTATTACACATTGTGATGACAATGAATTGAAATAATGACGTCAATAACTAGAGAACAATGCCTGCTTTGAACCAACATAGTTTCATTCCTTAAAACAACACAGGATGTAGAATAAAATAGTAATTAAAAAAGCGGTGGACAATTTGCCGTTGACTGTACAGTTGCAAATAACATGCTGTAGTAAACGTGTAGTGAAAGTGACAGAACATATCAAATGATGTTTCGGAACATATATACAGCAATAGTACCAGAATCGAAACCTTGAAATCGCTAATAGACGGTGTGGCCCAATGAAAAGGAGACGATGACAAGTCCAATGGCAGTTCACTATCAGAGATTGCTTCACCAGTTATCTAGCCCCAGTACTCAGTTAAGTAAATAACAATTTACAAAATCACGACTTAGTTTCTGGGAATTTTCATGATGCTCGTTTATGACGTAGGCTTATAAGTTTGCACAAAACGACAGTCTTCGAGTTGTTTCTATCGTTTAAAAACTTTCCAAAGGTAAAATTGAACGTAAGTGAACGAACTTACGAAAAACTATTCGTTCTATTCGTGTAGAACTGTTAAAATAATAAGACGGTTTGAAAAAGTCAAAGGCCTTCGTGCGATGACGTCACTTGTGAAATATATCGGACGGACCCACCTGTAGAAATCCCACCTTTGGCATTTTAATATGTTATATGTTGTGCTGATTGACATAAAGGTGCATGAAATGAACGTACATTCTTTTAATATGAAATTACCAGAATCTAGGTCGTAAATGTTAGAAGTTCCTCGCGAGGAACTTTAACCTTTCAGAATAATCAATCGAGGCTACCCTATGAGTGACTTGTTGGAAGAGTTCATTCAAAGTCCATGTCAGTATGTGGAAAGTTCCAACGTGTGTTCTTGCAATATGTACAGTGGGATCCATGAGTATTACCGTGCAAATTGTCCATCACCATGTTCGTGCACTTCATTTGACCCAATAAGAGCTTCAAGAATTAAAAGAAAACTCAAAACAAGCTGTTGGCAACTTCTGCATCAGCATACATAAAAACTCATCGCTTAAAAATTCATAGGATGTAAGAGAAAAATTAATGAAAATAGTCATGGACAATTTGCACGATAATACTTATGGATCCCACTGTACGAAGTTGATCTCATTTCGAAATGGGGATAGAAACGACTCATCGGGAAGAGAACCATGTTTGTAAAGAATGTGAAGCATGTCTACCCACGCGATTAATCAAGAAATGAAGACCTGCGTTCTGTGCCAATATCCAATATACGTACCTAGTTTCTTCTGTGGTTTCTTCTCTTGACATATAGGATTTTTATAATAATGCACAGAATAAAGACGATGACCTACCTTTTCTTACTCACGTCTCTTTCTCTTTTCGTTTTTATCCAACTCGTTACATTTCGCTTCCACTTTTTACTTCATTTATCCTCTTGTTATTTTAATCTTCTTCTTTGTGATTTTTCAAGTGCTCATCCGCTGCTAATTTTTACTCGTTCTCGCTCTTCTTCACTTAATTTATTTACTTCTTCTTTTTTCAATTTACCAGTCACCCCGTCGTCTTCTTGCTTTTCTGAAGTTTTCCCTCTTAAGTCAGACTCTTTTCCATTGCATATTTCCATTATTGTGTTTCTCTCTGACTGCCACTCTTTTCTTCCTTGATATTTATTTGTCTTAAGTTTGCTTCTTAATTCATATTCTATTTCAACTTTCCCTCACTACTTACCTCTTTCATTCTATTATATATATATAAAATATTATATATATATATATATATATATATATATATATATATCGCTGTTGTTACAACTTTGAGTAATTTTCTATCACATTCGTTATTATTTTGTGCATATAACTATTGCATCTCTGTAGCTTTTATTTTTATGCATATACGTGTCATATCCGTTACTCTTGTTCTGTTTTGCTGCTATTTTTCAATTTTTTCTTCATCTCTTCATCCATTATGCATTTTACCTATTTGTTATTCTTTCTATTTTATACTCTGTGTGTCGTTTTTATTATTTCTATGGATAGTCTTATATCTCACCAGTATTATATTTAGTTATTAGCTGATTCTACGATTAGGGAACAATTTAAAGTTTCAACCCAGTAACATTAGTTAGTAAGCTTGTGGAGTACTTCTAAAAATTTCCCAATGTTCTTGGATACCACCCTTTGTGTCCAACCAAATATGATTAAAAAAGAAGAAAAATAAGAGATAAGAAATTACATCGATGTAAGTTGTCATTAACATAGATGTCTTCGGCACGGTGTATTAAAGTTTAAGTACAAAACTCTCCCAAATGTTACTTTTTATTTGTGAAGTAAACATATGTTTCGTACAAAATAAGTATTATAATTCATGACACCACCAGAGGGAAAAGCAATCATTAAATATGAACGTTAATATTTTTTTTCCTAGATCCTATGTCACCAGCGCGGCAAAATTTTAATTTCAGTTTTGGAAGGCAGGGATTTTCTTTTTCTTTAGAGTAATAGTACACGTGGGAACACTATTTCGTGCTACATCTGCTTTGAAGGAATCTTGTTTGACGGTTGGGATTACAAGTACTTCTCTTGCGAGACAAAGGTCAGTGTATTAATTTGTCGTCGTTAGCGTGAACTAAATATAATTCAGCAGGCTAATAATAACATTTGAATTTACTTCCTGAATGATTTGGTATGAGAACCTTGAAGCGCGGGGTAATTCAACCCAACATTCTAAAGAGAAAAACAAGATATTGCTGGTTTGTCATTAACATGGACACAACTAAAGTCATTAGCATGGAGGATGAAATTTTCAATAATTAAATAAAACGTTCTTAGTAAACATTCGGTGCTGCTGCTTATATAGCATCAAGATATTACACAACTAGTATCAAGAGAAAGATTTAATAATTTTTCGAAGTTCAATTTTTTTCAAAGTCAAAAGTATCTCCTAATTGTGACTCTCTTATACAGAGTGTTCCGTTCAAATCTCCCTAATTTCAATTAATTATTGTGAACGAAGTACGATGAATTGTGAAATAACTGTAACACCAAATGAAAGGCCAGATCTTCAAGTTTTGTTTTCGTGAATTGAAGTTGTCCGTTTGCTCACTACGCAGCGCCACGGTCGCATAAATAAAAACGGCGACTGTTCAACAACGCACGCAGGCAGTGGTGTGGTATGCTGACACAAAATCTGTGATTTCAACGCAATGAAATTTCAGACGAGTGTACAGAAGAGTTGCACCTGATGCTAAATCAATTAGGCTGTGGTTTAGTAAGTTTCTAACAACCGGCAGGGTCCTAAAACAATCTGGTGGGGCTCGCCGTCGCGTCTCGGAGGGAAAGGTGGAAGAAATTCGACCTCACCTCACTCCGCTGGACATCTTCCTCTGGGGTTACGTCAAGGATCGTGTGTGTGCGACTCCAGTGAATAACATCCCAGAGTTACGAACCCGCATACGTGATACGATTACAACAGACATTCACCGAAGATAGAATGTTTTTGGGGAAAGCAGTCCATATGAGCGGCAATGCCTGAAACGAGCAGTGGCCAAGGATAAATAACAGTGGCCGACATTTTGAAAAAAAAAGCGGATATTTTCAAACCAAGAGGTGATTCTGGAAGTAATAGGAATGCTGATAACGGAAATGACATCGATTTTTTACATCACGTCAGGATTTTTCAGAATTCCACAATCAAGATTGTCATATTTGCCAAAACATTACATTTGATTTGGTTGATTTAGTGTTTTAAGTGCACTTTATGCACACTAAGGCCTACAGTTTAAAGTGGAATCCGAACCTCCACCGGGTATCGAACCCGGGACCCCTTGATTACAAGGCGACGACGCTACCACTGCGCCATCCGGGAGGCCAAAACATTACATTTATTACACAACACAACAAAAGAAATTTACACAAGGGAAAGTTTGGTTGTTTGAAGGCCGATCAAGGAAATGAAATCCATTGTCCCGCATTACGTCAAGATTTCCTCCCACGTCACCAAGTTCAATCAACACAGCACATTATAACATTAAGTTTTGGACATTTTATGAATAATTTCTTTATGGGGATTTGTAAAATAAAACTTACGTAACCAAAGTCCATATAATTTTTGTGTCAATATATCATGTAAAGGTGGATTACATGTTTACATTCTAAGTTCATTTGTAGTTCAAAACTGGAAGGTTTATATTGTGGAAGATCATTTTACTACCATGTAAACAGAGACATCTTTTGGGAAAACAATAAAACTACATATTTTATTGTGAAATTAAGGCAGTTAATATATATTGCAGTTTTCTGAAGAAATGATGGGTAAAAATGGATTTCATTTTTGGAATCAGAATGCTGAAATTATTCAGAGACAACAGTCATCTGCGAGACATCCAAACCCATGTCGACTAGTGAAATCTTCCTGGCATTCTGTTTTTTACACAGAATGTGTAAAATGCGAATGAATGCGAGTCTTGAGTCGTAACAGATCGAGTCGAAAGGATCTGTGAGGAAATTTCCCAGATTGCAGTGGACGTCTTACGTCGCGCTATGCAGGATGTCCCTCGATGACTGCACGTCATCATTAAGTCACAAAACTACCCATCTCTTCAGCGGTAAGTAATTATCTAATGGCATCCTCTGCACTATTCATTTCCATGATTAAATATCTTGCAACTTTTAATTCTCTTCTCTTTAAATCCGTTTCAAAATGTCCCTGATTTTTTAGACACCTCTTATAAGAAAACAAGTACATCCGTTAAAATTCAATTCAACATGAATCCAGTGTCTCATTTACAAAGAATAATATCCCGTACTGTTATACCATTTCGCATTAGTGCACTTACGCCTCATATCTTTCGCCGCTACTGCCTTCCACGATTCTAAATCTATCACCTTTACCTTAACACCCGTTCCGCCATTTCATCCACACGTTAGGAGCCCCACGCTCCAGCCAAGCACCTCTCAGGGGCCCGAAATTCCAACAGCGAGGGCGTGCGTGGGTGGACCCCCCGTTCCGCTGCCGCAGTGCGACCTCCTTTCGCGGCCCCTGTCCCATTATCCCCTTCGCCGAAATCGATGCCAAGACCCCCTGCGTCATTCTCGTGGATCCGGGACACTCGCGGAATCTTAAGATAACGCGCCCGCCCAAATCCCCTACAGCGGCGAGTAATGCTTCATTCATATACATGAATTGCATAAAGATGTTGAGTCTTTGGTCCTGGTTTATTGCAGAGTCTCCATGCAACTTCTAGTTCTACTATATTATCTTCCCCTTGCTTTACCCTGATTTTCTCCATGCCATTTTGTTACAACAAACCAGGGTTGTTAAAGGTTCTGGAAGCCATAAATTCTAATGGGTTCCACAATAGGACCGGAATTTCTTTCTGGCACAATTTAAATTCGGTCCAAATTGCGTATTGTTTCATTGAAGAAAGGTTGATGGACCGTATTTAAATTAATCCTGAAATAAAGGTTGCTGGACCGAATTGAAACACTTTGTGGAAAAAAAGGTTCATTACGGTCCAGAATCCATTTACGCTTGCTGATCCTAGATCGGAATTGAATTTATTCAAAATTCCTGGACATTTAACGACGCTGCTTAAAACACGTTAACTGTCACGTGAGTTGTATTGAACTCACCCTAGTTTAAACCCGGGGACTCGTGGTGCACAGACAACTCACGCTACCATACCATACCATACATTTTACGTAAAGAGTGTCCCCGTGGACAAGATCTTGCAGATGGTTCGTGAAAATCTTATTTAGTGATGCTGTTATTGTTACAAGTAATACAAACAATTTACAAAGCGTGGATCAAATGAACACTTCTTCTTATATTTCTTTTGGCATTTAAATTTCACTTACATCTAACAAGTAAACAAAAAAATATTTTCATTCATGAACTGTTTTCAAGTTTTTCCGATTGTGCGTTTGGCCTTGAATTATTGCTGGTCAGCTCCCCGAACGATATCGATGAAAAAGTATACGGCAGAGTCATGTTACAAATAACAAAAGACTCAATGCACAGAAAGAACAATAAGAACGAGCAGAAAAAACAAGAACAATGTATGTTCCTATGTAAGTAAGAATTCTCGGACCTTAACAATTAATTCGAGGAGAAATATAACGTGTTACGTGTGCTCTGACGTCACTTCCTTTAAGCGTGCAATTCAACGTGTTGTTTGCTTTACAGTCCTTATTATCTTATTATTTGAGTGAATTTCTCTTTTCTTCCTCCTCATACTCAAGCCTTCCCTTCTCCATTTACCAGGTTAAACTAATTTTTGAACCTCTTCTCACTTTTTTTGTTCCGTGCCCTTTCAGGGCCTCCCAGGGTTCCCGGGTTCGATACCCGACGGAGGCACATAGTGGCTCGGATCCCACTTTAAACTGTAGGCCCAGTCCCGATTAGCCTATCTGTGCATAAAGTGAACTTAAAACACAAAACTCACTCAATCAACCTTGCCCTTGCAGAAACTTTTCCATTGCTTCCTGTTCTGAATCCATACCCTATTTTCATCCCACACGTTATATTAACACATACGTTGACGCTGAAATTAATACATATTGAAACATAAACACGGCTTGTCAATATGTATATCCTTGGTTATTATCCGCTATTATCGCTTGAATAAATTTAATGTTTCTTTAATAAGCATATGATCAATTTTTCTCCCCATGCGTAGGCGACCAATAATGGTTCGTTAATAACATTATAAACGGAAGCAGTTAATTATTATCACCTGTCAGATGATACTCCAACATTTTCACTCCACATTAGCGTCTCATGATGAAAATGGACATAATTTTCGAGAGCGCACTTTAATCTTTTGACTAATTGTTCAACCTCCCACGAGATTAGGGGTAGCGGAGTATTTTTAACTAAATTATGCACGTTAGGAGACTAGCTTCAACGAGACAACTCTTTCGTTGAAAGTTTCACGCGCTGCCCTCAAACTACAGGTCGAAACAAGAGAGCTTGTTAAACTCAAAAGCTCTAATTAGTTCCGCTTTCCGCCGCAGCATTGTGAGGAGAACGGAGAGCATCATGTGTGTGTGTGGAAGAGGTATGTGTAATTTCACTCCCGGCAACGTCAATGTTGTTATGAACATTTCAGACGGAACTGGAAAGAATACAGGGCTGTTTTGGGTATTACAGGCTTCCTGTAGCGCGGATTACTGTGTGTGTGTGTGTGTGTGTACAGGGTGTCCAGACATACTATCTATTTCTCCAGGTAGAGGAGTGTAAAGTGTTAAAAAGAACAACGAAGTTAACATCAGGCATACCAGACGTTCAACTTTGGGCTATTCCACATTGTTCCGCGATGAGATGTTGTTGCTCTGATCCCTATGAACGTTATGCCTAGCTACTGTACGTTGAATTGGTGTGATTATTTTCTAAACTAAGCACGTGAAAGTGTTGTGATGTTGTTTTTACAAACTTAATACCCCTAAGAAAGACTATGTGCGAGAATAACATTCCCTTATCTTTATCGCTGTGCACATTTCGGTGCATACTCTGGAGCAAGCGGACGAAAACAAGTCTGCGCAAGTAGTGACGCGAGATGGCTTCACCAATGAACATGTGAGAGGAACGAGATTGCGTGGAGGGGAAAGCGACTGCAGATACCAGCCTTCGCAGCAGCGTGTACTGCTTCGCTCTGCCTACTCGATTTCCCCCCTTCACTACTGCTATGAGCGGCGTTGCTCCACAGATTCTGAGGA
This sequence comes from Lepisma saccharinum, assembly GCF_977018435.1. Lineage (NCBI taxonomy): Eukaryota > Metazoa > Arthropoda > Insecta > Zygentoma > Lepismatidae > Lepisma > Lepisma saccharinum. The sequence goes on along the minus strand of NC_139249.1, from coordinate 24,672,176 downwards.
CAGAGTATAGACACCCTGTACTTTTACAGAACAGAATAGGGAGGACTGGAAACGGTGGTACGCTTATGACGCTTGGGTAGCACTGTCCCAAAACAAACCAATTCAATGAAAAAAGTTTAGTAAAAGAGTTAACTAAACGCACTGCCATGAAATTAGGCGGGTGGTAGAAGTTCGCGCTGTTGCCACGTCGGAGCACAGCCCCGTGTGTTCGGAGGTTTAACTTTAAGAGAATTAAAGATCTATAGTTGTAGTGTTGGTCTTTGTAATCCATGTGATACGAACTGACAGTATTTGCTCGAAAGGTCAGGGATGACACAAAAGTGCCCCGGGGAGAGGTCGGTCTGACGCTCGAACTAGGCAACGCAGCCCGGTTGACGTTGCCACACAGTGCGCGGGAACCACCGATATTGCCCCACTCTCGCTTTGCTTTTCCCATACATGGCACCAGCGCAATTCTGCCCAGCCGCCAATTTTCATGGCTGTGCGTTTAGTAGTAATTCTCCTTATTTACAAATTGAGAAAACACTCTAGTCATATAAATTGCATGAATTGCGACGAATAAAACGTCGTCATTCGCAAAGAGAATTTGCTTTTCCTCGCAACATAGAAAAGAAAATGAACTATCTTAATAACTGCTTAAGGTGATAATTACGTCCGGTATTAAAAAGTATTACTCTCAACTTTCTCAATCGTAATGGGCTAATTAAGATGTAACTCTCCCCCAAGGGGAGGCAGCAACGAACAGCGGACGGGAGCAGCCTCGAAGAATGAACGCTCCCATTAAATATCAAGAAAACATCCGGTCCGCGTACTGACCTTTGACCTATCACTGGGGGAGGTTACCCATGGCCGGTTTCCTTGATGCTCGTACCGAGGAAGACAGCTGCTTTGATATAAATCGATTGAGTTACCTGAGATAGCGGATATTCCTTGATTTTCCGCTTCGCTGCATCAATTCCAAGGATAGATTTTTCATGCTTTGCGGAATGACTCTGTTTGTTTCTACAGAGGATGATATTTGGCCTTGAGAGCTAGAGATCAAATGAGAGGGAGGAAATGTGAGAAACGATCCACTGACATAAAAGAAGAGAGAAGTGTGTGTATATATAGGTAGGCAAAGAAAGAGAAGGGGAGATGAGGTAGAAAAAGACAAAAGAGAATATGAGATGCGAAAGATAATTAAGAAAAGAGATTCCTGTGTGTATACAGTGGAAAACGAGTTTGTTTAAAGTCCATTGTATTCTGAGATAAGCTAATTTAGACTGGGCTTAGAGTTTAAAGCGAGTCCCGAAAAACTGTGAAATGTGTCTCAACAGGGAGTGGAACCCTGGACCCTTTCATTACAAGGAGACAGAGCTGCTACTAAAATGGGTATAGAGATACGTGCGATGCATAGAGAAAAAGGAAATGGGATATGAGTCCACACAGAGATAGCTAGAGAGCAAGATAGAGAGGAGGGAGGAAATATGAGAAAAATATAGGTAAAGATAGAGAGTTGTGTGTAGATATACAGGTAATTGGGTAGAGAGGGGGAAGATCGTAGGGTGAAAACAAAGAACGTCAGATAAAAAAGAAAAAGAATGGGAGAGTGCTACTTCTTGCTGCTACTGCTGTGTGTGTACATGCGGATGGATAAATAAACGGATGGAAGGAGACAAATAATAAAGAGGGAGGAGATATAGAGAAAACGAGATAAATAGAGGGAAAAAGAGAAGAAAATAAACGGGAAAGAGAGGGGGAGGAAGCGAGAGAAAAACAGAGAACCCAAATAACTCTAGTAACATTGATTGATTGATTTGCTTTTTTTTTACTTTGCCTTTTGTGCCACTTTTGGCTAATTTGCGTAGATAAGGATGAGTGATGATATGATGAAAATGATGGACACTCGCAAACATCCATGCCCAGGCCTGGATTCGAACCCAGAACCCCTGTAACTCTAGTAACAGACATTATGAATATACATATTTCGACCACCCTTTAATGAATTGGAGAAAAAACATTTCAATGGCATTTCTCCACTCAATAAAGTGAACTTCACCGAAATATATCTATGTAAACCTACATTTTTTCTTGACGCTATGGACTTCAGAAGAGTCTGAAAGTTAGCTATCCCATAGAAAAGTAAGCTCCCTCTCGCTGCTAAATCTGGTTAAAGACAACCATTATGACGTAAAGTGCCACTTCGAGTGTTCCGAACCTTCTCGGAAAGCAAGAACCAAATTGTCGCAGCCAAATGTAGCTCCATCTACAAGTAGTCGGATAAAGGAGCAACTTTCGACGTAGGATGGAGATTAATTACGCAAGCGGCGGAGGGTTCTTCGGAGATGCTGCCTCTGTACCAAGACTTTTTAATTTGACAGGGAAGTCCCAGATATGAAAGAAGCTGTAGAAGTCGTTGGGGTCTTGCTATCTCCCCGTGAGATTTCCTTAATTAATTGAGTTTATGAATGGTAGACATGGCCTTCAGTCGTTATTGAAGCGAGATGGATGTTCATTAGTTGGCGGACTGGGACCGGGGCGAATTCTGGAAACCACCGTTGGAGGCGCTTATTCATAAAATAATATTAACATCTTTGCAATTAATGCTTGTTATAGCGACGAAACTACGTTCTGAGCGGAACGTTTTAAGGGTAGAATCGACATGAGACCGAGGCGGAGTTGTAATAATCGTTACGAGAACGAGACAGGGTCCTTCGAGACGAGACAGACCTCTGGAAAATGCACACGAGACCTAACCAAGCTCCTAGTGATAGCGAGAAATCATGTAGTCCGTCTGCCTAGGTCGCGACCATTGACGCAAGTGCGCATGCGCTGACTGGACGAATCCAATGGCAAAATAGGGGTGGAACGGATGAGAGGAACAGGTTCGTTGAAGTTTCACGCACCGTCAAAATACGATAAGAGTGGATTTAACAGTTTCAAAAGCCACCACAAACAGAACAAAGCAAGCGATAATAAACAAAACAACGGAACGCATACAAACGAAATTCTGATCTGAAATTTACAGCGTTATTTCGTGCATGTTAACTACCCAGCTCCCCTTTTGCGGCTAGATTCGTCCTGTCGAGCTAGTCTCGTCATCTGCGGTCGGGCAGTACTGAAAAACTTACCTAAATCAATGTAATTCAGATATAACAGGGAGATATCTATCCGATTATTTGTAAACAAGATAAATATATACAAATATATCGAAAGAAACTGAGTGTAAAATGTAGGAACCAGCTTATGCTTTTTCATATTGTAAGTACAATTTAATCAAAAGAATAAAGGATTCCAAAGTTTTAAAATTTCGAAAAGTGAGATTTCTATGTGAGAAGTTACACAACATAAACTTTGACTAAAATTTTCTCTTAACTTTTAGAGCTTTCTCTCGAACGAGGTGTGTGTATATATATATATGTATGAAAGGTGAAAAATAACGAATAACAATTTTACTTGATATTCACTCATTTGGAGGATCTAATAGAATTTTCTCCAAGGAAGTAATCATCACAATTTAGTAGTAATAATAATAATAAATTTCCTCTCCCCGCAGGAAGCGGCTCTCGGATTCACCTTGCTTCAAATGAATGGGTACATGTGGACAACTTTGGGTGTAAAGGCGGCCGGAGCGCGGTGCTGATGACATCACTTTTAAAATAATGACCCTTGCTCCGAATCCCCCTACGTGCTTTCGTGTTGTGGTACAGTGGCTCTAAAAAGTCTTAGGACAACGACATTTTAAACTACGCAATCCAATTTGCACAAGGTCTTGGTGAGTGGCGTGTAGAGTTAGGCTCAATTTCAGGGTTGCCACATGCACAATAGATATTTATAAAATACGCAAAAGAAATAAAAACAAGTATTATTGTATAACATTATTAAAAATATCACTATTATATCTCAAATGACAAAATTCTTTCTGAAAGAAAGAAAATCGATTTCCTAGTACTTCATCGCTGATGAGTCTACAGAAAGGAAAAGAGGTGAGAGGAAACGAAAGGTGACAAAGGAGAGGAGAAGAGGAAAAGTAGAGAAGAGGAGAAGAGGAGTTTGTAGAGGCAAGAAGGAGACGAGAAGAGAGAGTGGGGAGTAGAGTAAAAGAGAGAAAAAGAGAAGAACGAAAAGAAAAGGAGAATAGTGCAGCGGAGTCGGAAATCTAAGACAGGAGAGGAGATAAGACGACTGGAGAAGAGTTGTATGGAGACAAGATGCGAGAAAAGTAAGGAAAGCGATATGATTGATTCATTAATTGAATTGCTTTATTTTACTTCGCTTCCTGTGCCACTCTTAGCTCATTTGCGAAGATGAGGAAGAGTGTTGACACGATTAAATTGATGAATGAACACTTACAAACATCCTTGCCCTGGCCAGGATTCGAACCCGGGACCCCTGGCGTCGGAAGGCGATATGGGATAAAAGCAGAGGAGAAGGAGGGGAGAGAATAAGGGGAAGAGAAGAACGTAAGGGACTGGAGACGACAGGAGAATTGAGGTAGTTGCAGAAAATATCGTCTCGGCGTCAAGAATTAATGCATTGCTCAAATTATCGACATGAAACATTCAATAACATTTTGAAATGTATTTGGAAATATATTAGATCGGTGCGAAATGCCTTTTGGCTAAGTTCAGAACAAGATAAAATCTCCCACGCAAGATATTTGATTTTACGTGCGATTATACCACTAAAAACATTAATGTAATTATAATATTTATAAGAATTATCCAATTTTTCTCCAATTCTCGGTTCGTTGCAATAGAGATTTCGTAATTTAATATTTCCCCTCCCCCAATCGTTAATTCCAAACTAAATCATTACGTTTCACACGGCGCGGACAATGATCACAATGGGATGCGTCTAAAACATCCATGTTTCTGCCACCGAAGGGGTTTTGAACCTGCGACCATCAGGTTGACAATACTTAACGGTAACCACTACCCTACTAGCTTTCGCTCCTGAAAGCAGGTAGAAGGAGCTGACCAATGTGAAATGTAGATGCAACTCTCCTCCTACATGTAATGTGCAAAGAATACTTGTTTGTAAGAAATAAAACGAAGGTAGTACGAATCGGCGAAAACTTTTAATGGAGAATTGCACATGATGAAAACTTTTCAGTCGATATTTGTGGAGGTATGCTTGCATTAAACTCGAGTGGGAAAAGGGGTAAAATTAGTATGTCCTGAATTGAGTTAGAGTATCATAATTCACGATCTTATACATGAAAATATCCCTTTGAACGTGTGTCAATTCATTGTTTTATTATTTTTTTAAAATTCCAGATGCAGAACAATGGAGCCACTATACACTGCTATTACAAATAATGTCATCATGATGTTGTTTAATAAAAGGAGAATTAGAAAAAAAGAGAACACCTCGTAAGATTGATCGAACCTGGGACCGCTAGCAGCGCAATCGAGAACTCTAACCACTACACCACGCACTTACCTTCAGCTGAAATGACAATTTTTAAGTATTCTGTCTCTCCAATATTGTAACTGTCGTTGGGTATACATGTAGTTGAACTGTTACTTTAGTTTTGAATTGCTTTCTTGTAGTATAGCAGCTATCTTCGAGAAATAATTTATTGGTAGTTCTGATAATGCGAGTTATTTCTTCTAACTTATTATTGTGATTAGACATTATTAATGGAATATCTAGAGGCTTGAATATTGCAGGACGATGTTCGCTTCCTGTGATACTGCAACAGACGAACTGCTTGTTTACTGACGCAAGTCTCGTGTCCAGAACAGTCTTATGAAATGTATTTGCTGTTGCGTAAGGTAACATGATATAATTACACCTTTTGTGAACTGTCAAATGTGCGAAAAATTATACGTAAACAGGAGGAAAATTGTATTAATAAAATCACATCACATTTGACAGTGTTAGTCAAGAGAGACTCGTGGGACACTGTGTTAAGATGCGGGACCAAATCCTTCTTATTTTTCTTCCTGGAAGAACAACAATTTTTAAGGTAGAACAACAGTAGTTCCGCTCTTTCTTATATCTTTTAAATTCTTACACATTCCTTTAATTGGGTTAAAAATAAATAAAAATCTTGCTTGCATTTCTGTGATTGACGTAGACAGTGGAAAATAAATTTCGGAGAATCTTTCTATTCAATTTTATTATTTACATCCTCCTTATGGTCAGATAGGTTAAACCGTTTATTGACAATCGTGAACTTTTCGTCTAATATATAATATTTGGTTTTAAACGACGGGAGAATATTGGTCGAAATTCCTTTCTTATTAATGAAAAAAACTATTTATATTTGTGGCAATTCATGACATACTAATTTTACCCCTTTTCCCACTACCTTCGTTTTCTTTGCTACAAACAAGTATTCTTTGCACATTCCATGTAGGAGGAGAGTTGCATCTACAGTTCACACTGGGCAGTGTTGTATTACCAACCACGGTAATATGATATAATAAATCATGTGGGTTCGATTTTATACAAAATAATAATTTAATCCATAACTAAGAATATACAACATGGCTAACTCATGCTTGACAATCCATATGAACAAAACCATTGAACATCTATATTCAAAGATATAATAAGCTGTAGATATTCCACAATCTAGCTACTACAACTTTCCCCTTCTTCCAAATGACAGTTGCAGCCTGTCAGGTGGTTTCCTCCTTCTAAAAGATCGTCGTGGACTGTTCACTGCGGAGGCGGTAACAGCTTCCCCTCACCCAGTCTGCGGTCTCTCCTCACCAGCTCTGTCTTGCGTTGACACAAAACCATCAAAGATCCAAAAGTTGTATATTTTTAGTTATGGATTAAATTATTATTTTGTATAAAATCGAACCCACCACGATTGGGTCTCTTCAGTTGAAAATAAACTGTTGAAGAACTTTTATTTTAGATGCCGAGTAATGGTTACTTTTAAGGATTGTCAACCTAATGGACGTAGGTTCAAACCCCTCCGGTGGCAGAAAATTTTCGTAAGTTTTAGACGTATCCCATTGTGTTCATTGTCCGCGCCGTGTGAAACGTAATGATTTAGTTTGGAATTAACGATGGGGGAGGGGAAATATTAAATTACGAAATCACCATTTCAACGAACCGAGAATTGGAGAAAAATTGGATAATTCTTATAAATATTATAATTACATTAATGTTTTTAGTGGTATAATCGCACGTAAAATCAAATATCTTGCGTGGGAGATTTTATCTTGCTGTGAACTCAGCCAAAAGGCATTTCGCACCGATCTGATACATTCTAAAATACATTTCAAAATGTTATTGGATATTTCATGTCGATTCTTGACACCGATACGATATTTTCTGCAACTACCTCTTCTCTCCTCTCGTCTCCAGTCCCTTCTGTTCTTCTTTTCTCCTTCTCTCTCTCCCCTCCTTCTCCTCTGCTTTTATCCCATATCGCCTTCCCTACTTTTTTCGCATCTTGTCTCCATCCCACTCTACTCAATTCCTCTTATCTCGTCTCACTGCACTCTTCTCCTCTCCTTTTCGCTCTTCTCTTTTTCTCTCTTTTACTCTACTCTCCACTATTCTCTTCTCGTCTCCTCCTCTCCTCTCCAAACTTCTCTTCTCATCTTCTCTCATCTCGTTTTCCTCTTAGTATCTCCTCTTTGCTCCATTTTCCTCATCTCTCCTGGAATCTTTTTCCTCATTACTTCTTCCATCCACTTCTGATCTCTATTATCTTCCCTCCTTTACTTTTCCTCTTCCCCTTTCGCTTACTCTCTTCTCCTCTCTTTTGTCCCCTCTCTCCTCTTTTCTTTCTGTAGACTCATAAGCAATGAAGTACTTGAAATTCGATTTTCTATCTCTCAGAAAGTATTTCTCATTTGCAACAAATGTAATACTGATATTCTTTTTTTCTAGTTTTCTACAATAATACTTAGATTTCTTTGTCTCGCGTATATCACAAATATCAATTGTGCATGTGGCAATCCTGTAATTGAGCCTAACTCTACACGCAACCCACCAACGCCTTGTGTAAATTGTTTTGCATAGTTTAAAATGTCGTTGTCCTAAGACTTTTGAGAGACACTGTACAATGTGCACGAGGAACTTTACCGTTATTAAATTAAATTGATTTATTTTTGTCACTTTATCATACTTATTATTTTTTATTAACAATCATTATCATAATAATAGTGATCATTATTTCCATGTCTATTCAAGATTTATCACCAGCCTAAACAAAAAATTCTGGCGACGCCCATGTAGGTAGGCGGAGCAAATGGAATGACTAAATCAGTGAATATTTGGTAGAAATAATCCATTCAACAACCATAAAAGAAGCCTTCAAATCAATAATCCCACATATAAATCTAAAATTTATTTCCAACCTGCAGGTTATTTTCGCTACTATTTAAATTGACTCCTTCTATGAAAATGCCACAGGAGTATCAAACATACACTAATCACATGTTGCTTGAAATGTGAGAAACTGCACTAACTTCCCTCTGTCGTCATTTACCGCAATTCGCCGCATTTTATGCTTGAAACTGCTCGTTAATTAACCTACAGACCGTTCGTTTACTGAGAGAAATGAGAGTTGACGAAGATGTCGACATCTGGCGAGTTAATCTTCAAATAAATCCTCTAATAAATGTTCTGTGGCGTTGTTACTGCTGAAATACTCCACTGCTTCTCGCAAATTAAACTACGAAGTACGCACGAGGCACTTGCGTAAATTACTCGATTACTCTGCGCCCTGGTGGTGGATTACACAACTAATGGTAAGATTGAGGAAATGACACTTGAGAAGTTGTGGAGTGGAAGAATCATAATGCGTATGTGAGCGGCTGTTCAGGAGGAGAGTAGAGAAAATGAAAGAGAAGTACATGGAGTGAAAAGTGAGGATGGTGAAGAGAGAGAGAGAGAGAGAGAGAGAGAGAGAAAGATAGAATGAAATACACAAAGGATGAAAGAAGTAGATGGTGAGAGGTAGAGAATATAGATTGATTGATTTGGTGTTTTAAGTTTATTTGATACACAGTAAGGCTAATTGGGACTGGACCTACAGTTTAAAGTGGGATCCGAAACTTATGAGCCTCCACTGGGTATCGAACCCGAGACTCCTTGATTAGAAGGCGACGACGCTACCAGTGCGCCATCAGGGAAGGCGTAGATAGATATAGGAAAGAGGAGAGGAGGAAAGCGCGGGAAAGCACAAAAATGAGAGAGAAAAGTAAAAAAATACGGTCATGGACGGAGAGAGGGAGAATAAAACAGTAAAGAAACAGAAAAAAGAGAAATGGTAAAAAAGATCAAAAAATAGAGAGAATAATAAAGAAAGAGCGACAATGAGAGATATAGCAAAGGCAGAGCTAAAAAGAGGGAGAGATAGTAAAGTATTTATCAAAAAACGAAGAATTAATATTAAAGAAAAACTACAAAAGAGAGAAACAGTAAAGAAAGTGTCAAAGAGAGAGAGAGAAATACAGTACTGAATAAAGAGTTATAAAGAGAGAGAGAGTTAGATAGAGAGAGAGGGAGAGAGTTAGATAGAGAGAAAGAGAGAGAGGGGAGAGAAAGTTAGAGAGAGAGTGTGTTAGATAAAGAGAGAGAGAGGGAAAGAGTTAGAGAGGGGAAGAGTTAGAGAGGGAGAGAGTTAGAGAGAAAGAGAGTTAGAGAGAGAAGGGAGAGAGTTAGAGAGAGAGATAGAGAGAGTTTGAGAGAGAGAGAAAGAGAGGGAGAGAGAGAGTTAGGTAGAGAGAGTGGGAGAGAGTTAGAGAGAGAGAAAGTGAGAGAGAGGGAGAGAGAAAGAGAGAGAGAGGGAGAGAGAAAGAGAGAGAGGGAAAGAGAAAGAGAGAGAGGGGGAGAGAGGGAGAGAGAAAGAGAGAGAGAAAGAGAGAGAGGGAGAGAGAGAGTTAGAGAGAGAGAGAGAGAGAAAATGCTGAGCAAAGAGCTGATTGATTGATTTGGTTTATTTTACTTTGCTTTTCCGCCACCTTTTGGCTAATTGCAAAAATGAGGTCTGATGATGTGATGAAACTGCTGAACGGACACTCACAAAGAACACCCATGCGTCGTACCGCGTTGTGCTAACCAGTTCGCAAGAAAATAGCTAAAAAGAGAAAGAAATAGTATAGAAATGTCAAATAATTTTTCAAACGAATGTCTCGCCATCCGAAAATGAAACGGGACCCGAGGCCAGTGCCAGAGTGATCAAGCTAACGCGCTACGAAAGCATAACTTCAAGGTTGGAACTCTATGTGTGTGTGTGTGTGTGAAAGAGAGATGGTGTTATGTGGAGATAGAGAGAGATGCAAGAGTGTTAGGTGGAGAAGAAGAGATACAAGAAGTGGAGAGAAAGAGAGAGGGACGAGAGAGAACAAGAAAGTGTTCAGTGGAGAAAAATGGAGGGAGGGAGAGAGAGAGAGAGAGAGAGAGAGAGAAGTGTTGAGTTGAAATGAGAGAGAGCGGGAGGAGAAAAAGAGAAAGAAGGATGTTTTGCGGGAAGGAGAGAGAGAGAGAGATAGAGATGGTAAGCGGTGAAAAAAAGTAGGAGTGTTAGGGGGGAAAACTGTGTGTCTTTTTTTGTTTGGTTTGATTTGATGTTTTAAGCCCACTTTGTGCACCATAAGGCTAATCGGGACTGGACCTACAGTTTGAAGTTGGATCCGAACCACGATGTGCCTCCACTGGGTATCGAACCTGGGACCCCTTGATTACAAGGCAACGACGCTACCACTGCGCCATTGGGGAGGCCCTTTTGTTGTGTGTGTGTGTGAGAGAGAGAGAGAGAGAGACAGAGAGAGAGAGAGAGAGATATGGGGCACCCGTCACCCAAAGAATAAACAACTTGGTAGTTTTGCCACTCGTATGACTATTGCGCCAACAAATTCAAGAAACAAAGAAAGTTAGCCACGAGCGTTTTGTGGTCGACTCACAAGCTCGCCACTCAAAGTTCCGGTTTCGAGTATCGGCCTGAGCACGGCTGTTCCTTGGTGACACGTTCCTTCATCAAATTCAACTAACTATAGTGGAACCACAAGCAAAAAAACCTGCGCAGAAGCACATCGCGCCGGCGGGTGCGGGAAAGGGCAGGGGGGGAAAGAACATTCAGCCGGCTCACATCAGCGTTGCCAGGCCTATTGATTTCTCGGGAGAATTCCTTAATAAACTGTTTTTTTTATGGAACCTCCAACGGCCAGCTCAAAAACACGTATCCTGCTCATCTTACTTGAACATGGAGTGGAACTCCACTCAGCCGCGAGAAGTGCTGTTTGAACTGTGAAATTATGTCAAACGCTACTCAATTGTGCTAGGACATTATTTTATTACTTTTACTACATTAGATGGCTGTATTTTATCCCACCCCAAACTCTTTTTCTATTTTAGTTATTTTACGTCGCTTTTGTTTCTCTACGGGTAAGTACGACAACAAGGATGAATGAAGAAGTGATGACATGGATGAAGCGACACAAACACAGTGAAACGTCCATGCTTGACTCAACCTCTGACTTCGTAGCGTGGGCAAATTATCTTATATATATATATATATATATATATATATATATATATATATATACACATATATGGGGAGTGGGGGGTGTTTATTTCTAGCAGATGGATGAACCCTAGCATAAGCGTTGTTATATTCAATTATTGAGGAAGACATGCTGTATAATTCACCAATATATTTCACATACGTAATTCATTTTCTTATTATAGTGCAGGACGCGTGCCAACCCTTAACGATACCTGTACACCGAACACCAGCAGAAGGCAAATTAATTTCTTATTGTTAGCATTCGACTTGAAAGATTGTGGAAAATCTACGACAACGAAGGGAGGCACGTTAGCTTCATTTGTGAACACAACTTTCTACGATTTACTGTCCGAAAATAGAGGCACGGCAGACCCCTTGTGTCGGTGCTGAGAAAGGGCAAACTTGAGGGTGTTTTCCGTGCACCCTCTTAGATTTTACCACCGGGAGATGCGGAAGAGATGAAAGACATTCGTCGGGTCCCTCGGACGGTTTACTATCTTTTGTTTGAAACACGTCCACTCCTGACATGGAGATGTTCGGTTTCTTTTTGCCAAACACAGGGTACTGGGTTTAGCACCATTGTTACAAAAGTATCTGTGACGTTTACACCTTAAACAACGCGCGCCACTGCAGCAGGGGGATTTTATTGTGACCCTTTGCTTGGCGACTCTAGGTTATTCACAACGTATCTCGTCCCCTTCCCTTCTGGAAAATGAATGCTAGTGGAGAAGAAAGAGACGAACTTTTCAATGTTTTTTTTTTATCAGAACTTCTGAGTATCCGACCCTCTCCCCCACTTAAATGCTGTCTGTCCTCACACACTATCTTCAATCAAAACATCCCCCGAGGAAGTAAAATACCTTCTCGCTTCATTGCCCCCCCACAGGTCCCTAGGTCCAGATGAAATCCCCACAATATTCCTACGAAAAACTGCTGACTCCTTGGCTCTTCCTCTGTCTGCCTTACTCAACAAATGTTTTTCTAAGGGTGTGTTTCCGAAAAACTTCAAACGGGCCAACATTGTGCCCATTCACGAAAGTGGAGATAAAAAATGTGTAAAATCCTATAGAGCAATCTCACTTCTATCGCCACTATCAATTATTTGTGAAAAAAATCATCAAAAACAGGTTACTTCAGTTTACGTCACCATATATCAACACAGCACAACATGGTTTTCTTCCAGGCAGCTTTTGCCTAACAAATATTTCTGTCTTACTTTCGCATGCTGCCAGAGCTATTGATAATAACTCCCAACTTGACACTATATATTTGGACATTTCGAAAGCCTTTGACAAAATTAATCATAAATTTCTTCTTCATAAATTATCATCCAGATTAAACATCCATGGCAAATTTCTCTCTTTAGTCCAGGACTACATCCATGAGCGTGAACAACGTGTTGTTCTTTCAGGTACCTCTTCTAACTTTCTTCCCGTTTTGTCTGGAGTTCCCCAGGGGAGTGTCTTAGGGCCGCTCCTATTCCATCTGTACATGGATGACCTCCCTGAAAAACTGTCCTCCATCCCTATCAATATACATTTGTTTGCGGATGACTGTAAACTCTTTAAGGAGATCTCATCGCATCATGACATGATGATTCTTCAAAATGCTCTCACAGAACTTGTTAAATGGTGTCGTCAGTGGAATTTAGAACTAAACCCTCAGAAATGCTCTTTCCTTACTTATTCCCTAAAAAAGAACAAAGTGCTGTCTACTTATTTTATTGAAAACAATCCAATCCAAAACGTTCCCACCCAGAAGGACCTAAGCTAAGCGTCAGGTCAACCTTGCAGCAGGTTTTAGCATATGTAGATCCAAACGTGCGCGCAAGAATATAGTTCCACTGAGACGGGTTCTATTCCGACACAACTGCATACTTGCAAGAAAACAGTTATTTAATTTGTAATATACAGACAAAATAATACATTGATTAGCAGGTATGGACTTAATTGGTTGCAATCACTGTGCAGACGAACTTAGAACCGCAGATTCGCCAACTCGAATCTGTATTGCGTTGAAGAGACATTGAAACTTTAGAGCGAGTCGAGCGAGACTGAATGCGTTGCAGAGCGCGTGAAATCGCTGATACCAGTGTTGCACATCCCACTATTTTAACCCTATGTTTATTGTAGAGCGGCGAGAATGGCTGAATCTCCTGTTCAGCGCGCGGTTTTACCCGAATGTTATTTTGGGCTTCATCCGAAAGGAAATGTTCTTCAAAGTCAAGCAAGTTGTTTTAAATGCATAATCCTCCTTGCGGCAACAAGATCAAAGTAAAACAGGGCGTGAGGTGATTTGCCGTCAATGTGCACACGAATTGTATCACGGGTGTTGAATGATTTGCGGTTTGAGTTTAGCAAGAGGAAACGATTGTTTGTTGTTTGACGACAAAAGAATCTCCGCGGTATTAAAATATATCGCAGTGAGAAGAAACATGTTTATTATTTGGACGAGACGTCCTTCAACTCGGTGAGTGGGGGAAGGGGGAATAAACCATGGAAGGATACCACCATGCAAAACCACGCCAGGGCTGAAGAAACCGACGATGAGGGGAAGGGGGAGGCTTATTGTTTCACCCACTGGCGGCAATGAAAGCTTTGTTGAAGGCGCATATTTACTTTTCAGCGCAAAGAAAGGGAAGGGTGATTATCAGCAACAAATAGACAGACCAAGATTTGAATCCTGGTTTAGTGAAGTGATTCATAAATTGAAACCAGAGTAATAGCGACAGACAATGCACCTGATTGTATATATCACCAATAACAAATCATGCTTTTTTGGTGGTACAACTTGAAGTGCGTGTGTCTTACAGTAACGGATGTATTGCGAACGAAGCAACCAAGTTTTTCATAAATCTATTTCTTTCTAAACCAAAAACAATAATTTGTCATTAAATTCAAGAGGGGCCTATCGTTGTTTACTTTTATCTTTGTTTATTTTTATTTTTGCGTGCTCGAAATATACACACATGCTCTCATGTTTAGAAGTTGTTTCGCTCTTATATTAATGACACATTTATTAAATAATATATGCGCAGAAAGTACTTTTAAAATGTTATGTTTCAGGAGACAAAGAGAAGCAAAAATACAATCCACTTGACATGCATGCGGGTTTTGATGTGTTGTGCGGTTGGCAATACTGTAGATTTTCTCAGTGTCTCCGATGTAAGCAGCTCGGCGGTTGAGGAAAGACTGGCACGGAAGATTCTGAGCTCAGTTCTCGCGCGGATTGATACATAAAACCTGCTGCAAGGTTAACCTGACGCTTGGCTTAGGTATTATCATGGATGAAAAACTCACTTTTAATTATCATATTATTGCTACCACTAAAAAAGCCATGCGCCTTCTCGGTCTTCTATACAGATTTAGCGAAATTCAAAACCTATCATCTCTTGCTTTATTCTTTAAATCTTTCATCTCGCCCATTCTTGAATACTGTTCCCCAATTTGGGCAATGGCCACAAAAACCAATCTCACCAGAATAGATTCTGTTCTCAGCTTCTTTCTTGCAATTGTTCGCCATAGAATACCTTCCTTTAGACATGTATCCAAATCGGACACCATGGTTGCTCTGAATATTCACACTCCATCCTTTCGTCGTGATCTAGCTGACATGAAATGTTTATACAAGATAATAAATGGCAAAATCAGAACAGATCTCCTAATCAGTGAATTCACACTTAGGATACCCCAAAAGCAAACGCGCAACCTGCAACTCTTCCACAACCCAACCACTAGGCTATCCCTTCTACAACGATCCTTGTTTTACAGGCTCCCAGAAATCTACAACAAACTTCCCCTGAATGTAGATATTTTCCTTCCAGAACGTAATTTTTGTATATTACTGACCAAGAACATGTAAATCTATCCTATCTTGTTATTGTTTTTATCTTTTGTTATTTTTTGTTTCTACTTTATGTTGTTTCAGTGTAAAATGGCCAAATAAGACTGTATCTGATACTCTGAGCAAATAAATAAATAAATAAATATATAAAAGTACCTATTATTTCAGACCTATGAGTCGATTTCAGTCACAGTAATTTACATCCATTATTATAATAGGAACGTGGTACTTTCAAACTCAAGTGGTGTTTTCTGAGAGGGCAACGCTATTAAGGGTTAATATGCCTAGTTTGCCCGCCTCATTAAAAAAAAACCCAAAAAAACTGTTCCCCCATCGCTGGAAAAAAATAAATTGCGGACGTTCCCTTGCCCCCCAAGTGCACACTCCTATGCCACTCCCCCCCAAAAAACGTCGTTTATCCGCTATTAATAGATCATTGGGTTTTGTAGCAGATCTTCTGGTTTCTCAAGGAATAATCTCCTGATTTTTTCAAGTCTGACCTGGCAACACTGCCCCAAGCGCCGACAACGGCAGGGAAGATGCGCAAACGCTTTCGACGGAAGGTTTTTTCCTTGTGGTCGAACTATACGATTCATCTTCATCGTCGCAGTTTGCATAAAGATAAAGAAAAACATCAAAGTAGCGAAATACAAATATGCGGGAGCGCGTGTTGAACCCGTGCAAATCCACTTCCAAAACATTTTCACGGAGGGGGGAGTCATGCAGTATTAACGAAAATAAGCCGGGAAAGACGCTCCATCCCGCCTACGTCATCCGAAGCATCCATTAGACCAATCCGTTGGCTCGAAAGCTCCTCTGTCTCTAATTGAACTCAACCGCTGCGGCGCATCTAAAGTGCGAGTCACGTTTCGAAAAGCCAGCCGGCTGAGCCCTTCGAGCGTCCTTCTTCTGTTTGTACTTAACTCAATTCTCCCCCCGTTCCACATTTCCTCGCTATCTTTGTTAGTGCTCAACGAAAACTGGAAACCCTCCCTCCCCACTCCTCACATCTGGAAGCTCTCTTTCCTAATAACATATCACGGGAAAAACCAAATCCATTATCTTCCTTATATTTATGGCAAGGCTGTCGCAAGCAATCAGCAGTGTACATACGAGTAGGTCTGAAGTGTAGCGAATGATTAGCACTATTTCTTTCGTTGCAAGCGGTCCCGGGTTCGATCCCCAGGGAGAGCTCTAAAAAATGTTGATGTTGACGCAGCATCCTGAGGAAAATTGGGGAGGCACTTGAAAAAGATGAAGTAGCAGGTTCTTGTCTAGAAAACGAGAAAACAGCGGCGATGGGACTCCATGCGCTGAACATGCGACACCCAATGCAAAACCACTCTGCAGACATTAGCCCACAAATTACTGTTTAGTGGTATACAGGAATGGGGAAATAAATGCTCACCGTTTAAATACCGAGGAAGATATTGTTATGTTTTTCCTTTTTCAACATACAGAAACTCTACGAGTTTATACAAGGATAGTGAATACACATGCTTGCGCATGCGAGCTAAAGTGCAATGCAGTAACAAGCCTAGCACTATTCAGTAGAGCAACAGACACGCGACGCGACGGTAAGAATGTGAACCATTTGGATGTCTGAAGGGCAACTCAAGGCGGGAACATCGAGTTGCTTTGACAATTTTCCTAAACCCTGCGAGTTTCTGCATCAAAGTATGTAAAAAGATGTGTCAATAAATCATTATTTACACTTCGAAGTATCAATTACTTTTCGATCTCTCTAAGCGGAGAGGTGGTAAAATGTTTAATATTTCTTCAGTTGTATGATCCGTACGGAATATTCGGTGGTGTATTTTGGGGGAAGGGCAACTATGGGGTTTCAACCCCCTCCCCTAATATCGATCGATTTAGTTTATTCGC
The DNA here is from genome assembly GCF_977018435.1 of Lepisma saccharinum. Classification (NCBI taxonomy): domain Eukaryota; kingdom Metazoa; phylum Arthropoda; class Insecta; order Zygentoma; family Lepismatidae; genus Lepisma; species Lepisma saccharinum. The sequence continues at coordinate 24,654,985 of NC_139249.1, read as the reverse complement.
ATTTCTACCACTTTTGGCCAATCGAGAATATGAGGATGAGTGCTGCTATGATAACATTGATGAAGGGACACTTTCAAAGAACGCCAATGCCGAGGTCGGAATTCGAACCCGTGACTCTTGGTGTCGTAGCTTGGTGTGCTAACCACTCCCCCAAGGAGACCGGGAAGTCCAAGATATGCTCATTATCATTGAATTCAGGATGATTCACAAATATGGTGCCATAGGACAACTGATTTATTATTGTATGTAACGAAAAATGGAAATAGGGTAAAGTTGTTGGAAATATGTGGTTCTCAATAATAATGTGCTTGAATTTTCATCGCAGAATTTATCGTCGAGGCTGGCTGTACATTGATGAGAACGGAAA